>NC_081375.1:24731520-25046520 GCF_030684315.1 Stegostoma tigrinum
CAATGAAAAAAAAGGAAATGGATTCTTTGAGTGTGCTGGGAAGTGCCAGGGTGAATAAACTTAAGAGTGTATCAGCACAGTGGGCTAGATGTTTTAAAAATAATAATAAGCAGCATTCAAGGTACTCAATCTGAATGTAAAATATTAACAAAGTAACTGAATTACTGGGAACAAAAAGGAGGAAATGAGAGTGATTTAATTGCCATCACAGAGACCTGGCCACAGCATGACCAAGACCAGGAATTGAATTACAGGTGTGTTCAACATTCAGAAAAGAGGATTAAAATGGAGAAGCAGATTGTGTTGTTCTATTAGTAAAGAGTTAGATTGGCACATTAGTATGAAAGGATCTTAGATGTGAAAGTCTATGTGCAGAATCAGTTCGCAACATCAAACATTGTAGAATCTACTTCAGGCATCAAGCAGTTGTGGCACAGTATAAATCAGGAAATTAGAGATGCATGTGACAGGGATAATACAGTAATTCTAGAGGACTTCCATCTATATCTAGTCTAGCTAAACTTAATCAGCACAAATGCTGTGAAGGATGAATTCCTGGAATATTTACAAGATGGTTTTCTAGAACAATATGTTGAGAAACCAAGTCGAGAATAGGCTATTTTAGATTAGATTCCCTACAGTGTGGAAACAGGCCCTTCGGCCCAACAAGTCCACTTCACCCCTTGGAGCATCTCACCCAGATCCATCCCCCTATAACCCACACACCCCTGAACACTATGGGAAATTTAGCATGGCCAATCCACCTAGACATCTTTGGACTGTGGGAGGAAACCAGAGGACCTGGAGGAAACTCACTCAGACACGGGGAGAATGTGCAAACTCCGTACAGGCAGTTATCCCTGGTGCTGTGAGGCTGCAGTGCTAACCACTGAGCCACTGTGCCACCCAAATTGCACAATACTCAATGAGAAATGGTTAATTAATAATCTCATTGTAAAGGAGTGTCTTGGAAAAAGCGAATGTAATATAATAGAATTTTACATCAAGTTTGAAATTGATTTTGTTTAATCTGAAACTAATGTCCTAAATCTAAGCAAAGGAATTACAATGTGGGGTAAATTATGATGGGAAATTGGAAAACCACATTAAAAGGTATGCTGATAGACGCGCAATGGCTAGCTTTTAAAGAATTAGTACATGGATTGCAATAAACTGACATTTTTTTTTGATTTCCAGTAGCTGCAACTGGATAAACTTCCTATATGAGTGATCATTCTGATATTGTTGTACAGTCATAGAGTCTTACAGTATAGAAACAGACCCTTCAGTTCAAATCGTCCATGCCAACCAGGTTTCCCAAATTAAACTAGTCTCACCTGCCTGTATTTAGACCATTAAGACATAGGAGTGGAAGTAAGGGCATTTGGCCCATCAAGCCCACTCCGCCATTTAAATCATGGCTGATGGGCATTTCAACTCTACTTCCCTGCACTCTCCCCGTAGCCCTTGATTCCTTCTGAGATCAAGAATTTGTCGATCTCTACCTTGAAGGCATCCAAAGTCCCGTTCTCCACTGCACTCCGTGGCAATGAATTCCACAAGCCCACCACTCTCTGGCTGAAGATATGTCGTCTCATTTCAGTTTTAAATTTACCCCCTCTAATTTTAAGGCCGTGCCCACGGGTCCTAGTCTCCCCGCCTAATGGAAACAACTTTCTAGCGTCCACCCCTTCTAAACCATACATTATCTTGTAAGTTTCTATTAGATCTACCCTCAACCTTCTAAACTCTAATGAATACAATCCCAGGATCCTTAGCCGTTCATCATACGTTAAACCTACCATTCCAGGGATCATCCGTGTGAATCTCCGCTGGACACGCTCCAGGGCTAGTATGTCCTTCCTGTGGTGTGGGGCTCAAAATTGGATACAGTATTCTAAATGGGGCCTAACTAGAACTTTATAAAGCCTCAGAAGCACATTGCTGCTTTTATATTCCAACCCTCTTGAGATAAATTTGATCCATATCCATCTTAAACCTTTTCTATTCATGTACCTGTATGCATGTCTTTTAAATGCTGTAACAGTACCTGCATCTACCACTTCCTCTGACAGTTCATTCCACCCTCTGCGTGAAAAAGTTTCCTCGCAGGTCCCTTTTTCAATCTTTCTCCTCTCATCTTAAAAATATGCTCCCTAGTTTTGAACTCCCCCACCCTAGTGAATAGACCTTTGCTATTTACCTTATTGGAAGTGACCATGACTTCCTACATCTCATAGTTACAGCATTCCACAGAGTCGTGCTGCCCTGCCATAACTTACTATTAAATTACACTCTTTCTATTTTAAAGCTACAAATATATATCAAGAACCTTACCTCTTTCCTTCTGGTTTAAATACTATTAGCTAAACTAAAGACCGGTTTTCATATTAAAGACTGGACAGTAGAAACTCTTATTTGATCTCACTTATAAAAATTGTCACTCTCTGTTGAATATTTTTGAAAGTCACCTCTTTAGCTCACCTTTTCAACTCTTCGACTCCTGAGGCTGTTTCCCTTTGATCTCACATTTCTGATATTTTATATTTTATGGGAGTGAAATAAAGGCTCCCCAGACTGATTCCTGTGATGGCAGGATTACCTTATGAGGAATTTAGGCCTGTATTTCTGACAGTTAGACATATGGGATGAGATTTTACTTGAGTATGCAAGATTGTCACAGGCATCAATAGGGTATATCCAGGAAAGATATTTCTCCTGGCTTTGAGGGTGTGTGGGAGTATCTAGAACTTGGGGACACAATCTTAGAATAAAAGGTTTTCCACTTAAGAATGATATGTGAAGGAACTTGTTGGCTTATAAGGTGGTAAATTTTTGAAATTCTCTTTTCCAGCGGACTGTGAAACCTCAATCATTGAGTACATTCAACACTGATACTGATATCTTTTAATATTTTTAATATCTGTGTATCTATGGGATTGCATGGGGAAATAGTATCGAGATAAACAGTAAGCCAGGACCTAGTTAAACAGCAGAGCAGAGGTGGAATGCACTACTACTGGTCCCATTTCTTATCTTCCAATGAGTTGTTTAACAGTGTTCAGTTCATTAGCATTCAATTCAAGAATTCATTGCAAGGATGAATAGGAATATATTTATAAGGAACTTTCTGTTTGCGCATCCTATTAAATATTTTGTTTGTAATGTTGCTTTCCAAATCTTCCTGCTTAGGTTATAAGTTGTATTTCAAAGAAATATAGATTAGATGGGTGGAAATCTGCAGGCACTGATTCCATGGATTTATGTATCAGTTTTCTTCAATATATATTGTATTCCTACTTGGAATAATAGGGAAAAAAATTAATTATTCTGAACACTTAGGACTAATTTATGGACTTCAGCAATCTCTCAAATGACACCTGCTAGAATCAGAATTACCACTAATTAAGATCCACTCTGGAAAATGGGTGATGATGGTATTCACCACAATCAAAATATCTGTCATTACCACTCATGCGTAAATGTATTTAAACTAATTGTGGAGTGTTCTTAAGTTGTGACATGCTTGCACAGTTCATCAGCAATCATCCCTTTTTTTTGGTAAGTTGCAGGCGATCTATCAAGCGCCACAGAAAGCAAGCATTCACAGGATACAACACTAATTACCAATCAGTCTGAAGAATTTTTCTACATAACACCAGTTCTGTCCTACTGTTCAATTTATTGTACTAAAAAAAAGTACAAGTGGCATTAGTGCATAAAACCTGAAGCAATTATTATTAAATGAAACCCAAAAGAATTTAAAAAATCCTTAAACTAGCAAAACTACTGAATGAGCAATTGTACATCTGTACTTAGTGCTTTCAAGAATCTTAGTGCACTATTGTATTTTGTGGAGGGAAATCTACCATCTTGACTCAGCCTGGTCTGTGTGCCTCTGGTTCCATACCATTGTGACTGACAATTACTTGTTATCTAATGTACCTTGGCAATACATCCATTTTTGTTAACCATCAGAATAAACTGTGGTAAGCAGTCAACAACAGTCATAACAGGAATGTCTGTATCCTGACAATGAATGAAATAAAACTATCAATATTTTTCCAGGCTAAAGTTATTGGTTTACCTTATTGTTTGCTATGTGCTTGTAAACCTGTGACTCTATAAAAATGTAATTACTAAATACAAAGTCTAATATTTGGTTATCTCTTTGGGCTTATTGTAACATAGCTTTATATATTCTTAATATTACAGTTTACACATATCATAAAGTACACTCATACAATCAATGACTTTTGAACTGCCCTCTGGGCAATTAGGGATGGGCAATAAATGCTGGCCAACCAGTGATATCCATTGCTTGTGAATGAAGAAAGAGAAAATGTCGAAATCATTGTGTGCAGATTTCAACAGTTCAGCAGCACATTATCATGAGAGAGATAAGCAGCTTTGGCTGATGTAGGATTCAAATCCAAGCTGTAAAGAACTTGCATTTATGAAGCATCATTTGACTTAAGAGTTGTGATTATTTTGGCAAAAGGAATCTTTTTGTCAGTAATGTTGACTGTGAGTTAATGCAGGACACGGTAGCATGAGAATTCCTACTTTTAGTTGACTAGGTGCCATAGGATCTTTTATGTTCACCTTAGCAGGCAGATGAGACATTAGTTTAAAGCCCCATCTGAGAGAGAACACTTCCAGTACTCCCCTGAGGTGTCAGCTTTGATTAGATGCATTAGGCCTGGAGTTGACTGCAAGCAAGACCGTACCTTGTACTTGGGAAATAGGTTTTCACCTTTTGCTGCCTTTATAGCTAGGCTACCACCAACTGTTTCTTTAAATAAATAAATATATTAATCTTGTCCCTGACATACACAAATTAATAGTCACAGCTTGATCATTCAATTCTTTGTGTTGCTTAGATAAATTAAGGAATAGGAAAGTTCCAAGTATGTTCCATGCATGCTGTCTTTTTGTGTTAGAAAAACGGCTCTGTGGTAATTTGATTAATTTGAGGGTAGACTGAAAAAGATCAATTCTTCCCTCCTAAGTTTGTTGTTTTCATGTTTGTGCCAAAAAAGCCTTGCATTTTTCCTTCAGTTTGTTCAATGACACAGGATTACATAGAAAACAAGTTGTCCTCTTGATTAAGTCTAGTTACTTACATTTACATTACACCATTTTAATGTAGAAAAAGAATCCCAAGACTTTGGTAGAAGGAGAATCAGACAGCAATTTGACTCCAAATCAGAGGAACTCTAAGAAGTAGCAATCAAAAACCTGACCTGAGATAGGTTTTAAAGAACTTCTTAAGTAACATTACAGGCAAAATGCTAAATTTTTGAGATATATTTATCTACTGTAATGTGTGCAAGGTTAGTATGTGAATTTTGTGTCCAGGATGGGGAGTTAGTTAAATTCAAGCATTTATCCTGAATGATGCACTCATACATTTGTAAACTACTGATGACTTTCTTTGATAGAAATCTGAGTTGACTTTTTTTTAATGGTGTGTGTGAATTTCAATTGACTGAGTGCTGTTTTTCTCTCTTTTTTTATCTTTTACTTCATTCCTCGTCTCTTCACATTCTGTAAGTTTTCATCAGGCTGTTTCTTCCACTTTTCCACGTACATCTCTCTTCTTTCTTTATTTTTGTATCTCTAGGCCTCAGTCCATCTCTGCCTCTCCATCTCCCTTTCTAGGATATAAGTAGCTGCAGGAAGAAAATGAACAAACATGGAGGGGATTGTTCTTAAGATCAAAGAGAATGTGTTCATCAGGGTGTTTGACCACATGACTCTTAATTGGGATTGGGTATAAATAAGAGTGTAAATAATGTGGAAAAGTTTGTGATCACAGGGAGTCATCTTCTATAGTTCTCTGTCCAAAGGCAGGTCCAACCCATAACGCTATGATCTCCATCATAGAAAGGGAAAGGAGACACGTCCCACATCTACCCCAGCTACAACAGAGAATGTAACAAAGCCAGCCAGGTGGGCGTCACTGAACATGAGTTCCCTAACTGGAGCTGTTAATCTGGTCCAATCCAGGAGCCCTGGTTGATTGATTAAAAACAGGACTGTTAGACATCCTGCTCATTCTGAGGGTTGGCTGTGAGGGAGCTGGATCTGTGTCAAGGACTCTCCATGTGTAAATAAATGGTGACTTGAAGATGGGATACTGACCTTTGTGGAGTTATTTGGGGATTAAATCACATACATGTATGTTGTGATTCAGAGCTATGAATAGTTGGGGCGGCACAGTAGCTCAGTGGTTAGTACTGCAGCCTCACAGCGCCAGGGACTTGGGTTCAATTCAAGCCTCGGGTAACTGTCTGTGCAGAGTTTGCATATTCTCCCCATGTCTGCGTGGGTTTCCTGTGGGTGCTCCGGTTTCCTCCAAAGATGTGCAGGCTAGGTGGATTGGCCACGCTAAATTGCCTGTAGTATTCAGGGGTGTGTGGGTTATAGGGGGATGGGTCTGGGTGGGTTGCTCCAAGGGGTGATGTGGACTTGTTGGACTGAAGGGCCTGTTTCCACACTGTAGGGAATCTAATCTATTAATAGTCAATGGCCCAATCTTTTTTCCCCCACATTTCTGACCAGAACCTCTTCCACTCTTACCACCTTAAATTGGGTTGGAACAATTCGCAACTTGTTTGGCCTTATTGGTCATCGAGTCTTTGAGGAGGACTTGAAACCAGAGCTTCTGGCTTAGAAACATGGACACTACCCATTGCATCATAAGGCCTCCAAACTGATGGAGTGTTTGAAGTAAATAGCATAGAATTAGTTAAATAAGTTCCACCAAATTAGTTAAAGAATGAGGAAGAAAGGGCTAGAAGGATATAATAATAGATAAGTGAATCAAGGTGGCAGGAAACTTGGGTGGAACAAAGACACAAGCACAGATCTGTTGGGCCTCATTGTCTGTTCTGCACTGTAAAATTTCATGTAGCTATGCAGCAAGTCCAAAGTTTCAAAGAAAATAAACTTGTCCAGGCTCCTAAGTAGATTTTACCTAGTCTCATATTAACCTGTATTTCCTACAATCAGAATAGTGTCTCCTGCTCAGCATGGTGCATGAGTTTCTTGGTGCCCTGTTGTGTCAAATATGGCAAGCTGCTTTATGCTCATCTCCTTCAACAGAATGCCCACATTGCAGTCAAGGAACAGCACCAGGGCCATTGCCCCCTCCCCTTTGCCTCTAGAACCCAGTATATCTGTCAGCACTCTGTTGTCAATCTTTTTGACCTTGCCTGTGAATTCTGCCCATATTGCAGCTTACAATGATTGAAATTAATGTGACCGTGTATGAGCTTGCATCTCTTTAATCTGAAGAAGTTTCTACTCTGGATTGTGCAGCTCTTTTCATTGAACACCTGGCTCAAGACTCAAGTTGCACAAGGACCATAGGAATGTTAATAGACTGAACTGATGTTCTTCCTATTTACTGTTTTGGAGTCAAAATAACAGATTTTGGCAGATGTACTAAAATAAAGTCCTAGTTTGGCTAACAAAAGTATGTGAATGGTTAATCGCATTTGAATTCTGCAAAGGGGTTCAGTAACAATGTTTCAGCATCAGCATTTTCAAACTGGAAGCAGAATGCCAGCTTCAGTTCTTTAAGCAATCATGATGAAGGGTTCACCAATATCATAGTTGATGATTTTCTGGCACGTGTCTTTTTACGTACATGATGTTCATCAAGTTAGATGTTTGGGTGGCATGGTGGCTCAATGGTTAGCACTGCTGTGCTACAGTGCCAGAGATCTGGGTTTGATTCCACTCTCAGGTGACTGTCTGTGTGGAGTTTGCACATTGTCCCTGTGTCTGCGTGCAATTCCTCTGAGTGCACTAGTTTCTTTGCATAATCCAAAGATGTGCAGACTGGGTGGATTGGCCATGCTGAATTGTCCCTTGCATCCAGGGATGTGCTGGTTGGTGAATTAACCATGGGAAATGCAGGGTGGTGGGGTTGAGTCTGTTTGGGATGCTCTTTGGAGGGTTTGTCTAGACTCGATGGGCCAAATAACCTGTTTCCACACAGTAGGGATTTTTTGATTAGGTTGTTCAATATTTTGTAAGCTGAGTTCAACTTCAACAAATTTATGCACCAATATTGAGTTTCCTCAGGCTTGATGATGGTTCAGGATTGCCTCCTGTATATATGGGCTTTTTCATCAGAACAGAACTAACAGCCTGATTTGATAGAACTACTTAAAATTAAGGAAGCAAAAGGATATGACTGAATAGTTACAAACAGACTGTTCTGGTTTTTGGAGGGTCTGGTAGAAATAAAATCGATCCAGCATTAACTGTTGAAGTTAAGGACAGAGAGAAGGAGAAACGGTTTTGCACAGAAGATTTAATCTGTTTAGTACAGCACCAAAGCAACTGATTGAAGCAGAAACCATGGTAACATTGAACAATGCATTCAGTATATGTTTGCAGGAAAGGGAAATAAAAGGAAATGGAACAGACAGAGTAAGTGGGACAGGGATAACTATTCAAGTAGAATATACACATAAACATGGATTTACTGGTGGAATGGCATTTTCATGTTGTAGTTTCTGAGTAATTATACATTGGTGCTGAATCAAGATTGCCATTCAGAAAAAAATATAATGAGCTCTGAACACTTTTATTTGTGGCTGATAAGTGTGCAACAGCAAATATTAGATATGCGATCAAAGCCTTCAGAGGATTTATCACTAAATTCAATAATGCTACCCTCCATCTTTCTTTTGTCTGCCACCGACAAATAAATCATGAGGAACAACCAAAGTGTACTCATTTCTTAGGGGTGGATGAATATGGGAGATGGCTGTCGCTGTTGGAAACAATCAATGTCTGATTATTTTTGAAGTCCTGGAAGTGATTGGTTTATTGAATGTGGAAAATTTTGGTACATGGGAAAAATGGGCTGTTTTATATGTAACCAAATCAAAGTGAAGAAGTCCTCTCAGTCTGAGGAAGAGAAAAAGCAGTTCTACTGTCAACTTCAATGAGTGCAAACTCCATTGAAGCATTCTAAAAGGAAGTGCCTCCTTGATTCTGAAGGGAAAATGCGATTCCTAAAAGGAAGGTGAAGGTATATGCCTTTATTGAAGCTGTTAACACTCAGTAACCCACCTCCACTGTTATTAAATCTTACCTGAGGTGCTTTTAATTAAGAATTATCTGTGACTTAAAAAAAACAAAGGTAATGTCATCATATGCCCAGAGGACTGTTGGACTGTTCTGTCATTAGAGAGAGATGATTGGTGGTGGTTTAACCGTTGGGTCACCATGCCTCAGGCAAGTGATGTGGGCAAGAAGGTGTGACCTTCATTGTGACGTCAGTTGGTGTGGGAATTGATAAATGGCTGTAAGGATAGCATAGTTTATTTACGTAGAGCCTTGCATGGTTTTCTATTGGCTGCGATGCAAATGTGCTATTGGTACACTGATTTCTTTTTTGTTCAGCAGCAAAATCTCCAAGTACATCTTATTGAATAAATGTAACAATAGAGTGGTTTTATGGATGTGTAACTTTATTACAGGCATTCTGCTGCTGAGGTTAAAAGCGGGAAGTGGCCCTGTTTCAGCAGTTAGAGAGACTTGAGGCTGTATTTTCCCAGTGGCAGCCCATTAAGGCAAGTGGCTTCCCCCTGCCACGCCCTACCTCAAAGCTCCTACCCCACACCGTAAGAGCTGTAAGTCCAATCAGTGGATTAGGTGCTTGCCAGTCTCAGCAGCACCATCACTCGTGCTGACTACTATTAGGCCAACTCCTGTGCAATGAAGGTTCAGCATCTATACAGTGAAGGTGCAGCAAAAGCCATGAGCACACAAAGCTAGAAAAGTGGAGTCCTAAGACATCAGAGCCAGTCAACCAGGTCTGGTCTGGTTGGGGAGGATTTACTGAGGGCCAGTGGCACCATTGTTGCAGGGCAGCTGTTAGTACTGGGACCCTACCATGGGCCAAATAGTTGCTAAAGAGGTGCTGTCCTCAATGTCAGGTCTTGCCTGGTGCTCAAGGCCTAACAGTTGCAGTCAAATTCTAACAGCAGTGGGAAGAAGCCAAGAATTGGCCACTCAAGTGACTCCACCGGTACCTTGACAGGTGCACTGGCTCTAGGCCACCCTTCCTGGCACAGAGTGAATGACATGGCAATAGGAAACTATCTGGGATACCTGTTCTGCTTTCCATCTTCGAGTCTGACCCGAACGGGCTGGTAAAATTCATCCCATTCATTCAAATGTATTTCTCTAAATATGTATTAACATAATTTGTCTGTTCTAGAAGTGGTTTTGCTCTGAATATATTCCTAGAAGGAAGATTTCAAATGAAGTTCCAGGGGCATAAACAATATGCAAATTCAGAAATCCTGGAAATCAAAAGTGGATCAATATTGGATGCTCACATTCCTTGCTGCATTATTCTCTTCTGATCATTAAATGCAATGTCAACCAAAGGATAATTGGGACAAAGATTAATAAAATATCAGGACAATAAGATGATTTACTTTTAGATTAGATTCCCTACAGTGTGGAAACAGGCCCTTTTGCCCAACAAGTCCATACTGCCCCTTGAAGCATCCCACCCAGACCCATTCCCCTATAACCCACACACCCCTGAACACTATGGGCAATTTAGCATGGCCAATCCACCTAGCCTGCACATCTTTGGATTGTGGGAGGAAACTGGAGCACCCGGAGGAAACCCATGCAGACATGGGGAGAATGTGCAAACTCCACACAGACAGTTACCTGAGGCTGGAATTGAACCTGGTCCCTGGTTCTGTGAGGCTGCAGTGCTAACCACTGAGCCACCGTGCTGCCCCTCTATTTTTTTATCTCTATTTGATTTACGGATACTTTAAACAAAGATTATTGGTGAATTTGAAATAATCAGATTCACTTTTCTTGTTTTTTTTTCTTCTTCCTTCCTTTCCTATATTCAAAGTGCTGTTGTAGGCAACTTTACCAAGGACAGAAAGTTCATGTACTTCACCTTTGTTGTTAGTTGTTGTATCGGAGAATGTAACTTGTGTTGTGCAGAGCCAATGATAAAGATTAAACATTCCTGCACTGTTCCAGTTCCAATCTCCAATAGTGTACTTGCAGTCTGCATTCCAAGGTATCTCTTACAGTTATTTATTAATGTCAATTATAGGTCCTGTTTAGGACAAACAGTTCATTGCTTAATCTATTCTTAGGATGTACTTTGAGGAGTTGTGACACTTTTGAAGTCCTCAAGCAGCAGTGGCTCAAATTTCAATCCTGCTATTAGTTACCTCTCTGATGTATATGACTTCCTATGATATTGCTTTTGCAAAGATGTTCTTCTCTCTTTCTTTTTCAAGTTGCCTGAGTTGAATCAATGAACTTCTATCACTATTTTATGTGTGATGCGTGTTTCTTGGTTTACTGTTGATATGAGTAGATCTGTGGATTCTCACCATAATCTATGTGTAATTCTTTCTTTTGGCTAATTTTTGTCTTGGTTGCCCATTTATACAAGCAGTCACAATTTCGTCTTACCATAGTTCAGTGAAAACATTCTAAAAGGTAAAGCTGCAAATAACTTTTACTCACTTCACAACACATTATTGCACATTTCCTTCAGTCATTATTATGCTCTGAAATAAGTCTGGATCTGATTTACTCATCTGTTTTCATAGCAGGGATTCTCACAACAAGAGCTGAGACAAATTTGTTTCGACTTAAAATATGCAAACTTTGTATGTGACAGCAAACTGCTATAATCAAAACTGCCTGTGGGGGGAGCATCTTCATAATTTGTACACTGTCTTCAGCATTGAAGAATATCTGTAAACGCTTCATATGGAATTGGGACAACTAGATGGGGTAATTATAAATAAAGAGTGCTACTGATGAAGGTACACAGTCCAACCAGCCTGTGGGAGGGCAGTTGGAGGTGAAGGAGCAAAGCCTCTGACTGCAATCTTTCAAAACTTGTATGCCAGAAGATTGCAGGGCAATTCTGTTCAAAATGTTGAATGTAGGAGTTGGGAACATAAGAACATAAGAACTAGGAGCAGGAGCGGGCCATCTGGCCCCTCGAGCCTGCCCCGCCATTTAATAAGATCATGGCTGATCTTTTTGAGACTCATCTCCACTTACCCGCCGGCGCACCATATCCGTTAATTTCTTTACTGTTCAAAAATTTATGTAGCCTTGCCTTAAAAACATTCAGCAAGGTAACTTCAACCACTTCACTGGGCAGGGAATCCCACAGATTTACAACCCTTTGGGTGAAGAAGTTCCTCCTGACCTCAGTCCTACATCTGCTTCCCTTTATTTTGAGGTGATGCCCTCTAGCCCTAGTTTCACCTGCTAGTGGAAACAGCCTCCCTGCCTCCACTTTATCTATTCCCTTCATAACCTTATATGTTTCTATAAGATCTCCCCTCATTCTTCTGAATTCCAATGAGTATAATCCCAGTTTACTCAGTCTGTCCTCATAATCCAACCCTCTCAACTCTGGAATCAACCGAGTGAATCTCCTCTGCACCCCCTCCAGTGCTAGTACATCTCTTCTCAAGTAAGGAGAACAAAACTGCACACAGTACTCCAGGTGTGGTCTCACCAGGATGCTATACAGCTGCAGCATAGCCTCCCTGTTTTTAAACCCTATCCCTCGAGCAATGGCAGACAAAATTCTATTTGCCTTTTTAATCGCCTGCTGCACCTGCAATCCCACCCTCAGCGATTCATGCACAAGGACACCCAAGCCCCTCTGCACAGCAGCGTGCTGTGATTTTTTTTACCATTTAAAACATTTTTCTGTTGTTCCTACCAAAATAGATTACCTCATGCTTGTCAACATTGTGCTCCATCTGCGAGACCTTTGCCCACTCACTTAGACTATCTATATCCCTCTGCAGACTTTCAGTGTCCTCTGCACGCTTTTGCTCTACCACTCACCTTAGTGCCATCTGCAAATTTTGACTCACCATACTTAGTACCCAACTCCAAATCATCTATGTACATTGTAAACAATTGACGTGTCAACACTGATCCCTGAGGCACACCACTAACCACTGACCGCCAACCAGAAAAACACCCATTTACCACTACTCTTTGCTTTCTACTGGTCAACCAATCCTCTGTCCATGCCAATACATTACCTGTAATACCATGCAACTTTATCTTATGTAGCAGCCTTTGGTGTGTCACCTTGTCAAATGCCAGATACACCACATCCACAGGTACCCCACTGTCGACCATACAAGTAATGTCCTCAAAGAATTCCTCCAAATTGGTTAACATGACCTACCCTTCATGAACTCATGCTGTGTGTTTCCAATAGGATAATTTGTATCCAGATGTCTTGCTATTTCTTCCTTAATGATAGATTCAAGCATTTTCCCCAACACTGAAGTTAAGCTAACTGCTTTTTGACTATTTCCTTTTTTAAACAATGGTGTAGCATTGGCTGTTTTCCAATCTGTGGAACTACTGCGGAGTCCAGTGAATTTTGGTAAATAAGCCACATTGAGGTTGTACAGAATGTTGGTGAGGCTTCTTCTGGAGTACTGTCTCCATTTCTGGTTGCCCTGTTATACATACTCACCTCACTGAGTTTTAGTACCTCTTGATTGAAATGCTAATTCCGATGCAGATGGTTCTCTATATTCCATGTGTTACAAGTGTGTATCAGGTAATCCCAGTAACCATTTTAGGTCAGTACTGTCTTTAACTAACACCGTTTTCAGCCCATGAAAGTCTTGGGGGCATTAAAGTCAAATGAAAGAAGTTAAATATCAGTAGTCTGTTTTCACTATGATTGTAACAGTTGGAAAATATTTATACAATGGATTTTCTAATTTTCATAATTCCATTCCTTAATGTTTTCTTATCATTTACAGAAAATTCATAACCAACGTACATAGAATATGCAGAGTAATTGCAAATGCATTGTTATATTTGTGATTTCATAATCACTGGTAAAAGCATGAACTAAATTTCTGAATTGTATTTCCAAACTTCAGAACCATTAACCATCTAACTCTAATTCCAGAATCTTATAGATTCAACTTCATTCAACATAGTTATCTGCTTTATTTAAATAACTGCAATTTCATTTGTGTTTTATCCAAGTATGGCATTGTACAAAACTCATGGATTTCTGCCAGATTAAAGGAACAAGCTCAATAACTATAAAGTTGTTGTTAACTTTATACTAGTGATGACCATCTACAAAATCTGTAGTGCTCCACAGATTAAAGCTTAAAAGCTGCTTTGAGAGCTGAATCAATCCTGTAGCCTACTGTATAGAGTTGACATTGGGATTAATAATGCTCCCAATTCTGGGTATGCAGTGCTATCAATCAGGTAGTGATGTAGAAGGGAAATGTATCTAACCAGGATGCAGAGGCTGTCCATCAGAGGGGTCTGATTTTGAAGCAGTATTAATAAGTAACTACCCCTTGCTATATTTCATATTGATATTCCTCAGATTGAAAGTTATACTGAAACTCATCCTTCTGGCCATCCTTTAAAAACCATAATGACATTGCAAATGTCTATGTCATGAGCTGTTACCTTGATGTGATGGATTCCACTACAGGCAGTTAGGGGATGGAACATAATTTAGAGTCATCAAACTGGGCTTTGGGCATGAAATAAAATCAGAAATTTGACTGCATTTTGTGGTAAACATGATCATGTGGAGATCTAGGTTCATCAATACTAATATATGAATTGAACAGCAATTTCCAGTGAGTACAAATGTGCAGTTTGATTTGCAAATCATAAAATTGTTATCCTTGATGCAGCTTTTCTTAAAGCTGCATGATAATTGCATCTTGCTGAGAGACTTGGCTTTGAACTGGCATGAAGTTGCTGAATTTAGTTAATATAGATGTACCAAACTTACTAGATAATGTTAAGACTGGCCCAACCTAGTATAATAACCCTCTAATAGCATGATGAGTCATAATTATTAACTTACAACCTCTCTATCACAGAAAATTAATTTAACACTATGGAGTGTCCTTCTTTTAAATCTTAATTGTTATTGTAGAATTAAGTTAAAAGGAGGCAAGATTTTATTTCTTTTCCCTCTCTCTCCCACTCCAATCTTTCTTTCTTTCCCTTTTTTCTTTGCTTTCTATTCCTGATTTTGCATCGAATTGAATGTTTGATCTGACATGCCTGGTTCAGCCTTTGCTGGCCAGTAACAATTATTTTTAAGGAAATATGCAGTTGCTTCAAATGTTTACACAGGTTCCAGATGCTTTAAACAAGGTGGTACTTTCTTAGCTAAATGATTGCCAAATCCATAAAAATAAATCTATGGGCAATGTAATAATGACTGATGTTTCCTCACTGCCAGTGGCAAAATCAGTGTATTGCCAGTGTATTGGAAACACTTAACTTATCAGTCAGTATCTGTGGGAAACTAGAAAGCTTTTAACTGAGTTGCAAGCTTCTCGCACTTTCTGCTTTTGTTTCAGATTTTCAGTATCTAAAGTAGTTCTTTTTATTCATTGCCAAAGTGCGCACGTAAATGAGTTTAGAGTAAACAAATTAAGTTCATAATTTGACACAACAGAGTGCTTCGGTGCAGATGGATCTGGGTGTCCTCATGCATGAGTCACGGCAAACTAGTCTGCAGATGCAGCAAGTAATAACAAAGGCAAGTGGCATTTTGAAATTTATTGCTGAAATAACAGAGTATGAAAGTAGATAAGTATTGCTGCAACTCTACAAGGCATTAATGAGGCTTCACCTGGAGTACTGCATACAATTGTACTGCATACTGCCGGGGATAACTGTCTATGCGGAGTTTGCACATTCTCCCCGTGTCGGCGTGGGTTTTCTCTGGGTGCTCCAGCGTCCTCCATAGTCGAAAGATGTGCAGGCTAGATGGATCGGCCATGCTAAATTGCTCGTAATGTTCAGGGGTGTGTTGGTTATCGGGGGATGGGTCTGGGTGGGATGCTTCAAGGGGCGGTGTGGACTTGTTGGGCCAAAGGGCCAGTTTCCACAATGTAGGGAATCTAATCTAATCATATGGAAACTGCCAATGTTAACTTGTCAGCCTGTGAGTCTATCTTCATGTCAATGATGTGGTGACTCATCATTGTATCTCCTAACTATTCTGACTGTGGTACTTTGTTCACAAAGAACCTCTCATGTTCCAATTAACCTTCATTCTCAGTTTCCCACATTCCCACACTCTTGCTGTAGAAGCATAAATAATGTACATAAAAATGAGACAGTATTTAATACAGGGTTGAATTACATCTGCACACCATATTCTAACCACACTTCATTTGAACTGTACTTGGTCTTCAATACCTCCTGAATTATTTTTCTGAAATAGTGGAATCCCTGAAGACATTCTCATGCCTTCTCCAGCTCAGAGGAAAGTACATCCAGCAGACATGCTAATGAAACTCTCTTCTTGGAAGCACATCATGATTTCCATTGTATGTGTTTTCACTTATCACTGACAGCTCCAGCCTACAGTTAGTGAGACACCAAGAGACCTAATCAGACAAAACTGATGAAATTGTGAAAACAGTAGAAGCATTGAATAACTTGAATGTGTTATTTTATACACGTTCAATAAAATGCAGTTGCGAGTGTAGACTCTGTATTCTTGAACAAGAACTGAGAGTTCTGGGTATATTCAATCTCTGTAATGGTGCCCTGTAGTTCTTGTCATAAATAGTCCCTTTAGGAACTCAGATACATTCTGAAGAGTGTTGAATTATACTTGCACTGCAACCAACTGCCGTAATTCCAGAAATATTACATTAACTGCTTGTAATCATGTCCATATCAATGTTTTGTTCTAATTTCTTCAATTCTCGTCACATTTGGACAAACATGTAACAATTGATTATCAAGCTATTTTTGCTTTCTCTCCTCTCAACATTCTGCAGATCTTTTACCTTTCAGGCCTAAAGATTTGAAGTTGTTTCATCATTGTGCACAGATACAAAATTGGAAAAAGGCTGCTTTTGGAAGAAGTGAGTTTCTAAGAATCTCCATTATTACAATGAATGTTGAAAATGCATTCTAGTCATATTGTATGTTCTGAGTGTGATAACTTTCATCTTCAACACTTTGGCAATGTAGGTAAAAATTCGTGATCACATCAATCAATGGAGATAACATTTTACATCTGATCCAAGTTTTTACTTACAAGCATCCAAGGTCACGTCTTTAAAAAATATTTTGGGGGGTAGCTTACATTCCAATTTCTTTACTCTGTGGCTATCTTCAGGTTATGGCTCTCTTCTAATGCCAAATGTGAACATGAACTCTGGTTACATTGTTTAATTCCATGGCATACATATTTCATTGTGTGTGTATATATATATATATATATAATTGCCATAATGAGCTGTCAGAGGTGGTGCTGGAGTCTGGTACAATTACAACATTTAAAAGGCATCTGGATGAGTATGTGAGTAAGAAGAGTTTAGAAAGATGTGGGCCAAATGCTGGAAAATGGGAATAGATTAATTTAGAATATCTCAAGCATGGACGATTTGGACTGAAGTGTCTGCTTCTGTGCTGTACATCTCTAAGACTCTGTAATGAAGATTGATATGTGAAAAGAGTGAAGCCTATGAGCAGACACATGATCTTATGGGCTAGGAGCCTCCTCAGCTGTGAAGCAGTTGAGTGTACTCCAGAAATCCATGTTGCCAGCAACAAAGGGGATCACCGCTGAAACCATGCTCTTCCTCATGTCAATTCCTGTCGTACTCCAGGATTTAAAAGTCCTGAAACTACTTTCATAGCCACTCCAAGAAAGTAAGATTTTAAGCTATATTTTTAAGGGGGCAGTGTGTAAGATGGGTGAGGGTGTGCCAGCTGGGTGAGGGCTTGGAGTGGGCGAGTGACAGGCTGCTAGTTTAGTGGGTGAACTCATAAGGTAGATTGAAGTTTGAGGAGAGGGGCTTTCGGCCTGTGGGGAGCTGGTGCGTGGGATAGGTGTGGAGTTCAGTTCCAGGGTGGGAGTGTAATGTCAGGTTAGTATGGTTGAAGGGAATAGTCTGGTTCAGTGGGAATGGGGGAGTGAAATCTTGTAGGAATGGACAGGGTTCAGTTCAAGACTGGCTCAAGGATGAGAAAATATATTGGATTATTTTTAATGGGGCAGGGGAAGACTTGAGGGTCTTAGGTTGGAATAGAATCATGATTTTTCCAGTAGGTTAGGTGATGTGGTTACATATCTGTAACTTTAAAATCCTCATCCTTTTTTTCTCGATTTTTTTTTTAAAGAATTTGCCTCGGCTTACCTTATACATATCTAGCACTCTCCGGCTGTATCTTCATTATTAAACCAAATCTACAAAGATTTGGAAAAGATCTGTAGCTCAGGTTGTGGGTGAGATTGTTGACTTGCTCACCGAGTTGGCTTGCTCTTGTTCTGACATTTTGTCGCCATGCTAGGTGACATCATCAGGGGAGGCTCCGATGAAGCGATGTTGTTCTACTCCGCTTGGAATTTATACTGTCCAGTCTATTATGGTGAGTAGTGTCATTTCCGGTTTTCTTCTGTGTAGGTTTGTATATGGGGTCCAATTCTATATGTTTGTTGATTGCATTATGGGTGGAGAACCATGCCTCTAGGAATTCCTGTGTGTACCTGTGTTTGGCTGATGATGTCACTTTGCATGGAGAGAAAATATCTGAATGAGAACAAGCCAGCTCAGCGATCAAGTCAATAACCTCACCCACAACCTGAGCTACAGATCTTTGTAAAAACTTTGACCACCTACAGGTGTAACACGCTGAAAATTGCCCAACGATGGGAAACCTTTGTCAACCGTCTGAGCTCGACATGCGAACAACCTCATTTTCTCCACAAATGCCTCAGGAACCAGGTACTGCTCCAAGCATGAAATCCAAACCTCTACTCAACAACCCATAGGCTATAAAATAGCTTAACAGAATGGATGCTGTTGCTATGATCAATGATTAATGATGCCCATAACTGACTCCACAGGTATGAATGGGAAATTTTGCACCAAAAATCACAGTATCTAAACACTACGGTCCAGCAGTGCACTACAGCCCTAGAACAGGCCACCACTGTCAATCTACACAAAACCAAAACTAAGAAGAGACACGAGCTGCGGGAGAAACTCACCAAACTGATCCACCACAAAGACAAAGACAACAACAAAAGACCAGACACATGGATAAGAAACCTATCGAATAGACAGCTCACAGAAACTGAGAAAGCTGTCCTTCTATGCAGACTGAACTATAACCACAAAGATGTGAGCAGAACAGACTTCATGGCCGCCCTGGAGACTGCATTAAAAGACAACAGACTCACAGACGAAACACAGCAAGCCATCCAACCAACTATAATCCCCATACTACACAGAAGGAACAAAAGGGACAACCTGAACACTGCACAGAGAAAAGCACTAGATAAACTCAAGAAAGACAAGAACATCATAATTCTACCAGCAGATAAAGGGCACATGACTGTCATGAAAAAAACCAGACTACATTAAGAAAGCACAGACATTGTTTGCAGAAACAACCACGTACCATGAGGTGGCGATAGATCCAACACCAGTGCTAGGTAATAGGGTCACCCTGACACTGAAGAGCCTAAAGGATGCAGGATAGAGAACTAAGACGGACTACGTGAGAATGAAACCAGAAAGCACAAATATCGTTCGCTTCTATGGACTTCCTAAAGCACATAAACCAGACATCCCCCTCAGACCCATTGTTACCCTACTGGGACAGCTTCACACAAACTGGCCAAGGATCTACAACAGAGATTGAAATACTTAGCGGATAGATCACCCCATTCCATCTGCTCAACCCAAGAATTCCTTGAAACCCTCAAGAACATAAAAATCAGTGGCAAAGAAATTATGGTATCATTTGACGTCACAGCTTTATTCACATAAGTCAACATCCCATTAGCCAAAGAAACAGTGGCCACATTACTAGAGGAAAGAGCAGCACAGACCAGCAGTTCAATCAGTGACAACAACATACTTAAACTACTAGACCTCTGCCTCACCACATACTTTTTGTCTTTAATGATCAAGTATACAAACAGATCAATGGTATCCCAATGGGATCACCCATCTCAGGAATTATTGCAAAAGCAGTCATACAAAGACTAGAACACACTAACCTCCCTCGCATTCAGCCTAAACTGTGGATCCAGTAGTAGTCAACGCATTTGTCATTATTAAATGCAATACATTAGAAGAGACCAGCACCTCATCAACAGTGTATTCACAGGGATTAAGTTCACAAGGGAAGAAGAAAACAATGATCACCTTCTGTTTCTGGATGTTAAAGTTGAGCGTATGACCAATGGGGAATTCCAAACCTCACTATACTGAAAAGCAACCCATGCTGATCAAATCCTCAACTTCCACAGCAACCACCCAATGTCCACAAACAAAGCTGCATTAGGACACTATTTAAATGGACCAGGGCACACTGCAACATCTCGGAACTACGCAGGAAAGAGGAAGAGCACCTTTACAAAATCCTTGCTATAAATAGATATCCCGGCAACTTCATCCGCAGATGCCTACTAAACAGACAACAAAGGAGGATGCCCTAACACACTGGCCACACTGCCCTACATCAAGAACATGTCGCAGCTGACAGCAAGACTCCTGAGACCACTAGGAATCATGGTGGCCCACAAGCCTACAGCCACTCTATGACAAACACTTCCAAGGGTTATAGACCCCATTTCCACTGCATGCAGAGCCAATGAGGTTTACTAAATACCATGCAACAACTGCCCCAAACATTACATTGGACAGACAGGAAGGAAACTAGCCAGCAGAATGCATGAACATCAACTTGCAGCAAAATGGCACAATGAACTCTCCTTAGTATCAGTATTCTCAGTGGTGAAGACCATCAGTTTAACTGGGACAAGGTAACTATAGCAGCCCAAGCCAAACATAGACATGCATGGGAATTCCTAGAGGCATGGTTCTCCACCTGTAATGCAATCAACAAACGTATACAGATCAAAACCAGAAATGATACTACTCACCAGAACGGACCAAACAGTATAAATTCCAAGCAGAGTAGAATAACACTGCTTCAGATGGCGGCTCCACTGACGATGAAACCGAGCATGGTGATGATATGTCTGAACAAAAACAAGCCAGTTTGGTGAGAAAGTCAACAAACCTTACCCAAATCTTGTTCACCCATCATTACTGTGCAAGCTAACACCCCAATTTTGAAATTCTCACCTTTATTCTTAATTCCACTTGTTGCCTTGCTCCTCTTTATTACTTTAGTCCACTCCAGCTCTCCAAGCCTCCCTATTCTGTATGCTCTTCCAATTCTAGCTTTCTGTGTAGCACTGAATTTAATGGCTGCACCACCAATGGCCATTTGAATTATCTTGGTCCAAAATTATGAAACTCCCTGTCTAAACATTTCTGACTTTCTTCGCTTTCCATTGTTTTAATGCGTTCCTTAAAACCTGCCTCTTTCATTGTCTAACTGAATATCTCCTGTGGCTCAATATCAACATTTTTTTATTGATACCAGTTTTTGTAAGCGCCTTATGTTACAGCTAGGTGAAGATTGTATTGGCTCCCTTCTTTTTAACCCATCTGTTTGGTTGTTAGGTTTCCCAAGGGGCTGTACCTTTCTTGTTATTAAAATGTAGTCGTCGGTTTTCACAATAAGTGAGGTAAGACTATAATTGGATACCTGGTTGTCAGCAATGTTGAATATCATAGTTCTCAGTTCTCTGATGTTTCTTTCTGGTTAGTATTTATCTAGCTTTTCTCTTCGCGAGACAGAGAGAGAGCCTTCTCCAGTGTGTTTCAGCTCTGCTGTTGAAAATCTATCTTGTCTGCCTTTTTCCAAAAAGCTCATTGACGGACAAGCTGATTACGTATTCCCTGTCTACTGAAGCTTTTGTTTTCCATGCTTGATCATTGTAGGTGATGTTTCATTTGCAACAAGTGAAGATTCACATTATAGTTTAAATAACACAGGAACTGAGGACAGTTACACACTTCTCATGGTGGGATTCTCTGGTTACATTACCTTTGGATAGAATATTAACTTCAGTTCATGCCGTCTTTTGTTTAATCCACATTGTGAGGGTCAGTTAGACAGTCAAACAGTCATAGAGTCATACAGCACAGAAACAGACCCTTCGGTCCAACCAGTCCATGCTGACTATAACCCTAAAGTAAACTGGTTCAAGCTGCTGTGCCTGGCCCATGTCCTTCCAAACATTTCTTATCCATCTACTTATCTAAATGTCTTTTAAATGGTATAACTGTATCCATATCCCTCACTTCCTCTGAAAGTGCATTCCACATACAACCCACTCTCTGTGTAAAAAAGTTGACCCTCATGTCTTTTTAAAATCTTTCTTGCCTCACCTTAAAATATACCCCACGTCTTGAAATACCCCACCCGAGGGAAAAGACACTGACCATTCACCTTACTATGCTCCTTGTGATTTTATAAATGTCTATAAGGTCATCCCTCAACATCCTTCATTCCAGTGAAAAAAGTTCCAACCTATCCATCTTCTCTTTATAACATTACAGTCAATATTTTCTGTCCCTTTTTAAAACAATTTAAGTCTTTGAAAATCTGAGATATGAAATTTGTTGATTGAATTCAAAGTCAATCTTCCATGTTTTATATCGTTGTGACACTAGGACGAATTTGTTCTGTGAATTTAAAGTGGTAATGAAGGTGGCTAAAGATGACCAAAACTGGTTTTCTTCCTTTACTGTGATTAGAGATAATGGGAACTGCAGATGCTGGAGAATCCGAGATAACAAAGTGTGGAGCTGGATGAACATAGCAGGCTAAGCAGCATCTTAGGAGCACAAAAGTTGATGTTTCGGGCCTAGACCCTTCATCAAAAAAGCGGGAGGAGGGTGACTTCTTCAGGTTAGGCATCCTGGAAGAGGCTTCACAGTGAGGTTAAAATTGTGATCAGAAACAATGGGAACTGCAGATGCTGGAGAATCCAAGATAACAAAGTTTGGAGCTGGATGAACACAGCAGGCCAAGCAGCATCTTAGGAGCACGAACATTGACATTTTGGAACTGGACCCTTCATCAGAAAAGGCCTTTTCTGATGAAGGGTCTAGGCCCGAAATGTCAACTTTTGGGCTCCTAAGATGCTGCTTGGCCTGCTGTGTTCATCCAGCTCCACACTTTGTTATCTTTCTCCATTTACTCACTGTTTTTTTGACTACTTTGCTCCGGGCCAGGATCTGGATTTAGATTGTGTGGGACTGCTGTAAAGATGACCTAAATATATTGTCTGAGGGACACCATACCAAGTATATTAATTAATTCTTTCATGTTTCCTTCATGGATGACATTGATACCTTTCGAAACATTCAGTAAGAATAAGCTCTGAAAATGTAGCAAAATTGAACCCTACTAAAATTGAAAGCAATCTTTACAAAATTTTGATTTTAAGTACATCACCTAAAGCAGAAGGGGAAGTTTAATAGAGTTTTCATAATTAGACAAAATGGAGTGGAGGTGTTTCCATTGGCATTGAGTGGGCGAACTCAGAATTAGCTGATTGGCAAAGGTCCCTGAAGGGGAGAAGGGACAATTTGTTAATAATGCTATCTGTTACAATCTGAAATGCAATGTCTGGTGTGGTGATGAAAGCAAATTCAAAAGCACCTTTCAGAAGGAATAGTATATATACTTGAAAAGGAACAAATTGCAGGGTTATGGAGAAAGAGTTTAGGAGTGGGACTATTTGCACCGCTTTTTCAAAGAGTTAACACAGGCACAATGAGGCAAATGGCCTCCTCTGTTTTATGAGGCTCCCAGTGAAGATCTGCATTTATGACAAAATTGCATGTGATTGAAATGGAAGAAGCAGATGGTTTTTTAAATCTCTTCATATGTGATGTTAGAATACAAACCATAATCCTTTTTTCCAGACTACTGTTAAAATCTTTCAATTATACATAAACCATATATTTATCAGAGTACATTTTATCGTTTCATGTCACTTCTAGTTTATTTCTTTGAATTCCAGATGGATTGCAGTACTTAAATGTTCAATGCATAGAAAATCTTTAATTGGTTCATTTTGAATTTATAAAATTGGTCTCAGGCCAACACAGTGAATTATAGTAGTTGTCTTGGAATCGTGGATATCTTCCAACTGATGTAGACAGGTGAATTTTGTTCTCTCTTGCAGCATAGATACAGTGTAATGTAATCCTTCCTGTGCTCCTGATCTCTCAGCGGTATGAACAGTTTCTATTACAATAAAAAGAGAATACCATTTTAGTTGCTGACTGATCACGTCGACCTTGCAATTAGAGTGTCTTTATTTGTTTGCTAATGAACAGCTGAATCACTGTTAACAGGATTGGCAAATAGTAACATCAGCTAAATAAAGGGCACTCTGATATTCAATGTGTTCCATGTGTGATGAAAGTTCATGAGGTATTACTGTTCTTATTGTTATTGTTGTTGTTGTTGTTTGCTTAGAACCCAAGTTTCCAATGTTCACTATAAACTGGTGCAGCTGTTCTGGCTTTTTACACATGCCATTTGGTGTGTTGACATGGATTACAGCATTGACTCCGACTCTGGACCTCAGAGGTCCACACAGAAGAAAACTAAATCTGAGGGAATGCTGGTTCTAAGGTGGACAGAACTATGTATAGCTTTAAGTCTGATTTGTGTTCCACATAGTGTGGGTTAAAAAGGGAAGGCCTTAATTCCATTTTTGATTTTAGTGAGCATTGCAGTTAAATGAAGCTTGAAAAATATAATCTTGAGGTGAATGGATAAGCACTTTAGAAAACCAAGGGTAGAAGAGACAGCACATTTGGACTGTTGCCTAACAACAACAACAACATGGGGTGGCATGGTGGCTCAGTGGTTAGCACTGCTACCTGATAGCGCCAGGGACCTGGGTTTGATTCCACCCTTGGGCAACTGTCTGTGTGGAGTTTGCACATCCTCCCAGTGTCTGCATGGGTTTCCTCTGAGTGCTCTGGTTTCCTCTCACAGTCCAAATATGTGCAGGCTGGGTAGATTGGATATGCTAAGTTGCCCGTAGCGCTGAGGGATGTATAGATTAGGTGGGGGATGGGTCTGGGTGGGATGCCTGAGGATCAGTGTGTCTTGTTGGGCCAAAGACCCTGTTTCCACACTGTAGGGATTCTATTATTCTATGATGAGCATTGCCTATGACACAGGAAGACAAAGACAGGAATGGAGAACCAGCAAGAAGCTTGGTGATTGTGCAGGTTTTGTTCAGAAATAGAAGCAGGTCAGTCAAAGAGGAAGAATGTCAATAAGAACAGCAGTACAGTTAGCAGTCTCCAGAACAATTAGGGCAGGAGAAAAGAGGTCCTGATTATTTAATGTCAGTTAGAGAGAACTTTATGAACAGAAGGCTGTGGAAAAGGAGTTCAAGGGATTCATGTTAAGACATAAGTTACCTGAGATAACTCATTTAATGGCCTCATGAAAAAATGTTAATGAAAAAATATAACATCAAGTGGATGTAGAGGTTTGTTGGAGATGTACCAAATGAACAAGGAGCTTTAAAGTGGAACATGGTAACTTTTCATTGACACTACAGATACTCAGAATTCAATGTGAGGATAAAAGTATTGAATCTTTATTACTGATATTTGTAATAAGACCATTTCCAATATTTCTTATACAGTTTTTTTAGTGGTTAGTGTCTTATATTCCTTTTGTGTAATAAACTTTGATCATTTATTAACAGTACATTGACAACACATTGTGAATATGTTCAGTGTGTAAAAGTTACTATAAGCAAATTACAAAAATAAAACATTTGATCTGTCAAGTTATGTTTCCTTCTGATTTGTACTATAGAACCATCAGCTGAGATCATAACACTTTGCTGGTTTTCATAGCTTCTGCCTTCATGCCTTGAATCCAGAAACCAACTACAAACAAGGCCACATGATGATGGCAAGTCAACCATCTACAAGCCACAATGTACAAAATGCACTTCTCCAAATGTTCCCTTCTCCACTTTTTAAAAATAAATGCATGCAGTCTCATTTGCAGTTATGTATTTTCCATAAAGAACTTG
Source organism: Stegostoma tigrinum (assembly GCF_030684315.1). Lineage (NCBI taxonomy): Eukaryota > Metazoa > Chordata > Chondrichthyes > Orectolobiformes > Stegostomatidae > Stegostoma > Stegostoma tigrinum. The sequence goes on from NC_081375.1 coordinate 24,757,571, forward strand.
ATCACTCATGAACAAAACTCCTTCTTTATTCTCGTCTGTTTCACTTTTTAATCTGTTCTTGAAAATGCATTTCTTTCGGTGGGTGCAATCTTATCAGGCTCTGGGTGACGTGGTTTCTGGGCAAATGTTTGGCAGATGCAGGCGAAATTCAGAACTAGGCCCATCTTAATGCCAGGGTCTTCTTGCTGCGTCTTGCATTTTTTTTTTAAATAGTGTGGCAAAATTCTCGCTAGGCAGTTGTGAATTCATGGTTGATGTTCGTTATTACTTATTAAATGCCTTAGGTGCTTGCAGCTCCACTGCCTTGCATTGTCTTGCTTTGAAGGCCAGCTTCTCCTTTAACTCCTATCACTTTCTCCAGGTCAAGGGGTGACGATGGATATCTGCATGAGCCCCAGTTATGTCTGTCTCTTTGTGAGGTACATGCAGTATTCCTTGCCCCAGTACTACTCAGGCCCCCACCCACAATTCTTTCTCCAGTACATTGAGGACATCATTGTTGTTGCTTCCCTTTCTCATCCAGAATTGGAAAAGTTGATCAATATCACTTTCAATTTCCACCCCACTCTCACCTTTACCTGGTTCATCTCAGACTGGTCCCTTCCCTTTCTGGGCATCTATTTCCATTTCCAGGAATAGGCTGGACACCATCATCCACTACAAACCCACTAACTCCTGTGCTTACCTTGACTTTATGTCATCATGCTATAGACTATGTTCCATTCCCCTATTTCCTCTGACTCCATCAAATCTATTCCAACGGCGCCATCTTCTACAAAGGAGCCTCCAAAATGCCCACTTGCTTCCTCAACTGAGCATTCCCCATTACCATGGTTGACAGACCCCTCATGTGTGTCTAACCCATCTCTCACACTTCAGCCCTCACCCCTCCCTTCCCTATCACAACATTGATAGGGTCCGCTCGTCCTCATCCACCATCATCCACATCCAAAGGATTACTACCCAGCATTTCCGCCACCTCCAGTAGGATCTCACCAGACACACATTCCCCTCCCTTCCCTTGTCAGCCTTCCACAGGGACCGTTCCCCCAGGGCCACCTTGGTCCTCTCCTCCTCCCCTCCAAGCTCCTCCCCACAACTCATGGCACCTAACCATGATATCCCAGGAGGCGTAACACCTGCCTGTTTGCTTCCTCCCTCTTCACTGTCCAAGGCCCTAGATACACCTACCAGCAGTGACTTCCCTGCGCTTCACTCAACCTAGTCTACAGTATACACTGCTCACAATGTGATCTCCTCTACTTTGTGGAGACTAAAGATAGACTGGGAGATTGCTTTGAAGAACACCTATGTTCTGCCTGCAGAAAGGACCTTGAGCTTCCAGTTTCCTGTCACTTCAACACACCACCGTGTTCTCTGTCTCAGGCTTGTAGCAGTGCTGGAACAAGTGCATCTCTTCTTGCACTTGGAACCATGTAGCCTTCTGCACTCAATATGAAGTTCAACAATTTTAGGGCCTCAGCACCATCTCCCTCGTCATTACTTCAATCCAACACACTAGGCCCTAACACCACATGGGCTGCTATCACATACAACCAGATGTCAAGTGCTAACAGCCCTCATTAGCAACCGCTGATTCCCCCAGGCTGGCCTTTGCTCATTCGTTTTTCTGCCCAACTGCTGCCCTGTCTGTCTGGGCATCATTTCACCGGTTGTTTACTCCCCCCTCCAGGGCCTACACCACTGCCACCTCCCCAACCCATCTTCAGCATATATATAAATCTTTCCAAACTACCATCAGTTCTAAGGAAGGGTCACTACATCCTAAACATTAACTTTGCTTTCTTTCCACAGATGCTGAGATTTTCCAGCAATTTCTGACTATGTTTCTCACCTCTCACATTCTCGTCTCTTTGACTGTTTTCTGCAAAGCCATATTTGTGAGCAGGGCAAAGTCCAGGATATGGACTTCAGTCAGGGATTCCCAACACAGGAAGTCAACAACAGCCCATAACAGCCTGAGTGTGAGGTATCAAGGAGAAGATGGTGGTACTTGTGCTGGCAGAGTGGAAAAGGATATTGCCCTGCCCACTACAGTGCTGGCCATTCTTCCAGATGGCTGAGTCTGCTCTAACCTGGTTGGCAAATTCTGAACAGATTAGCGTAATTTGGTGTCATAGCCTTCGCTACTGGTTCAGAGGGAAGAGGTAGTCCTGTTTGTGCAGTACCCCATTCACCAGGAGCTCCAGTGCCATGCCCATGAAGGGGGGTACAAATTTTGCCATCTTCCAACCCATTGCATTAGGCTCTTTGTTTACTTTGTGTTGCCCTTGGCTGAGCATTATGTCATCATTTCATCTTAAAATGACTTGGCATCTTCATTTCTAGGTTCCCACCTCGTGCTACTTCCCATATGTCTGTGAAGTTCATGATACATTGCACTAGTGTCTTTTTGACACTTCACATTCACTTGATGCCCTCCTTCAGCAATCATCATTCTATCAGCACAAACCATTTATCGCCTTGAAGCAAGGCAATACCAATAAGTTATATTGTATTGAGTGATTTGTCAGATTCATTGCCTGACATGACTCCAGCAGTGATTCTAAAAGGATTGCTTAGCTTCTTTCCAGCAAAAACATTGGGCAAAATACTCTCCTCTTTTCTCCATTGTTTCATCTCGATAGTCCTGAATGATGTCTCAGCACAATGCAAAGCTCATTCAATCTCTCATTAATGCTCTTAAGCTGATGATTTAAGAGTGCAAATGTCTATAGGCTTTTTGAGGGTTAGTTTCTCTTCTAGCAGATGTATTTTACAGTGGGATCTTTTAACCCCAAAACAATCCTATCTCTGATGAGATCATCTTTCAGTTGCTCACGTCCATGAGATTAAGCTGGATAATTCGGTGTCAACACATACTGATCAATGTCTGCCCTCCCTTCCTCAGCATAGGGATAGGGCTATTCTCAAATACTGTTCATAAATAACATGAGTAGAATGTTCAGACAGCATCTTCAATGACTTCAAAATTTATCTAGTATAGCCTTTCTGCTCCTCTATGAGGCCTCAGGTGCAGTACAGCTAGTTGTTCTCTTTGCCCAGCCTATTAACATAGAGTCTTAGAGCCATACAGTCATACAGTACAGAAACAGACCCTTTGGTCCAGCCAGTCTATGCTAACCATAATCCCAACAAACTAGTCCCACCTGCCTGTGCTTGGCCTATATCACTCCAAACATTTCTTATTCATGCACTTACCTAAATGTCTTTTAAACATTGTAACTGTACCCACATCCATCACTTCCTCTGGAAGTTCATTCCACACATGAACCACTCATTGTAAAAAAAAGTTGCCCCTTATGTCTTTTTTAAATCTTTTGCCTCTCACCTTTAAAATATGCCCCCTAGTCTTGAAATACCACAGGGAAAAGACAACTTATCTATGCTCGTGATTTTATAAATGTCTATAAGGTCACCTCTCAATCTCCTAAGCGCCAGTGAAAAATGTTCCAGCCTATCCAGCCTCTCTTCATGACTCAAACCCTCCATTCCTGGCAACATCCTGGTAAAGCTCTTCTGAACCCTCTCCAGATCAATAATATCATTCCTATAAGAGGGAGATCAGAACTGGACACAATGCTCCAGAAAACGCCTCACTAGCGTCCCACACAACCTCAACATAATGACTCAACTTCAATACTCAATGGTCTGAGCAATGAAAGCAAGAATGCTAAATGCCTTCCTAACCACTCTATGTACATGTGATGCAAACAGCAAAGAATTATGTACCTGGACACCTAGGTCTCTCTGTTCTACGACATTACTAAGGCCCTAATTTTAACTGTTTCAGTCTTGCCTTTGTTAGTTTTACCAAAATGTGATACCTCACATTTATCCAAATTAAAATCCATCTGCTACTCTTCAGCCCATTGACCCAATTGATCAAGATCTCTTTGTAATCTCAGGTAATCTTCACTATCTAGCATATAGAAACAAAATTGCTATTCCTCCTTGTTCAGGTTTCATGTACAAATCTGTCCCTGTCTTATTTGTCCTTGAGGCTGGAAGGAGTTCTAATACTGTCCCAAATTGTGTTGCATCTTCATAGGAGCAGGGACTAGATAGTTCAAAGCCATACTGATGCACCCACTTGTGGGCAGCTTTGGACTGAAGTTTTTAAATGGCTCTCTGATAGCTGTCAATCACAATTACAGCTACACACTTCTGACTCCATGTTCCATGTGCGGCTTTGATGGCTTCTGCCTTCATACTTCACTACAGGAAACAATGCCATCAGAGTCATGTGACTGCAACAAGTCACATGCATGACCTCTGTCTGAATGCTTTTATCCAAACACAAAGAGCTGACCATAATGTCAAGCAAACAGTTTGCAAATGCTAAAAATACCGCAGTGCCTCAAGGTAACATTGTAATATTTTCATTGTTCTATAATTGACTGACAATGCCATAATTTCATAAGAAATTACAAGGAAAAAATCTGGGATTCTTTTATCTCAGCATGAGGCACCATAGTGACCTTGAGGTGTCTAAGTCCTTCTGCAGCTAACTCACATTTTAGCTTTTGAGGTAATAGACCACTGTTGAAACAATTGTCCATGATTCTTTGAGCTTGACCTGACTGTTCTCTTTATTTTGATGTAGATAATCATATTGTAGTAAGATTTATGAGCTACTTTTGTGCAATATTTACATCATAATGAATGTTTATGATCTTCTTATTGTGGTTTCATTTTAGTTGAAGAGTTTCCCACTTTTCAAACTGTACTTCAGTGTTATCTTTGATGGCTTCTTCAGTGTTAATTAAAGGGTGCAATATTAATGTCCTGAAAGTTGAAACAAGCTTTTATTAAAGAAATGGCAACACTGGTTATATCTGTTGTTATCTTGCACTAATTCTAAATCCGAACAAAGAATTTCAGAATTCCAGGAGAGCTCCTTTTACACATTATTGACAGATCAATAATATTCCAAATATATCCAGTGATAACATGCATCACTTCCTCTTATGATCTCCACCAAACTAATTCAGCAGTTTGTTTTTCCATTTGTTAAATTGCAAAGAAATGGCACAATGGCATGAACACCTGGATACTTTTTTTTGCTTTGCAACTAGAAAATATGTCTGACTGGATCTTAAAAATGTTTCTATTATAAATATGCAGAATGGAGAAATGATGGCAGCAGTCACTTCTGTACTTTTAGCTTTCAATTATTCAGAGCTGGGATGCTCAAATGTATTGCCTATTCAGAGAGCAGTAAATATGGCTGCATTCTTAATTCACTCAGTCCTGGGAGGAAAAGTATCTGTCCCTCACCTTGAGCCTCAAGATGACGTTGAATTAATATGGTCTCATCTATTCTCAATGGCTGATCTTCTGCATAGAGTGCTAAAATGTTTCTCAGTTCGTCAAATCCACTTCTTCAAAAAGACAGTGTGAAATTAATTTTTCATATTATTTTCACTTAAGAATAAACTATCCCCAGTTAAAACCTCAATTGTGTTTTTTCTAACAAAAATGAGAATTCTCATGACCAAAGTTAATCAGGTAAATCTCCACATCAACAGTCTGTGATCAGAACTGTTAAGTTGGCTCTTTGAAGCCTTTTCAGCAGCTGTCCTCAAGGAACATCTCAGTACTCAATTAACCTTGTTGATGACAGCTTGTATTGATTGGATACTTGCAGTGCATGGTCAATAATTGCACCGGAATTTTACTCCTTTCCCATCTTTGTTAATGAACGCTCATCCATCTTACACATGTTTCATTGAGGGCAATTTAGCTCTCTTACTAAGCTTGCTCTTCTTCATAGATGCTCCTGCCAGAATTGCACAGAGAACAAATGTTAGTGAAAGACAAACAATGTGTAAAGAATGAAACTTGGTAATCTGTAATCAGTTTTTTGCTCAACAGAGCATACCCCATTTTCACTGTCAGCTGTAATGTTCTGCTGGTGAAATAAAAATGACCCTAAAAAGCCACATATATGAAGGCAGTTCAGTTACAAATAGCACAGTTCAGTGATTAGGATGGCATCAGACAATTTTGTGGTTAATGTTTCCTTTCCTCACAGTTACACGTTGAAAGCATTTCAGTCTGGAATCAAAGGTATATGATATCTGGTTTTATGGTACAATAATTGTAAATTACTGGTACATATGTTTCTCTACTCATATTTCTTGTAAATTTGAACTACCTTTGCCATACAGAAGATGTTATCTTCAATTACAGATTAAATTTACAAAAGTAATTGTTATAATATTGATTTTGTTAAAGAGCAATAAATCTCCTGAAATTTGTGTTCTCTCCAATTTTCTATTGATAATACAGTAGGTGCCTGACATAATTCACTGTCTCTATTAGGGAGAAAGAAAATAGAACTTTTATTCATTTCTAACTGGAAGAGTTTTTTGCATACTTGGATTACAAGCTCCTGAATCTGTATTTCCTACATATAAATATAATCCAATCTCTTTGACAGACCAGGCATTCATTGATTCATTGTATTGTGATCATTTTTAAAAAACTGTGTTTGTCTTGATTTAGCCTGTTTATTAATATGTTTTTCTTTCTGTGTCAATTAATTAATGTCCTCAGAGGAAAAGTAAACATATATTGATGTAATTACATCAACAAAATCCAATCAATAAACTTTTGCACCTTCACTATTTACATGTTGGTCATTCAGTATGGAAGCAGCACCACTTGATGTTAGCAGGGTATTCTTATTCCACAAATTATAGGAACAGGAGTTTAGTTAGTGATATTCAATGATCTATAGCACAAAGTTCACAGCCTCAAAGATGATCCTACTTGAATGGCTTATTTTTTATTGGAGGTTTTGTTTGAATGTATTGTATGTTATAATTGACATAACAATGGGAAAATATGAATCAGTGTACACTATATTTCTTAACTACTTTAATATGTTTTAATGCAGAGTTAAATCGAATACTGGGAAAGCATGATAAAAAACAGTAATTTTAGTCTACTGGAGGGAGCTTTTACATTGCAACTGGCATTGATGGGAAATGATTTTGACTCCCAATTTAACAGAATTTATACTACAATTATAATACAAATGCAGCTTAAATTAGAAGGTGCCATTTTTCCACAACACATAACAAATCTCTGTAGGCATTTCAATCCCACCCTGTCCAGAGTGGATCCTTAACTCTGGCTTTGCAGAATACTGTTTTAATATTGGTGAAAAGTTTTGTGAGAGTGCACTTTTATTCATCATTGAGTTTGAAGTAACTCTTCCAAATATCTTTTGAATCCACGTAAATTATTAAATAGCCATTGTTATAAGATAGTAACTCATCTAAGACTTTCTACTGTTTAAAGCAACAACAATAAGATTCAGCTGTTTTATTCGGTCCTCAGAAAATAAACAATTTCAGACAAATCAACAAATGTATTTTTGTGATTGGGCATTGCATTGAGTTGTATCCTGTGTTATCTTTGGCCGCAGCATTTGTGGATGCTCTGTATCCATGTATAACATTATATAAGAAGAAAAGTAGCTCTACAGGGGAAGAAAATACTATATAATATATTTTTATTTTCAGCACAGCCAGTATCTGTGACATGCAGATACAGATACTTGGCAACAAGTGAAAAGGTTGTCTTCCAATTTCAAGACTCAGTTGAATGCTACAGGCTGAAAAAGAAACCTTTTTTATCATTTAGTCTAATTCAAACTTCATGGAGAGACTATAGATTGGTTCCACCTTAATGACATTCTCAATGTTTCCATAAAAAGAAACTTATTAGCAGCCATGCAAAGACCTGCGCTTTGGATGCTGTAAGAAAATCAACTTGTATAAAATTATGATAATCAGAAAATGTTACAGCACAGAGGCCATAAAGTCCGCACTGTTTCTTTTCTTCACCTTAGACATTTAGGTAATTCTCAAACTTCCTTTTTGAAAAACTGAAGGAAAATGTCAATTTGAATGAAACGCAATCAACAGTATAAATGAAAGTAGAAGATGTAAACGAAAATACCAAACAAGAGTAATGATATTTAGGGATTCTGGTGAATTTGTGAGTTTTAGTTTCTTGGTTTATGAAACTAATCAGATATTTTTCATTCAATTATTGTCTCGTATCTCACTGAGAGTATCTGTTATCATGCATAAAATTGATTTTTTTAATTATAAGAGGCTTCTTATTTTATTTAATAAAATATTGTGTATGATAATGAGTGTCTTTCTGTGCTTCTACTATAATGTCAAGGACCTAAATATTAGATAATAATAATAAACAATATTTACCAGTTTTATTTTGTATAATATCACTGAGTGAACTTTCCAATTCAGTGCCATTTTGAGCACAAAGTTGAGGAAGTTTTAAGCTGATCAAGAGAGAGACTCAAATTGCTTTCCATAAACTTGCAATATCTTCAAAGCCAGGTACCAAAGATGAAATATTGATTGTTATTTCTATGTAATGTTTGAAATTTCAAAGTAATAGTCATTTCCTCAAAGGAACAAGTTGCAAAAGTTCAGGTTATCTTATTGGATATGAATAAGTTGAGAAATAAGACATTATTAGAAAAACAATCACTCATAAATGGTGGACTGACCATGTATAAATTTTCAGGGTTGGTATAACTTCCAGAATCTATTATTTCTTCTTTCTACTTCTATTCCCCTTGCCAGAGTTGACAGCCCTAAACTACAGCCAAAAGAAAGGTATGTCAGGAGATCCTTTAAATGTGCATAACTCCATTACAGGGGAGGAGGACCACAGAAGGACTGAACAATGTGAAGCGAGAACTCTGTCAAAGCTGAATGTTTGTGTTAATCATTTCTTCCTGCTTTTATACTTTCATCAGTAGCTGGGTGGAAATACTACTAATGAATGCCAATGGTATTTTTCTTCATCTCTGTAGGTATGCCAAAGGAAGGTAAACCAGGTATGTGAGCTTTTCTCACTTCATACTGTCACTTTATCTGTTCCTCTCAAAGTCATATACATTCACACCGGGGGATTTTTAACAATGAGATCCACCCCCAGTGCAAATCAGCGGAAAGAGCTCATGTTGGCACAGAAAGAGCAGGGTCCTGGTGTTTATCCTTGGCAGAAGCTATCAGGGATCAGGTTATTCCAAAACTATTTTGAGATGCTTGCTGTCTGAAAATTATGTATTGGTGCTATCGTTGGAAACCTATTTTTGTGCCATTTCTTCTACCTGGTGTGGGTGATTTATCCAATTTCCGACCCTTCCATTTTTCCAACACCTTCTCCTTAGTGATGGCCGCTATACTTACCTCTCCCCCCGTCTCTCTTGAAGTTCTGCTCTGCTACTAGTATCTTCCACCATGAAGCCTGATGCAAAGTACCTATTCAATTCCTCCATCATTTCTTAGTTCCTCATTATTATTTCACCAGTATCATTTACCAACAGTCCAATACACACTCCTGATTCTCTCTTAGCTTTTTATATCCAAAAATATTCTTGAAATCTTCTTTTATATTTCTAGCTAGCTAACCCTCATATTTCACCTTCTCCCACCTTTTTGACTTTTTAAATAGTTTTTCTTTTAAAACCAACCCGATCCTTTAGTTTCCCACTAATTTACACCACATTGTATGCTTTTTATTTTGCTTTTGTTCTGTCCCTGACTTCCCTTGTCAGCCATGGTTGCCTCATCCTTCTCCTAGTATGTTTCTTCTTCCAAGTAACGAATTTCTGCTGTGCCTCCCAGATTATCCCCAGAATTTCCTGCAATTACTGCTTCACTACCTTTTCTGCTAGGTTTCCCTTCCAATCAACTCTGACCAGCTCACCCCTCATGTCTTTGTATTCACCTTTATTTAATTATAATATCATTACATCTGATTCCAGTTTCGCCCTCTCAATTTGTAGGGTGAATTCTATCATATTGTGGTCATTGCCTCCAAGGGATTCCTTCATGTTAAGCTCCTAAATCAAATCTACATCATTACAGATCACCAAATGCGGAATTGCATATTGCCTCATGGAGTCTATCATAAGCCAGCCCCAAAAAACACATCTTGTAGATATTCAACAGCTTCCACTTCTTGTGATCTGCTGCCACCCTACTTTTCGCAGTCCATTTATATGTTGAAGTCGCCTATTATTATTGTAATAGTGCCTTCCTTATTTGTCTTTTCTAGCTCTTGATTTTATTTCTGTCCCACATCCTGACTACTGAGAAGGGGCCTGTACATAACTCTCATCACGGTCATTTTTCCTTTGTGGGTCCTCAACTTCACCCATATGAATTCTATGGCTTCCAACTGTACATCCGTTCTTGCTATTGATTTAAATTTGCTTCTTACTAACAAGACAACTTTGCCTCTCCTATCTACCTATCGTTTCAACAATACATGTACCCTTGGATATTTAGTTCCCAGCCCTGAACCCCTTGCAGAGCCACATCTCTGTGATAACCACAACATCATACCCACCAAAGAGAAAAGAGAAATCACTCAATATGTGAAATAACACCACAGATGCCAGTCTCCCATCACCAAGTTACACTATATTTACATGTGCATAGCACATGACACTCTTTCAGCTTCCTCAGAACCAACTGTCAGAGGCCAGAACCTCTGCCACTCCTGTTTATATCTGTCAGCCAGAGCTCTCTGATTGGACGAGGTTAATGGCCCCAATTAGGTAAATCATATTCTATGAGGTCTACCTGGTTGATCTCATTACAATCACTACAGTATATTTTTCTTTTAAAATCTTTTTGTCTATTTGAGTCATGGAGCCATACAAGCACAGAAACAGACCCCTTGGTCCAACACATCCATGCCAACCAGATTTTCTAAACTGAACTTGTTCCATTTGTCTGCATTTAGCCCATATCCCTCCAAACCCTTCCTATTCATGTACCTGTCCAAATGTCTCTTAAATAATGTATTTGTACTTGTCTCTGTCACTTCCGTTGGCAGCTCAATCCATATATGCATCACCCTTATTGTGACAAGTTTGCCTCTCAATTCCATTAAATCTTTCTCCTCTCACCTCAAACCTATAACCTACAGTTTTGGACTCTCCTACCTCAAAGAAAAGATCTTGGATATTCAACACATCTATGCCTCTCATGATTTTATCAACCTCTATAAGGTCAACCCTCAGCCTCCTACACTCCAGAGAGAAATGTGACAGCCCATCCAGCTGCTCCTTATAACCTTCCAGTCTTGAAAACACCCTGACAATTTTTTTGTACTATTTCCAGTTTAATGACATCCTTCCTGTAGCAGGGTGATCCAAATTGTGCACAGTACTCCAAATGTGGCCTAACTAGTGTCTTGTACAGATGTTCCAACTCTTGTACTTAATCCTCTGACTAACAAAGGCAGGCATGCCAAACACCTTCCTCATCACCAAGTCTACTTATGATGCTACTTTCAAGGAATGATGTATCTGCATCCCTATGTCTCTTTGTTCAACAACATTCCCCAGGTCCCTACCATTAACTGTTTAAGTCTTGCATTTGTTTGTGTTACTACAATGCAACACCTCACAATTGTGTAAATTTAATTTCTGTTCCCATTCCTCACCACTGCCCGTTTTGCTTAAGATCCCATGGTAATCTTAAATAATCTTCTTCACTGTCTATTATGCAGCCAATTTTGGTGTCACACGCAAACTCACTAACCATGCCTCCTATGTTCTCATCCAAATTGTTTATATAAATGAAGAACAACAGTGGGCCCAGCACTGATCCTTGCGACACACTGCCGTTCACACACATCCATTCTGAACAACAACACTCTACACTATTCTGTCTCTGACTGTGAAGCTAATTTTAAGTCTAATTGGCTAGCTCTCCCTGGTTCCTTTTGCTGAAAGTTCCATGAATTGATTGGTCAATGTATGATTGCCCACATAACAAAATTACTGAAACACTTGTATATCATTGTAGCATTACTTATATTTGTCCATAATTTTTGGAGGTCTATGTTAACCCTTTTTTCTTGGGGTTTAAGATTTTCTTTAAAAATTTTGCTTCACATTTTTCCACAGTTGCTGAAGGCAGTAAGCAAATGCACTCATGCTTCCAGCTCATGTGTCGTCAGGAAAACAGCATTAAGTTGTTTCTGAAATAACAGCATTGAAAGAAACCTGTAAGCATTGTAATCATTCTTATATTTCTCATTCTATTTGGCTTTTCTGAAGTAACGATACATTGCCTTGCAAGCCTTTCCCAAATAGATCTCTCCCACTTCCAGATTCCAGTGCTCCATATAATGGAAGAACACAAACTGTAATTGACATTCTCCAGTTTTAATCTCAGGGAGATTCACCCTTACAGCTACAGAGTGAGTTGTTTCAAACACCTATCTCTGTCATCAAACATCAGGTGGCATTCTGTCTCACATACAAGCACACTCACATCTCTGGGCCACACTTAAAAAAAAGCATTAAAAACAAAAAAGCGTTTCTGGCCTCTGGCCTGAACACCATCCAAATCTAATCTAAGCAATTGATTAAAGAAACTGATAAAAATCTTTATAATTAGCTTCAAGAGACACACTTAAAAGAAAACAGCACCTGATCGCCAGTTGATCTGCAGAGAGATAATCAGCGAACAATTCATTTTAACAATGAAGCATTCATCACGGAACAAAACATTGTGTCTTATTTTTGTCTCAGGAAGAGGTCAAATGACTCGTTCAGAATAAAGGAATCTGAGGAGCTGCAGAGGTGATAGGAATTGATGTGAAAATTCCTATGATTGTGAGGTAATTGTACAATTATGGATTGGGAACTGCATTTACAATTGAATTGGGTTGCATTGAAGATGCAGTCACATGTAATCTTGATGTTGTCAATTACAGGCTTCATTGTGGGAAGGTTGCAACGTAGTAAAAGTTCTGTTGCTGCTGTATTTCAAACAGAATGGAAATCCTTGATCTGGAATTAATTTTAATTTAGGTGTCAGGTGGATAGACCAAGGGATTGAATGGAATTTTTGTTTTGTACCCCAAACAAACTTCATTTTAATTGTCTTCAAAGGGGAACATCTTTCCTCTCCACAACAATTCCCATCAAACTATTTTGAAACAAAGTGTCCTCTGACATTTGATCCTCAAATATCTCTTGAGTATGAAAATGATTTCTAATCAAGCTGTTCAGAGATGCTACTCAAGGACTTGTACCCAGGCCACAAGTGCCTTTTCTCTAGACACCTTACCTTATGGATGACATTTCTTACACCTATCTTCAAACTTAAACAACAGTGCATTAATGCTCTATGCTGACTCCCCTTAGCTTTACTGTTGAACTCCTTCCTAATTCTTCTTTTGTATTTGCTATCAGGTTTTAAATGTATATTCTAAAGCTTCAATTAGCAGGCGGTGCATTGATTCCTTTCCTTGTTGCAATGGTCACATCAAATATTTGAATCATAAAAGGAAACTGATATTGCCAAGTGTATATTGTTATGAACCACAACCCAATTATTTTCTTACTTGTCTTTGCAATTTGCAGTACAGTACTGCTGATTGTATTGAACCATTTGAGGTTCTTTCTCCACTTTTAACTGAACGATGTATTTTTCATAACTTCCGAGCTTTGAGTCATTCAAAGAATCCTTGAAACCACAAAGTGGACCAATAATCAACACTAGATTAATTTTGCATCACTACAACTACAGACTTGATTTCTTGTTGAGAGCTCACAGAACCAATGAAATGAGGCAAGGAATGATGCTTTAAGAATTGTTTTTATGAGTCTCAAACAAAAGGAAATTGTTTCATAGCAGCTGGGCTAATTGGGCTGTGTGTTCTAGTTCTATTTTAAAAGAAAATCTTTGATAGAATGATGTTAAAAAGTCCAGAATATTTAAAGTTGTACATAAATGAGAATTGAGAAACACCTGCAAAAGCGAGTAAGATTAATTTTACAAGTCTATAGCTGTCTAAAAAGAAATTGCCCATGGAGCCTACACACAAAAAAAAGTTCTATATTTGGTTAATGGTGTGTATGTTGGTCGGTCTTGGTTGGTATGAAAGCACAAATACTTATTTTGATCCTGATGCCTTGCATTAGAAATAGAAAATTTAACAAGTTTTCCATTTTTAATCACCAGAACGGAGCCTTACTCATCCTTTTTACACTTTGAATGAAGAATCTGCTATATTGGCTTCCTTAGCCAATGACCTGCTATCACTCTTGTGCATGAAGATGTGCATGCAAGTGACGTGTAGGAGGCAACTATAACCACAGTCCAATTATTTGTGAAGCTCTTGCAATAGAGGATAGGAAGAACCAGATATTGTGTAAGATTTGCAATACACATATGACAAAAGACTTCTCTGATTTGCAAGAGTCTCTGCTTACCATGATCTCAAATTAAGGGCTGAAGTGAATGCTTTTCTATTTAAATGTCAGCAATATACCTATCTTTCAACAAATGAATAATCTTGTACTTTGCAACATGGTCTGGATGATTGATTATCCATGATTAACCAAAAAAATGTATGTCTATATCCTTCAATTATATCATCAAATTGAGTTGAAATATTGGAAATAGTCCATAGATGTTGAGGACTGAAGGCAGTTAAAGGCTATAAGGAATTGTAACAGATGTTGATCCTTTTGGTTTACAATCTTGAATATTTAATTTAACCTTGAAATGAATTATTAATTCAAGGGCTAAGTAAACAAATTAAGTACTAATTTTAAAGGAAACCTAAAGGTATTTACATGTCTAAATAGGTCTTCAAGTGACAGTCTTTCACTGAATGTGCTGTAAGACCTGTGCTGTGCAACAGAACAAAACCAAAACATATCAGGAATAAAATGTGGGAGTGAAAGACATAAATAATTGACATTTTTCTATGAATATAAAATTGTAAAATGTGCCCTGTATGTTTTCTGGTTAAGAAAGCCAGCACCCACTCTGGGACGTGTTCAAATCCTTATTATTGAATAAAACCAAAAGTATTTGATTCATATATGAACATATGTATCTACATGAAAAATTAGATTAATCATCTAATGCAAACAGCAATGGCTTTGCAGCAGTCAGCATTTCTTTGGCCCAGTACTCTCAGGACAACAAGTATTATTTAGAACTGCAGTACCTTCAAAGTGGTTTATTGCTGTTAAAATGTATGAATAAGCAGATGTGACATTGTGACAACTTGCAAGCTAACTGTGACCTTTTGGTGGGAATGCAATTTAAATCCATGTCATGCTCAATTATATGGCATGTTGATTTTTAAAAATATTGTTTGCATACTAAATACTCTTTTTATAAAATGTTCCATTTATGCTTTTTCTCTGCAGTTTGAACCTCACGATAATTTTTTTCCAATAGTCCTGACCTTGACATTTATCTGTTGTGCACACTTTGGTGTGATTGTCCAGGGGGTAGCCTCCTAATAGTCTACCTCTGCATCTGCCATCCTTAAGTTTTTTCGCTGAGGTTGTAAACATACCAGAAAGTCCTCAGCTGGAGGTTGCTGCTTCTAGAGGGTGAGGTGATCAGCTCTTCCTGCTGGAAGGAGAGGACCAGTTCATCTCAAAATGGGGGCATCCTTGGAAGTGAATATAATTTCAAAACTAGAGACTCTAAAGCTGGTCGGACATTGGAGTGGAAGGAAAAACTATCCAGAGAATATGTTTCTAACTGTGGCTGTGGCCTTTCAATGATGTGATGCTATTTGTTGAACCACATTTAGCAGATGTCCGCTTTGTCACCAGAAAGATTCCTGTGAAGTCCTGCCCATCCCTCTCATTGGTACATAAGTTGCTTACTAGCTGCCTGTTTCTGCTAGAGGCTTATTCGCCATCAACATTTACTAACAATGGGCACGATTACCAAGACATATAATGTGTGGAGATTCTCACATGGCTTCCTTATCTTGCTCCTAGTACCAGCTTTAAAGCCATATCACAGGATGCAGGAATATGGTGTCCTCTTTCGGATGGTTTTACTTGGAGAGATGCGACTTAAGATCCAGTAGCAGGGACCGAAGGTGAATTCCCAATCTTTTCAGTTGAAATTACACTTTCTGAAATATTTTATAAGGTCTTAAGACGGTGGAATTAAGGACTGTAGCAGGGGATGAATTTCCTGCCATTCAGCGTAACCCAATTGTTGGGTAGAAAGAACTAACTCATTTTTGTGAAGGAAGTACATTTGGCCCAGAATAAATTATACCATTGGGAGCCTATTTAGTTCAATAAAAAGTGAAAACTGCTTTGTAAATCTACAGAGCAATTCCTGAGATTTTGTTTTGTAGACAAAACCTGAGAGGTGATGGAGGTTATCGGAGGATGAAGATGAATGCAAGTTGATACTTCTTTGAAGAATCTACTGTATGATGTGACTTGGTAAGCTGTTCATTTCTCCTATCTGTATGATAGCAAGGAGCAGACAATCTTCTCTTGGAGTTGCTACTGGTTCATCCAACATAATTGTAAAACCTGATTTGGATTCATTGTTTGCACTTATACTTTGGAGATTATTCGCAGTTGTAGGTTATTCTTGTTTCAATGAAGTTGTGTTTAGAGTAAATATAGATGGTTATTTAACGCTGGCTGACTATTGTTCATGTGAGGTATGGAGAAAAGTTCCTGCGTACTTAGGAGCTAGAGGAATACAAGGCGAGTGGGACAGCTAAATCTGTGGTGAAAGGTAGTTTCGTGCCTGTTTATGGAACTGTCTACATAATCTAATGTGAAGGGAGAAAATTTATGTCTTTATTGCTTAATTGTGATGGCTAAGAAAAATGATTGGCTTTCCAAGATTAACTCTTTGTTATTCCCATGCATACCTTACCAACCTCATTCCACAGCCATGCGCATGCTATTATCTTTATGATAACAAACCTTGGCGATTGTCAACGTGACCTGGCAATAAGTCAGAAAATATCTATGCACTTATCAAGGATTGTATACCAATCTCTCAAAGCTGAAGTGCCATATTTGTCCAACACAAACATTCCTTTAGTACCTGATGTTGATGAAATGTGTTCACTAATGGGTATCTGTGTGTAATGTGGTGTTTGAATACGTAGTCCCCAGCAAAGACCTAAAGTACAATGGTTACCAATCCTTTCAGCTGCTAATATTTAATCTCAAACAACAAAAGAAGTTTGTACGCGATGTCTCTGAAAATGTGACATTTACTTCCTGGTGTGAAAGTACACCTTTCATGTACTACACTATGTCGTCTTCTGCTCTATCCTATGTTGTGAGTAAATGTGGATGCTAACAGTGCGGTGTAAATGGGATCCTCTTGAGTTTGACCTGTACAACCACGAGCTGGGTCTTCAGATTGTCTTGCAACAATTGCTGCGGTGGATGTCAAGTCTTGCTGATTTCTGTAGGTGCACTGACATTTTAATAGGCAAAGATGGGTAGTGCAATTATATGGTGGCTTTATCTCTGTAGCAGCATCAGAGGAGCAGGAAGGCTGATGTTCTGGGCCTAGACCCTTCATCAGAAATGGGGGAGGGGAAGGGGGTTCTGAAATAAATAGCCAGAGAGGGGGAGGCGGACAGAAGATGGATAGAGGAGAAGATAGGTGGAGAGGAGATAGACTGGTCAAAGAGGCGGGAATGGAGCCAGTAAAGGTGAGTGTAGGTGGGGACGTAGGGAGGAGATAGGTCAGCCCAGGGAGGACGGACAGGTCAAGGGAATGGGATGAGGTTAGTAGATAGGAATGGAATTGCGGTTTGAGGTGGGAAGAGAGGATAGGTGACAGCAAGAACAGATTAGGGAGGTGGGGACAAGCTGGGCTGGTTTTGGGATGTAGTCAGGGCAGGGGAGATTTTGAAGCTTGTGAAATCCACATTGATACCATTAGGCTGCAGGGTTCCCAAGCGGAATATGAGTTGCTGTTCCTGCAACCTTCGTGTGACATCGTTGTGGCACTGCAGGAGGCCCAGGATGGTCATGTTGCCTGAGGAATGGGAGGGGGAATTGAAATGGCTCGCGACTGGGAGGTGCAGTTGTTTATTGCGAACTGAGTATAGGTGTTCTGTATAGTGGTCCCCAAGCCTCCGCTTGGTTCCCCCAATGTAGAGGAGGCCACAACAGGTACGGCAGATGCAGTGTACCACATTAGCAGATGTGCAGGTGAACATCTGCTTGATGTGGAAAGTCTTCTTGGGGCCTGGGATGGGGTTGAGGGAGGAGGTGTGGGGGTGCAGGTGTAGCACTTCCTGCGGTTGCAGGGAAAACTGCTGGGTGTGGTGGGGCTGGAGGGGTGTGTGGAGCAGACAAGGGAGTCACGGAGAGAGTGGTCCCTCCGGAAAGCAGACAAGGGTGGGGATGGAAAAATGTCTTTGGTGGTGGGGTCGCATTGTAGATGGCAGAAGTATCAGAAGATGATGCATTGGATCTGGAGGGTGGTGGGGTGGTATGTGAGGGTGAGGGGGATTCTTTTTAGGTTATTATTGCAGGGATGGCGTGTGAAGGATGAGTTGCGGGAAATGCGGGAGACACGGTCAAGGGTATTCTCGATCACTGCGGGGGGGATGTTGTGGCCTTTGGAAAACAAGGACATCTGAGATGTACGGGAGTGGAATGCCTCATCCTGGGAGCAGATGCAGCGGAGGCAAAGGAATTGGGAATCGGGGATGGCATTTTTGTAGGAAGGTGGGTGAGAGGAGCTGTATTTGAGGTAGCTGTGGGAATCGGTAGGGATGAAATGGATATTGGCTTCTAGGTGATTGCCAGAGAGGTCCAGGATGGAGAGAGAGGAATTGGACATGGTCCAGGTGAACTTAAGGTTGGCGTGGAAGGTGTTGGTGAAGTGGATGAACTGTTTGAGCTCCTCGTGGGAGCATGAGGCGCTGCCGATAGAGTCATCAAGGTAACGGAGGAAGAGATGGGGTTTAGGGCGGATACAGTCATCAATGTAATGGAGGAGGAGGTGGGGCTCAGGGCCAGTGTAGTTATGGAAGAGGGATTGTTCCACTTAACCTACAAAAGTTCACCTGGACTAACTCTAACACCTCTCTCACCTTCCTGGCCCTCTCTGTCTCCATCTCAGGCAACCACCTAGAAACCTATATCCATTTCAAGCCCACCGACTCCCACAGCTACTTAGAATACAGCTCCTCTCACCCACCTTACTGCAAAAATGCCATCCTCTATTCCCAATTCCTTTGCCTCCGCCGCATCTGCTTCCAGGATGAGGCATTCCACTCCCGTACATCTCAGATGTCCTTGTTTTTCAAGGACCGCAACATCTCCCCCGCAGTGGTTGAGAATGCTCTCGACCGTGTCTCCTGCACTTCCCAACTCATCCTTCACACCCGTCCCCGTAATAACAACAAAAGAGAATCCTCCTCATCCTCACATACCACCCCACCAACCTCTGGATCCAACGCATCATCCTCTGACACTTGCACCATCTGCAATCTGACCCCACCACGGAAGACATCTTTCCATCCCCACCCTTGTCTGGGTTCCAGAGGGACCACTCTCTCTGTGACTCCCTTGTCCACTCCACGCACCCCTCCAACCCCACCACACCTGGCACTTTTCCCTGCAACCGCAGGGAGTGCTACACCTGTTCCCCTCCTGCCCCCCCCATGCCTCCTCCCTCACCCCCATTCCAGGCCCCAAGAAGACTTTCCACATCAAGCAGATGCCCATCTACACACCTGCTAACATGATATACTGCATCTGCTGTACCCGTTGTGGCCTTCTCTACACTGGGGAAACCAAGCGGAGGTTTGGGGACCACTTTGTAGAACACCTATGCTCGGTTCGCAGTAAACAACTGCACCTCCCAGTCACGAACCATTTCAACTCCCCCTCCCATTCTTTAGATGACATGTCCATCATGGGCCTCCTGCAGTGCCACAATGACGTCACACGAAGGTTGCAGGAACAGCAACTCATATTCCGCATGAGAACCCTGCAGCCCAATGGTATTAATATGGATTTCACAAGCTTCAAAATCTCCCTTCCCCCTAGCACATCCCAAAACCAGCCCAACTCATCCCCACTTCCCTAAACTGTTCTTATTCCACCTCCCACCTCAAGCCACACCCCCATTTTCTACCTACTAACCTCATCCTGCTCCCTTAAACTGTCTGTCCTATCTGGACTGACTCATCTCCTCCCTACCTCCCAACATGCACTCATCTTTACTGGCTCCATTCCTGCCTCTTTGACTTTTCTGTCTCCTCTCCACCTATCTTCTCTTCTATCCATCTTCTGTCCGCCTCCCCCCCTCCCTATTTATTTCAGAACCCCCTTCCCTTCCCCATTTCTGAAGAAGGATCTAGGCCGGAAACGTCAGCCTTCCTGCTCCTCCGATGCTGCTTGTCCTGCTGTGTTCATCCAGCTCTATGCCTTGTTTACTCGGATTTTCCAGCATCTGCAGTTTCTACTCTCTCTTGCTCTGTGATTCATTCATTCATTCATTTGTTCATTCATTCATTCTCCTCAAATTAACTATTTAAAGCTTGAAGGATGTTGTGGTGGCATGATGCAATGCTCTAAAATGTGCTGGATCTCTGGCTTTCTCGGACTTATCATCGGTTTATTTGTGTTCAGAGAAATTCAGCATTCAACATATTAGAACATTAGTGGAAGGCACATAAGATCAAAGGCTGTACTCCCTTCCACCCTCTTCCATTGGGCTGAAGATATAAAAGTTTGAATATGTGAATGAACAGATTCGAGAACAGGTTCTTCTCTGCTGTTAGCAGAATGGACTTACCAAATGGTAGTTCTGATCTTTCTCTCTCTGCACATTCTCTGCGGCTGTAATAACTGTATTCTGCATTCTGTTCTGCTATCCTAATGCGCTTTGTATGGTATGATATACCTACAGAGCATGCATAACAACATTTTTCACTGTACATCAGCACATGTGAAAAAAAATCAATCAATCATAACACTGGGAATAGAAGTAGACTATTCAGTCCATGAAGTCTGCTCTGTCATTCAATGAAATCATGGTTAATCTGATAATCCACAACCCCACTTGCCTGCCTTGGAGACTCAAGTGGATACCTGACAACCATACAGAGCCCTGTGCTCACATGTGCTGTGATCCCTACTATTACTTTCAGTTTGCTAGGTACTACCTGCAACTGAAAAATGGCTTGGACAATATCCAAGATTGGTGGTGTCTGTCAGTTCAATGGGTGAAAGCACAGGCTCTACATCTATTGGATGCTGGGGCATTGAAAGAACATATATATATGAAGTATTGGCTTTCAACTGCACCTACATTTAATTCACAATAATTTCATTGTCCTTCTCCAATGCACACAGAGTGAATGTTTTTGGGGTACTAATGCTGATCAAAGGTGATTTGTACCATGCCACTGGCCCTTACAAATTGAACACTGGCCTCTCTATGATGCAGAGCTTAATTGCAATGATTTTCAAAGAACTGAATGCTGGCCTGAAAATAACCCATAACTTATGAAACTTGCAACGGCATTGTGGGACGCAGTGACGATTGCTTCATTATCTAAGCGTTATCATGGGCTCTACTGAATGCAGTGAAACATTTCATCTTTGAAGTCATTCTGGATGGTATGGGGATCAGAGTGAAGCAGACACTCCTTTTCTGATGTAATGTGTTGATCACTCAGATCAACTCAGATCAAGGCACAACACCAAATCGTAGGTGCATATGCTGAGGCTGAAGTTCAATGAACAATGGAGACATGGCCCTCATTATTGGGATGCAGCCTGTCTCAATGCATGGAGGTGTCTGCAGCCTTCATTAGAAGGGAATGTTGCTCTTTATGTTTGCAACGAAGGCCATTTCTATCAAGGGTTGATGTTGCTCACTGTGGCTGCCTTGCTGCGAAGGTGAAGGTGGGTGCAGGAAGATCAGGACACTGTGGAAGTGGAGGAACACGCACCTCGGGTAATGACGCCACCCAGAAACTGGAGGAGCAGCACCTCATATTCTGCCTTGGAAGCCTACAACCCAATGGTCTCAATGTGGACTTTAATAGTTTCAAGATCTCCCCACCCCGGCCTCATCCCATTATCAACACTCCCACTCATTCCTGCCTCCTGGACCTGACACAACCTGTCCATCTTCTCTCCCACCTATCTGCCCCTCCCACTTCACTGACCAATCCCCACTACTCACTACCTGCACTCACCTATCACCATCCCACCTACCTTCCCCAGTCCAACCCCGCCTCTATCTATTTATTTCTGATCTCCCTTACCCCTCCCCCATTTCTGAAGAAGGGTCCTGACCTGAAAAGTCAGCTTTCCTGCTCCTGTGATGCTGCCTGCTCCCCCAGCTCCACACTGTGTTATTTCAGGTAAAAGTTGCAGCCTCAGAGACCCCAGGAGTACCTGGGGTCTAAAGAAGGATCAGAAATGATTGCCCCCAATTGTATTTCCTGGGGATGAGCCAGACGCAGTGTCAACGCAGGCTCCAGACAACTTGGGACACTGCGATGGAAAGTGCCGGATGCTGCAGTGGGACCTGAGAGTACTAGAATGGGATATCATCCTTTCCCAGTGGTTGTCAAGGTAACAGACACTTTGACTGTTTATGCTATTGGTTCTTCCAAGGGGTGAAAGATGACCTGTGTGAGATTTCTCTGTAGTATACTCACAAATCCAGCAGGGCAGTGACCGATGCCATCTATGCAAGGTAACACTGGTTCATTCCCTTTCCTGATGATGGGATCGGTGCTGCAGACCAGGCAGTAGGATTCAGGAGGATAGCTGGCTTCCACTAAATGGAAGGTGCCATCAACATTACACATGTGGAACCGGGAGGGCTGTATCTAAATGCTGTGGAATTTGCCAATAGAGAGGGCTCCAGATCATTAATGTCCAGGTGATCTACGATCACTGTTCCCACTTCTTGTAAAGTGTGTGTATGTGGCTGGTGTGTTTGAAGGTCTAGATACTGTTTTTTGAGGGATAAGGGCCTCCCACTGTGACCATGGAAATGACAGCACTATGCAGTTCCCTGATTGATGTGGAGTGCAGATACAGTGCCGCCTGTGCCTCAGCCAGAGCCAGACAGGATCTGAACGGCCCCTGGTTCCATTGGGATGAGAGCTGGGTGCAACGAATCAGCATGGATTGTAAAATAAAAATTGGTTATGTTGCCAGCATTCAGTTTGCATAGTGGGCAACAATTGCGGTCTCTGTTCATTTTATTTCTGTTTGGTTTTGCTGTCCATAATAAAAGCTCATCTTTGGAATGAGCTGTTTGTTCGCCCATATGTGACCTTATCTTACTAGACAGTTACAGGATGCATGTCTAGAGCGGCTGTTGAGCACAGAATAGTGGTGACTTCGAGATGATGTGTAAATGGGATGTACTTAAGGACAGGGAAACTGCATGGCCTGGTGGTTAGAGAGTGACGAGGGTGAGATAATGAGATTGTATGTTTAGGGGAAAGTTAGATATGCCAACTGTCTGAATAGCATGGCTTTGTGGAAGTTATGCTGTGATGTTGCCTGTGAGGGCAATGCCAGATTACCAACACTCATCTGGGTGCACACAGCCTTTTAAAGATGGTGTGGGTGCCAGGGAATCCAAGCCTTTAGCAGCTTTCTGGTGAGGCTAGAATAGGGAACAGTATTACCAAAGGTGCTGGAAATGAGATGAGAGCAGCACCATAAGATCGAATTTAATAAATAAGGTGAGAGACCACATTAGGCCTCATGACAAGAAACCCTCAGTGAAACTTGACAAAACGGATGCTTCGGCCCATAAAACACACCTATAATATTGTAAGAAATATGATTTGTGCATTGTGAAATAACCTTGCAACAAACAAGTGAAGACTCACCAGAGCTGTTTAACTGCACCCAATCTATCCAATTTAATACTGACAATTTTCAATGGAATTTTAATAATCGAGGTATTGTAATGCTGTTTCTCATTTTCCAAAAAGGGTGATAGATTGTACAATTAAACAGGTAACAATGTAAGTCAATGGAGTGAAAAGATAGCACTGAATAAAACGACCTCGTTTGTACTCTAATTAACATTGCTATGCTTTCTAAGCTCATCTCATTGTTACTATTAAAACGTGGTTGTTCCAGTCATTACAGAGCAGGATTGAGGGAATGAAATTTTTCTAATTTAGATTTTAATTCATTGTCACTTTTTCTTAGGGTTATAACTTTATTCAATGATACATTGAAACTTTTTCATGGATTTATGAAGTGTGAAAACACAACTCTGCTGGGAAGAAAAGTTTTACATCTAACAAGTAGAAATACAAAAGTGCAAAGAGACTGAGAGAGCCATTGCAAAGATGATTCTCGATAGGAAAGGATAGCAAGGATGATACTTGATAGGAGTGAGAGAGACAGGGTAGTTGTCATGGGGTACTTCAACTTTCCAAATATTGACTGGGAACACTATAGTTCAAATGCTATAGATGGGTCAGTTTTTGTCCAGTATGTGCAGGAGGGCTTCCTGTCACAGTATGTAGATAGGCCAACAAGGGGCGAAGCCACATTAGATTTGGTACTGGGTAATGAGCCTGGCCAGGTGTCAGATTTGGAAGTAGGTGAGCACTTTGGAGACAGCGATCACAATTCTGTTATGTTTACTTTAGTGATGGAAAGGGATAGGTGTACACCACTGGGCAAGAGTTATAGCTGGGGGAAAGGCAATTACAATGAGATTAGGCAAGATTTAGAGAGCATAGGATGGGGAAGGAAACTGCAGGGGATGGGCACATTAGATAAGTGGAGCCTATTCAAGGAAAAGCGCCTGTGTGTCCTAGATAAGTATGTCACTGTCAGGCAGGGAGGAAGCTGTAGAGTACGGGAGCCGTGGTTTACAAAGGAAGTGGAATCTCTGGTCAAGAGGAAGAAGAAGGCTTATGTTAGGATGAGATGTGAAGGCTCAGTTAGGGTGCTTGAGGGCTATGAGGTAGCCAGGAAAGACCTAAAGAGAGAGCTCAGAAGAGTCAGAGGAGACATGAGAAGTTGTTGGCAGATAGGATCAGGGCAAACCCTAAGGCTTTCTATAGGTAGTTAAGGAATAAAAGAATGACAAAAGTAAGATTAGGGCCAATCAAGGATAGTAGTGGGAAGTTGTGTGTGGAGTCAGAGGAGACAGGGGAAGTACTAAATGAATATTTTTCGACAGTATTCACTCTAGAAAACGACAATGTTGTCGAGGAGAATACTGAGATAGAGGCTACTAGACTAGGTGGGATTGACGTTCACAAGGAAGAGGTATTAGAAATCCTACAGAGTGTGCAGATAGATAAGTCCCCTGGGCTGGATGGAATTTATCCTAGGATCCTCTGGGAAGCCAGGGAGGAGATTGCAGAGCCTTTGGCATTGACCTTTAACTCGTCATTGTCTACAGGAATAGTGCCAGATGACTGGAGGATAGCAAATGTGGTTCCCCTGTTCAAGAAGGGGAGTAGAGACAACTCTGGTAATTACAGACCAGTGAGCCTTACCTCAGTTGTTGGTAAACTGTTGGAAAAGGATACAAGAGATAGGATTTATAATCATGTAAAAAAGAATAAATTGATTAGGGATAGTCAGCACAGTTTTGTGAAGGGTAAGTCGTGCCTCACAAACCTTATTGAGTTCTTTAAGAAGGTGACCAAACAGGTAGATGAGAGTAAACCGGTTGATGTGGTGTATATGGATTTCAGCAAGGCATTCGATAAGGTTTCCCACAGTAGGCTATTGTACAAAATGTGGAGGAATGGAATTGTGGGAGATATAGCAGTTTGGATCAGAAATTGGCTTGCTGAAAGAAGACAGAGGGTGGTAGTTGATGGGAAATGTTCATCCTGGAGACCAGTTACTAGTGGTGTACCGCAAGGGTCAGTGTTGGGTCCACTGCTGTTTGTCATTTTTATAAATGACCTGGATGAGGGCGTAGAAGGATGGGTTAGTAAATTTGCAGATGACACTAAGGTCGGTGGAGTTGTGGATAGTGACAAAGGATGCTGTAGGTTGCAGAGAGACATAGATAAGCTGCAGAGCTGGGCTGAGAGGTGGCAAATGGAGTTTAATGCGGACAAGTGTGAGGTGATGCACTTTGGCAGGAGTAACCGGAAGGCAAAGTACTGGGCTAATGGTAAGATTCTTGGCAGTGTAGATGAGCAGAGAGATCTCGGTGTCCATGTACACAGATCCTTGAAAGTTTCCACCCAGGTTGACAGGGATGTTAAGAAGGCATACAGTGTTTTAGCTTTTATTAATAGAGGGATCGGGTTCCGGAACCAAGAGGTTATGCTGAAGCTGTACAAAACTCTGGTGCGGCCGCACCTGGAGTATTGTGTACAGTTCTGGTCACCACATTATAAGAAGGATGTGGAAGCTTTGGAAAGGGTGCAGAGGAGATTTACTAGGATATTGCCTGGTATGGAGGGAAGGTCTTACGAGGAAAGGCTGAGGGGCTTGAGGCTGTTTTCATTAGAGAGAAGAAGTTTGAGAGGTGACTTAATTGAGACATATAAAATAATCAGAGGGTTAGATCGGGTGGATAGACAGAGCCTTTTTCCTAGGATGGTGACATTGAGCATGAGGGGGCATAGCTTTAAATTGACGGGTGAAAGATATAGGACAGATGTCAGAGGTAGTTTCTTTCCTCAGAGAGTAGTAAGGGAATGGAATGCTTTGCCTGCAACGGTAGTAGATTCACCAACTTTAAGTACATTTAAGTCATCATTGGACAAGCATATGGACGTCCATAGAATAGTGTAGGTTAGATGGGCTTGAGATCGGTATGACAGGTCGGCACAACATCGAGGGCCGAAGGGCCTGTACTGTGCTGTAATATTCTATGTCCACAGATCATTAACATGTCATGGACATGCAAAATATTATTTCTAAAGGCTAATGAAATGCTGACCCTCATATCTAGAGGACTTAAATACATGGGGTTAGAAGCCAACCCATCCGTATACTGGTTTGACCTCACTTAAAGTATTGTGTGCAGATCTGGAAAGCAAAACTTGGAACTGTTATATTGGCTTTGGAAGAAGTGCAGAATAGATTTACTGGAATGATCTCTGGTTTCTCAGACTTAAATCATGATGAGAGATTATATGATTAGAACTACACTTTCTGAAACCTGAATCGATTAGGGGCTGAACTGATCATTCTTTACAGAATGATAAGACAATCTCATATGCAATCATTTCTCTATCTACTGTCTTTGGGGGATCTTGGACTGGAGGACATTGCCTGAATATTACAGCCAGAATTTTTAAGATTGACACTAGAAAGCAATTCCACATACATCTCTCTTTTTCTACATAACACCCAATTGTGTGGAACATTCTGCCTTCATTCTCTTTTATTGAATATGTGCAGATCGAACACCATTTCTGCCTCTTCATCTTAAACAACACTGCTGCTTTTGTTAGATGTGGTTTCACACAAGCAAGCAATTACAGTCTGTGGACCCTTTGAAATAGGATAGATAAAATTATACTTTTGTTGTCTAAGTATTGAAGTGAAATTGTAACTTTAGCCTAAGAAGTGATGCTCAAATGATGGTGAGACTAATGGTGTTTACCTTTATTTGTGTGTGTAATACCACAGCAACTTCAGAAAAGCTCAGAATAGTAATTAACAATATGGAAATTACAAAGTTGTTTTCTATTCTATTAGCTTTGTAAAGGTGGTATCTCACAATTTGACACACTGCTTAAATATACTGACTGACATAAAGCTCTTGTACTGTAGGCACAAAATAAATTTGAATGGATTGTCATGTCTTTTCAAGCCTAAGCCCCCCCTTTTAACAGTATATTATGTGTTACTTGCTACCAGTCAACCGTTCAATCACTGATGGGCAAACTAGAAGCATGGTTCCTTCATTCATAATTGTTGTACTTTAACTAAATTCCTATTTCTCTTCCTTTCAATCCAAGCTTACTGTCTCTATTTTTTCCTCTGTGTCTGATTTGTCATTGATTCATCATTCTATCTTCTTTTTTTTGTTCAGAACTCTTACACTTGGGTATTATGTAATACTCGCTCTGACTCACTGTCTCTGTCTGTCTCATTGTCTCTCTGTCTCACTCGCTCTCATTGCCTCCAGCTCGGAGTCGATGAATGCGGAAGCAATGGCACTGGGGGCAGTGGGGAGAGCACTGAGAGGGAAAGATAAACTTTTGAAGCTGTTTCAGTTTTAGTAATATCAATTTAACATTGATTTATTCAGTGTTTTACTATTTATACAATTTATTAATAATTTATTCTGTTATCCAAAACAGCACTGGAACATGGTGACACTTATCCATTTTTCACTTGGTACAAATAACAATATATTAAATAAAAAGAATAAAAAAGAAATAAGGTGGTGCTCATTTCAGGAGCTGGCACAGGCCGATAGACCAAATGGCTCTGTAACATTTCTGTGCTCCTGTCATAAGGACAAGCTTTAGTAAAACAAATATGAAATCACAGGCAGGAAGTCACTAACCGAGTTTTTAAAAAGAATTGAAGTCACATTCTAATGACTTGAAATCACAGCCAAAAATGTCGAAGCAGTTGCATCACTATATCTTTACATTTTGAAAGCATTGAAATAGAGACAATTTATTTGCAATGTTTCACAAATCAACTTGAAGGAGGAGGAATGGGGGAAGTTCCATTCCAAGCTACTCACCATCCTGACTTGGAAATACATCACAGTTCCTTCAATGGCTCTGGGTCAAAATCCTGGAATTCCCTTCCTAAATGGCATTGTGAGTCCTCCTGCAACATATGGGCTGTGCAGATTCAAAAAGGCAGCTCACCAGCCCCTTCTGAAGGAAAAGTACAAATAGACACAAATACTGGCTTATAGCATGTGGATAGTATGGAGGCCTGTTGTAGGTTGCAACAGGGCATTGACAGGATATAAAGTGGCAGATGGGCAAAGAAGTGGCAGATGGAATTCAATCCAGAAAAGTGTCTAGTTACTCAGTGAGTGATGACAAACCATTTGACATTATCACTAAGACAATGGAACACTGGAAATGATAGAATTTGTCCAGATGTAATAGTGGCCTGAGAATAGGGTGGATATTGCAGCTGCTCTGACTAGCAGATTTTCTTGTATAGTTCTTATGGTTTTTACATTTCGGAATCATGAGACTTGTACTTTGAATTATTTTGGAGTTCTCGTAGTTCAAACAGCTACAGTTGTAATGTTTAAAAGATATTTGGATAAGTTCATTAATACGAATGGTTTGGAGGAATGTAGGCCAAGGGCAGACAGTTGGGACTAATTTAGTTTGGGAATATGGTTGGTATTTGCTGGTTGGACTGAAGGGTTTCTCTCCATGCTGTATATGCCTCAATAACATTATGTAATTACATGTATACAGGAAAAGTGGAATTTGGGTCACTCGGCAGTTGGTGAGAGATGGCCATATGAACACTTAACACTATATATTTAGTGTTCCCCGGTCGATTCTCCTGTAGACAGAGCACAATGTGATTCTAAAGAAGCAAGATCTCTGTGTAGTTTCCTCTCTCCCTATAAATGTGCATGTTTTAAACCCTGCTGCAGGTGGGTAGAAGAACCCAACCCCACAGCTGCTAACTTAAGAAGACCAGGCAAATAATTTGTCAACACCTTTCAATCACCATGACTCTAAATCTCAGGGACAACCAAGTTCAGTCTGGAGCCAGCTAAGTCACAAATGTTCAAGAACAGTGAAATAACTCAGCAGAGGCTGGTATCTCATTACCAAGTCATGCTTTATCTACATGTGAAGAATCCTTGACAATGATCCACCTTCCTTAGAACCAGCTAGTAAGACAGAACAGAACCTATAAATCTCCTAGTGGTATCTGTCAGAGAGCTCCCTGATTGGAGCAGATTAACAGCCCTAATCAGGGAACTCATATTCCATGATGTCAATCTGTCTCACCTCATTACAGTCATTACAAGCAGCATGCCCTTTAATTTTACTGGATATTAAATTGGTTAACACAAACAGAAATTGCTGGCAAAACTCAACAGATCTGGCAGCATCTGTGGAGGGAAAGTGCAGTTAATGTTTTGGGTCCAGTCACCCTTCTTCAGAACTACTGAAGAACCACTCTGATGAATAGTCACTGGGCCTGAAAGGCTAACTCTGCTTTCTCTCCATCGGACCTGTTGAGTTTTTCCAACAATTTCTGTTTGTGTTTCTAATTTCAAGCATCTGTAATTCTTGTGTTTTTTTTGTTTAGAGTTAAATTACTTAATCTGTCCTCCAAATTTGCAATTGAGTATATGTGAACTTTGAATGCTTGTGAGTTTTGGATCAATGTTATTATTTTGTTTAGCTCAGGTTGAAATTGGAGGAAGAGGGAAGCTAGTTGAATTCTTCTCATCTATTTGTAATGCTTTCATTTCATAATCTTGTTAGTTGATTGGTGATGAAGCTCCAGTTCTTTATTATGTCCAAAAGATCAGAGATGCCCTGGGAAAACCTCGTTCCAGCAGCAACAAAAAATTGTCGAGATTAATTGGGCAAGGCTCAATACCCCAGGCACTGTCATCAGAGCCCTTTTATGATACGACATGTGAAGTAAGTTGTGACAAGGACATAAGGGAGCTACAAAAAGATATGTCTAGTTTAATTTGGTGGGAAAAGACTTGGCAAATGGAGTATAATGTGATGAAAATGTGAAATTGTCCATTTGGAAAGGAAAATAAAAAAGAAGTTTATTATCTAATTGAGACATTGCAGAGCTCCGATGCATTGGCTCTTAGATATCCTAGTTCATGAATAGAAATGGGAATCAGTTGCAAATAGGAAATTGTATTTGATGAACTTGGGAACTTTTTCCAAGATGTTACTAAAAAAATTGATGAAAGAGAACCAATGGAGATAGTATATTTAGATTTTCAGAAGGCTTTTGATAAAGTCCACCAGGGACACTTGTTGAAAAAATTAAAACATATGGGATAGGAGGTCATGTAATGGCAGAACAGGCTCAAGGGGAGGAGTGGTCTACTCCTGCTCCCTGTTCATATATTCTAGCAAAGCTATAAATTTTGTACTAGATGTGTGCTTGCTTTGTGTTCAATGTGAATGTACTTGTCTTTAACCTGTTTTAGCAGAATGAAAATTAATCTGCTGCCGTTGCTGAAAATCTAACAAGTTTGACTGCAGAATATTCTGACTAGGATATTCTCTGCTTATATTACACATATATAACACACTTTCTACTCTGAGAGAACAAAGAATGACTAGCCCCACTGTACTGGTACCTTGTACAATAATTGCAAGTTGTAGATCTTATGAAAATTATATAATTCCATGTTTTATCCTTAGATCTAATCAAAGGAAGTGACTCAGTCTATATATTCTTCTTGTTAACAGATTACCAATGAAGCAGCAGTGCAAAGAACAGAAAACTGAAAGAACTGCGGATGCTGGAAACCAGAAACAACAACAGAAACTGCTGGAAAAACTCAGCAGGTCTGGCAGCATCTAAGGACAGAAAGTAGAGTTAATGTTTTGAGCCCAGTGACCTTTCTTCAGAACTCATGGTAGCTGGAAAAGGTTGATATGTATGCTTATTATGGGGCAGGGAAAATGGGGAGAAATAAAGGATAGATGGAGATAGAGCCCACAAAGGGAAAAAAAACAGGTGGACAGCAAAAGGAATGCGGAAAGGTCAGCCCGGGAGAATGAATAACTGTTACTGGGGACTATTAGTAGCTAACAATGAGTTGTTTATAGTAGCAGCCCTTGAGATGACAAGGCCTGGTGTATGGGAATTGTGGTAAGGACATGGGAGAATGTGCTATAGTCTTAAAATTGCTAAACTCAATTTTGAGTCCAGAAGCCTGTAGAAAAACGAGGTGCCTGTTCTTCCAGCATCCACTGAGCTTCACTAGAGCACTGCAGCAAGCTAGAGACAGAAGTGCTGGCCAGGGAATACACTGATGTATTAAAGTGGCAGGCAATGGAAAGTTCAAGGTCATTTTATGGCCAGAACATAAGTGTTCTGCAAAGTGGCACCAAGTCTATTCTTGGTCTCCCCAGTGTAGATTAGACCATATTATGAGCAGCGAATACAGTAGATTGAGTGAAGCGCAGCCAGATCGCTGCTTCACCTGAAAGGTGTATTTGGGGCCTTGGATGGTGAGATGGGAGGAATTAAACAGGCAGATGTTGTACTTTCTGCAATCCCCAAAGGTAGGTGCCACTGGGCTATGTGAGTAAAGGAGAAGTGGACCAGGTTGAACAAAAACAAAGTTGCTGGAAAAGCTCAGCAGATCCATCAGCAAGAGTGAAGAAAAAATCAGGGTCAACATTTCGGATCCGGTGACAATTCTTCTGTAGACCAGGGTGTCCTGGAGGGAATGGTCCCTGTGGAAGGCTGACGAAGGAGGGGAAGGGAATTTGTTTCTGGTGGTAGTATCCACCTGGAGGTGGTAGAAAATGCAACTAATGATCCAATGATAACACAGTGTGGAGCTGGAGGAACACAGCAGGCCAGGCAACATCAGAGGAGCAGGAAGGCTGGTGTTTCGGGTCAGGAGCCTTCTTCAGAAAATTTCCTGACCCAAAACTTCAGCTTTCCTACTCCTCTGATGCTGCCAGGCTTGCTGTGTTTCTCCAGCTCCACACTGTGTTATCTCAGCCTCCAGCATCAGCAGTCCTTACTAACTCTAATGATCCTATGGATGTGGATGCTGGTGGGGTGGTAATTGAGGACATTGGAAATATTATTATTGTTACGGAAGGGAAAAGAGGGGGTGAGGGCCAAATTGTAGAAGATGGATCGGATCCGTCTGAAGTCTCTACCAACCCATAGTGATTGGGAATTCTTTCCTAGCTACCGTCAATGCTAAGAACAGTTCTTTCTAAGTCTCCAAGCCATAAAATGAGAACAAGGGAAACCAGCAAATAAAAATACGTTGAGTGCCAGTAGAACTTAGTTGCCTGATCCTCAGACCTGGTTTTTCAAGGTCCTTCAGCGGCACATAATTGAAGTCTTCGTTCAGCTCACCTACTGCTTTTTAAATATTTTCTCCTGAGATGTGGATGATGTTGTCAATTTCTAGTTAACTCAAGATGTACACAGGGTGTTCAGTTACATTCTACATTTATCCTGCTCCTTATAAATCGACTTCTTTGTCTAAAGTTTTGACCATCTGCCTTAACACTTCCATCGCTCAATGGCACATTTTGCTAACACATCTGTGAAGCTACTTGCAAGCATTTATTGCTTTAAAGATGCTACAAGGATAAGTTGTTTTTGTCATTAAAGTATTGACATTGTTCTTGTAAATTCTGAATCTAGATTCAGGATATATCGCAATGTCTTTTTTTTTAATTACTCATTTTGAATGTTTGATAGTAAGCACCTTCTCATTTTTAATGTCAATACCGCCTCATTTCAAGGAGAATGTTTTTGGAGTATTTTCTATGTTGTCTGCTGGAATGTAAGCCATCTGAGAGTTGAGAAAACAAGAGTAGTTAGGAGATAAGTTTTTCAGCCATTGTGCTGAGTCCATTGAAGTTGATTTTGCAAGAGTTTTTGCTGATTTTTAAAAAAAAAATCATTTTTGGACATCCAAGATAATAACATGTGAGGCTGGATGAACACAGCAGGCCCAGCAGCATCTCAGGAGCACAAAAGCTGACGTTTCGGGCCTAGACCCTGCAGCCTCACAGCGCCAGGGACTTGGGTTCAATTCTAGCCTTGGGCGACTGTCTGTACAGAGTTTGCACATTCTCCCCGTGTCTGCATGGGTTTCCTCCCACAGTCCAAAGATGTGCAGGCTAGGTGGATCAGCCATGCTAAATTGCCCGTAGTGTTCAGGGGTGTGTGGGTTATAGGGGAATGGGTCTGACTGAGATGCTTCAAGTGTTGGTGTGGACTTGTTGGGCTGATAGGCCTGTTTCCACACTGTAGGGAATCTAATCTTACCTTAGTGTTTCAGCAAAGTAAACTCACCTGCTATTTTACAGTTCCAAGTCTACTTTTCTGACCTTATTAAACAAATCTGCATCACACTTTTAACATCCAGTCCTTGAGTCCTATTGGCAAACTCTAAAGCGAAGCATTTTAATTACTTCACTTTTACAATTTGACGCTTCGAGAACAAAAGATTCCCTCTAAAACATTAACATGAACCACATGCAAGGCATTTGTGGCGATGTGAGATTAGATAAACACCAGTGAGGATTTGCAGCTCATAAAATACTGAACTTGGTCATGACAAACAGTTGGTGTATAACCTCAGGAATTATGCATAGAAGTACTTAATGTGGTGGAAAGCACGAGTCTGTGGGCAGTGGGACCTGGGTGTTATTCTGCAAAAGAAAAGTAGCCTACCACAGGCATATTCCTGCATTGACAAGCTGATATTGACTAGAAGAGCTTAAAGACGTAGGAATGTCACAAGCAGGAGTTGGGAGTTATAGTTGAGGAGTGAGCAGCATATTAGTGCAAATCAGTAACATTTATCAAACATTCAATTATACAGAGATGAATCAAAGAACAGGACTTCACTGGAACCTGCCTTCTCCACGTCCTAGTCCCACATGATCTGACATCACCACAGTCTGGTTATTAGCATAAAGTTGTGAGTCCCACATACTACAAAACAAGGCCTTAACATCAAATTTACTACATATTGGGGAAAAGCCTGATTATTTGCCTAACATCTGAACAATATTCCAAATGTTTAGAACTCATTTGAGAATAACAATTCACAGGAGGACCTATGATTCATCACTAAGTTGTCCTGACCTCCATAGAAATCTAATTTTGGAAGTGAGGGTTAGGTAATTCTGCACGAAAATTCACTGGTACGGCATTAAAGGCAGCCAACAGCCATTTAGTAACTAATGTTTGACTAATAATATGCCTTAATCTCATTGTTCTACCAGAAGTCAGGCACAAGTTGTTTTGCAGCCACAGAATTATGGTGTGGTCAGGTATGCTCACTGTTCATTTTGTATGTAGGAGCAGCAACCAATTTGCATGCAGCATGTTTCAAAGAACACCAGTGAGGTAAATGATCAACTATACTGTTGTGGTGATGTTGATACTCAATAAAACCCAAGCATATTTTACATGAAGGCACCTTTACTCTGGATCCAGATGCTGAAAAAGTCACAACTATTTCTTACAATACCCACACATACTTTTCACACGTGTTGAAGCACACTAGCTCAAGGGCTCAGTTTGTTTCCAAGCCCTTTCAGCTGAGGTATTGTAAAAGCAACACCATAGTCTGAGATAAGAGGATAATAATTGGTCTTTTATCTGACCTATTTTCAACTTTATACAGGCAGATCACTCCAGCATTGTTGAAAGCACAAAACCATGAAATAACATCATATTTATTTATTCTACGGACACCCTAGTGCTTCTGTGAGTTGCACTGCCAGAATGATTAAGGATAAAAGAAAGTTCTCTGTAGGGGCCTATTCTGTAAATGTGAACAGTAATTGAAGAGCAGCTGTAATTTATGACAGAGGGAATGTATTCCTAAAAAGAAAACAGAGTAACTGAAATCGTTTTCTCATATCGGAGCACCTTCAGTGTCAAACCATCTGGAAAAGATTGTGAATGTGAGCTTTTTCTCTAAATCCAAACAATATCTTTTGTAGCTTATGCGTCATAGAAATGAGGATATTGTATTGTATATCATTGATTTAAGAGGTTTTGACATACATTCCATTTAAACTGACAGCCCTCAATTTCCATTGATGTGATCTCTTGTAGAGATAGGGTATAATTACCATGTAGATGAGCCTCTTAAGGTACATCTTGTCTTCAGTAATCATGTGATAGACACTTTTCTGGGAGATTGTAACAAGTGTATCTCCAGGCCAAAGTGCCATCAGGCATATATCATTAATAAGACCATAAGACTATAAGACACAGGAGTGGAAGTAAGGCCATTCAGCCCATCAACCACTCCGCCATTTAAATCATGGCTGATGGGCATTTCAACTCCACTTCCCTGCACTCTCCCCGTAGCCCTTGATTTTTTGTGACATCAAGAATTTATCAATCTCTGCCTTGAAGACATTTAATGTCCTGGCCTCCACTGTGCTCCGTGGCAATGAATTCCAAAGGCCCACCACTCTTTGGCTGAAGAAATGTCTCCTCATTTCCGTTTTAAATTTACCCCCTCTAATTCTAAGGCTGTGCCCACAGGTCCTAGCCTCCCCGCCTAATGGAAACAACTTCCCAGCGTCCACCCTTTCTAAGCCATACATTATCTTGTAAGTTTCTATTAGATCTCCCCTCAACCTTCTAAACTCTAATGAATACAATCCCAGGATCCTTAGCCGTTCATCGTACGTTAAACCTACCATTCCAGGGATCATCCATGTGATTCTCCGCTGGACACGCTCCAGGGCTAGTATGTCCTTCCTGAGGTGTGGGGCCCAAAATTGGACACAGTATTCTAAATGGGGCCTAACTAGAGCTTTATAAAGTCTCAGAAGCACAGCACTGATTTTGTATTCCAGCCCTCTTGAGATAATAAGTACTGTTTAAAAGAAATACCTTGAGGTCTGACCTAAGCTTACCTGAAAGACAGATGAGCCCATACTAGAAAACATTTAGTACTTGAAGTTATAACATCATACAGAATTAGCCAGGTCCCCTTTCACAATGTGTTGTTAAACATTGCTTTATTTCAGCAGACCAGAAGCTATTTTGCTTATCAACTAAATTTCTGCTGGCTTTCAATTGATTTATTTTTGTTAATGCCATAGAACTGTGCAGATTATTTATTATTTCCACACTAAAATTAGAAATTTGAGAGATGCAATGTGATTTTGCTGCAAAATGAAGTGTTTCGTTAGAAAAGGCACGAAAATAATATGCTTATTCATACAGCATACAGTTAGGAGGTTGGGAATTTTTAAGCAGCTGAGAAGTGACAATACAAATTTACACAAAATATTCCTTTTTATGGTAATTTTTTAAAAGAGCTTAGGAAATAAGTTGCATCAAAACTGAATCAATGGTATTGTGCTGTGGGTAGTAACACTTGGCTCAACTAAACAATACTGAGATACATCAACAAATCAGGCCTATGTAATATGTGAAACTAATAACTGAGTAAGTAGCACAGAGTCAAGCCCGCATAACAAAATTTTTGGAATAACTTGGAAAAAGATAGGTAGCTCTTGCTAGGCATTTTGACATATGTTTTGATGATCTTGATGTAATCTTTGGAGAATTTCACTTGAGTGTTTTTTTTGGTCTTACCAAATTGACAACAAAGACCAACAAATCATCTACAATCATGAGATGTTTCCATTGGTCAAAGTATTGTCTCAATTATAGGGTGACTGGACGTGTACCTTGACTGTTCTTCCTGATAATGGGCAGAATCATCTCAGGCAGGGAGTCACTTGGGCATTTGTGTGAGATGGCCAATGTGAGCCTAGTCAAGGGCGGAATGAAAATGCCCCAATTTCCAACCAAGTGTGGGACAGTCAGACAAGAGTCTAACCAATGAGCAGCAGTGGCTGATTTGCCTGAATTAGCATATACTAACATCTCATTATGAATTCTCCCTCATAAATATGTAACTTCCTAATCTCTTACTCACCAAATAGACAAACAACTCTCACCATGACAGTTTGAATGGTTACCTAGTGACTTCGGCTCACCCTTGCTCTTGATCCTCATCTGGCTCTTGATCTCAGGGCACACAGCATGGGCAGCAACCATACACACTCCTCACCCATGGACCCTAGCATAGGACATGTAAAAGCCTCATCACACCCTCATGGCACACCTCTGATTCCTTTACAGAATGATTCGGCATTTGAATGCAGCATTTGAAGTGCAATGGTGCCCTTCATTGAAATGTTGTTGCTAAAGTGTTCAGCCCACAGGTACAGGCAGAAAACTCATGGATTAGATCTTTTGCTGAAAAGAAGTGAACACTTTCAAGCATTTTAAGGGCTCTCCAGTAAGTGATAGTCCCGCATTGAATGAGAAGATGTTATGTTCCATTGAGCTTTTGGAAAAGAGTAACAGTCCCTTAGACAGGATTCTAAGATGGGGTGACATTGAGGACAGGTAGCCTGCGTCGCTTTGTTCCTAAATGACAATACACTCTTGAACGTGCACTTGTATTTGCAATACAGTGTCAGCCTTGCCACCTATGTGTCTTGAGAAACTATGTGCATGGTGATGGCTAACTTCTGGCTGACAGCTCTTCACTGGGTACACAGTGGAGTTTTAAAATGTACTAGAGCTGGGAATCCTAGGAGATCTTGCCAGTGGAAAGTATTTCAGTCAAGGAGGAAGTGAGGATGTAAGGGGCACTGTAGAAATGCAGCGAGTTGCAGAGAATATTGTGAGAAAACCCACTGAAGTGCACAGATAGAAAGTTTTGGCGAAACTCGCTAATGCTGTCCCTTCTCTGATCTCTGATAAAATTCAACTCAGAAGGTTTGGGGGAAACATGCCTATTTTAGAAGGAATAGAATGAGAGTTTAAAAATAAACTCTTCTTGCTGACAGAAAGGTAAAGGCACTATCTCTTCTCTATAACAATCTCTTGTGTTTCCACACGATCACGCCTCACCCTTCTAAATGCCCATCAATACATGTCCTACCTTTCCCAAAAGGTATGCACATGCCAACACAGTTAACATTCAGATGAATCTTTTGTAAGTGCTTCCACGACATATGCATCCTTTTTTAATCAAGGAGGCCAAACCTGCACACAATTCTCAAGGTGTCTTTTATAATTTGCATAACCTCCCTTCTTTTACATTCCATTCCCCTTTAACAACTAGGTTACTATTTTGTCATTATTATTTATGTTGTCATTATCTTAAAACAAGTCACTTTTAGCTATTTCAATTTTATATAATTCTTAATTTGTTTGAGATATTTGGTTGCTTCTTCCTCATTATCTAACAGACACTTGG
Organism: Stegostoma tigrinum; assembly: GCF_030684315.1. Lineage (NCBI taxonomy): Eukaryota > Metazoa > Chordata > Chondrichthyes > Orectolobiformes > Stegostomatidae > Stegostoma > Stegostoma tigrinum. The sequence continues at coordinate 24,796,375 of NC_081375.1, forward strand.
AATGTTTTTCTATAATGAAATAGCTTTATATTGCACAGTTGCAAATTTGCTAAAATCAAGTTTCAAATAGAGTTTAGACATTTGAAACCTAGCTCAAGAAATACTCAATATCATTCCTCATTACGGTTTAATTTAGTGACAGAAAATAGTTCCCAGGTGCATTTCAAGTCGCCTTATCCCTTAATAATTGATTTAATTGCCTATTTACTTTACTGCTTAACAAAACAGTATTTACTAATTGTATCTTTTGTAGCAATGACAATTTCCGTCACCACTCAATTATAGAGGACAAGGACCTTCGCTAAGCTTAAAGTAATCTTGCAAGTATTTGGATCAAGACAGGAGATTTAACATAAATGTAGAATCTTATTAAAGGAAATCAAGAGCAACAACAAAAAAATTTGGACACAAATAGTGCCCCTTGTCTCCTCCCCTCCACGATTTTAGAATAAGAACTTGGTACATCCCATTTCTTGCTCACTGTGACAGTAGACCCTACAGAAAAAAAATATAATTTACCCATTGGCTTTAGTAGCAGAAATGGGAATCTGACTCATTAATTCTATAAAAATAGAAAGGAAAAGCTTAAGAACAATGCTTACAAAGTAGAAGAATAAAGTAATTACAAAGAAATAGGTAAAAAATACTAAATGAAAAAATTAATTTCTAGAAACAGAAATCTTGAGGAAAGGCAAGGTAGAGATTTCACTGCAATAGTTGAATTAACCAGCGTTTGGCTGCAAAAACAGGCTGAAATCATTACCATTGTGTGCTGTATGTGATGCTTGGGCCAGCATGAAATGGTCTCAAGTGAAATGACGTTCATTTTGATATCATTATGCATTGAAATGCACTTTAATTAAGTGCTGGATGATTTTCCATCTATTTAGAACAGGGTTACCCCTTTCTTCACCTACTTGTTTGATGCGGGCTTAAGGGAAGCTGTTTGTAATATAAAGTTACACAGAATGATACAGCACAGAAATAAATCATTAGGCCTACACAGCTCAATAAGTATTTGTGCTCCACACTAACATCTTTGCACCTTACTTCATAAATTCCAAGAAAACATTAGCCTCAAAATGTTCATTCTCTTTTGAAATGCATCATTCAAACTGCAACATGCCCACCCAAGTATAAGGTAATAAATAAATCAATGTGAACTGGAGCAGCTACAGAGCGGAAAATCATCGACATCCTACAGGAAGGTTTCTATTATTATCTCTGTATATTAAAAGAACTCATTGCTAGAGCGGAGGAGTGTGAAAGTTTAGTCTGTGTAATGATCTAAACTGCTGTTACTATTGTACACATCAAGATTCCAGAGTAAAACCTGGCTTGATGGACATCACTTCTTATTTTTGTGATTTGCTTACCATGGTGGTCAGGCACTGAACATATTCACACGAGGCTATCAGTGTACGTTTAGCAAAGTACATGAGTTTATTACTGTAGCGATTCGAACCAGGTGGCTCTTATTGACTGTGAGATCCTTGATTGGGGTTGTTAGCCTGGGCCAATTAGGGAACTATGGCTGTCCAATGTAATCAGGTGATTCAGAGAGCCTCCTGACTTCAGTACTGACTTTGAGCTTTGCATTTTAAATAAAGGGTGACTTGGTGATGGGATGCCAGCCTCTGTGCAGTTATTTCAGTGGTGATGGGAGGAAACAGTAAGGGCCTGAAAAACATTCACTTGCAACAGCCATCTTTGAGTTGAGATAAGCATCATTTCTGGCATCATGCCTTTATTTGGGCGACGGGCTTTTTTGCTCCTAACAGTATATGGAAAGAAAATGATTTTTCTGAGCAAATGACATTGAGACAGATGAAAAGCAATGGATAATCCTTCTGACTGCTTATGGACTTGCATGCGTTGTCAGTTATTAGGACCTTAACTGTCATAGAGGCCCCAGACACAAAAAGCTTCCAAGAGTTAGGTGGCATGGTGGCACTGTCATTAGTACTGCTGCCTCACAGTGCCAGGGAAGTGGGCACAATCCCATCCTCGGGCGACTGTCTGTGCGGAGTTTGACCATTCTCCCCATGTCTGTGTAGGTTTTCTTAAGGTGCTCCCGTTTCCTCCCACTGTCCAAAGATGTGCAGGCTAGGTCGATTGGCCATGCTAAATTGCCCATAGTGTTCAGGGATGTTTAGATTAGGTGGGTTATGAGGATGGGTTTGAGTTGGTGTGGACTTGTTGGGCTGAAGGGCATGTTTCCACTCTGTCGGAATTCTATAGTGTATGAAGATCTTAGTTGATGGATTTCGTTAAGAAATATTACAATCATGAACCTCCTCTAATTCTGAGACACTACTAGTTTTAATCAGATGTTCGAGGACCAGGGGAATGTGTATTGGGGTTTTTGACAATGTTAAAATGTCTGATTTTGGGTTAACATGCCAAAGGGGAAGAAAGATCCTAAGGGGAGGCAGGGGCGGCCGTGGCTGACGATGGAAGTTAAGGACTGTATAAATATAAAAGTGAAGAAGTATAACATAGCAAAGATGAGTGGGAAGCTGGAAGACCTGGAGGCATTTAAAGAGCAACCGCGGATAACTAAAAAGGCAATACACAGAGAAAATATGAGCTATGAAGGAAAACTGGCCAAAAATATAAAGGAGAATCGTAAAAGCTTTTTTAGGTATGTGAAAAGAAAAAAAAGGTTAAGACTAAAATTGGGCCCTTGATGTCAGAAACGGGTGAATTTATTATGGGGAACAAGGAAATGACAGAAGAGTTGAATAGGTACTTTGGATCTGTCTTCACTAGGGAGGACACAAGCAATAGTGGGTGAAGGACCTAGGGTAATGGACGAATTGAAGGGTATTTATATTAGGCAGGAAATGGAATTGGATAGACTGTCAGGTCTGAAGGCTGATAAGTCCCCGGGACCTGATGGTCTGCATCCCAGGGTACTTAAGGAGGTGGCTCTAGAAATTGTGGACGCGTTGGTAATTATTTTCCAAGGGTCTATAGATTCAGGATCAGTTCCTGCGGATTGGAGGGTGGCAAATGTTGTCCCACTTTTCAAGAAAGGAGGGAGAGAGAAAACAGGAATTTATAGACTAGTTAGCCTGACGTCAGTGGTGGGAAAGATGCTGGAGTCAATTATAAAAGATGAAATTACGACACATTTGGATAGCAGTAACAGAATAAGTCAGAGTTAGCATGGATTTATGAAGGGGAAATTGTGCTTGACTAATCTTCCGGAATTTTTTGAGGAAGTATCTATAAAGATGGATAAGGGAGAGCCAGTGGATGTAGTGTACCCGGACTTTCAGAAAGCCTTTGATAAAGTCCCACATAGGAGATTGGTGAACAAAATTAGGGCACATGGTACTGGGGGCAAAATACTGAGTTGGATTGAAAATTGGCTGGCTGACAGGAAGCAAAGAGTAGTGATAAACGGGTCTCTTTCGGAATGGCAGGCAGTGAAAAGTGGGGTACCACAAGGATTGGTGCTGGGACCGCAGCTGTTTACAATATATATTAATAATATAGACAAAGGCATTAAAAGTAATATTAGCAAATTTGCCGAGACACACAGTTGGGTGGCAGTGTGAAATGTGAGGAAGATGTTACGAGAATACAGGGTGAATTGGACAGGCTAGGTGAGTGGACGGATGCATGGCAGATGCAGTTTAATGTGGATAAATGTACGGTTATACACTTTGGTGGCAAGAACAGGAAGGCAAATTACTATCTGAATGGAGTCAAGTTAGGTAAAGGGGAAGTTCAACCAGACCTAGGTGTTCTTGTACATCAGTTGATGAAAGCAAGCATGCAGGTACAGCAGGCAGTGAAGAAAGCTAATAGCATGCTGGCCTTCATAACAAGAGGAATTGAGTATAGGAGCAAAGAGGTCCTTCTGCAGCTGTACAGGGCCCTGGTGAGACCGCACCTGGAGTACTGTGTGCAGTTTTGGTCTCCAAATTTGAGGAAGGACATTCTTGCTATTGAGGGAGTGCAGCGCAGGTTCACGAGGTCAATTCCCAGAATGGCGGGAGTATCATATGTTGAAAGATTGGAGCGACTGGGCTTGTATACACTTGAGTTTAGAAGGATGAGAGGGGATCTGATTGAGGCGTATAAGATTGTTAAGGGATTGGACACTCTGGAGGCAGGAAGCATGTTTCCGCTGATGGGTGAGTCCAGAACCAGAGGACACAGTTTAAAAATAAGGGGTCGGCTGTTTAGAACAGAGTTGAGGAAAAACTTCACCCAGAGAGTGGTGGATATATGGAATGCTCTGCCCCAGAAGGCAGTGGAGGCCAACTCTCTGAATACTTTCAAGAAAGCGATAGATAGAGCTCTTAAAGTTAGTGGAATCAAAGGTTATGGGGATCAGGCAGGAACAGGATACTGACTGTGGATGATCAGCCATGATCATAATGAATGGTGGTGTTGGTTCGAAGGGCCGAATGGCCTACTCCAGCACCTATTGTCTATTGTCTATAACTTTGAATGAGATGCTGAGAAACTGGTATGCGGGATTAATGATGTAATTGTGCAAAGGCAGCTACTAGCTGAAGTCCAACTGGACTAAAATACGACTTCTGGCTGAAGCCCAACAGGCATCACAACTGGCTTTGTCATTGGAAAATGTAGCAAGTGCAGTAGGGGTGGTATAGGGTATGCCAATGGAAGTGGCCACCCTCACCTTTCTGACTGAGCTTCTGGTCAAATTTAGTGGTGGGCCCTTATTCTCAGTACATACAAGCTGGAACTCCATCCAGTAGACCAAGTGGCTAACGAGGATGCCTTAAGCTGCCTCGCACTGGCAGATACACCACTGGTGGTTCCTCCACTGGAATAGTCTGTTCTGGTTTTAAATTTTCTGGGCTGGTTACTGCTGACAATATCTGACTGTGGACACAAAAAGGTCCGGTCCTGAAAAAGCTAAAACAGCTTGTGGTAATCTGGGCAAACAAACACAACCAGAACTGAATCCGAGATAACAAAGTGTGGAGCTGGATGAACACAGCAGGCCAAGCAGCATCTCAGGAGCACAAAAGCTGACGTTTCGGGCCTGGACCCTTCATCAGAACTGAAGCCTTTCTGGGCCCAGCAAGATCAGATACTGTACAGGACAGCATATTATTACAGGGAGCAATTCAAAGTGGTTGGACGTGCATTGGATTCATTCAGCAAGTTCAAGGACAACAATTGAAAAGCTATCAGCATCATTTGTGATAATAAAATGTGAGGCTGGATGAACACAGCAGGCCAAGCAGCATCTCAGGAGCACAAAAGCTGACGTTTCGGGCCTAGACCCTTCATCAGAGAGGCGGATGGGGAAGGGAACTGGAATAAATAGGGAGAGAGGGGGAGGCGGACCGAAGATGGAGAGTAAAGAAGATAGGTGGAGAGAGTGTAGGTGGGGAGGTAGGGAGGGGATAGGTCAGTCCAGGGAAGACGGACAGGTCAAGGAGGTGGGATGAGGTTAGTAGGTAGCGGGGGGTGCGGCTTGGGGTGGGAGGAAGGGATGGGTGAGAGGAAGAACCGGTTAGGGAGGCAGAGACAGGTTGGACTGGTTTTGGGATGCAGTGGGTGGGGGGGAAGAGCTGGGCTGGTTGTGTGGTGCAGTGGGGGGAGGGGACGAACTGGGCTGGTTGAGGGATGCAGTAGGGGAAGGGGAGATTTTGAAACTGGTGAAGTCCACATTGATACCATATGGCTGCAGGGTTCCCAGGCGGAATATGAGTTGCTGTTCCTGCAACCTTCGGGTGGCATCATTGTGGCACTGCAGGAGGCCCATGATGGACATGTCATCAAGAGAATGGGAGGGGGAGTGGAAATGGTTTGCGACTGGGAGGTGCAGTTGTTTTTTGCGAACTGAGCGGAGGTGTTCTGCAAAGCGGTCCCCAAGCCTCCGCTTGGTTTCCCCAATGTAGAGGAAGCCTCACCGGGTACAGTGGATGCAGTATACCACATTGGCAGATGTGCAGGTGAACCTCTGCTTGATGTGGAATGTCATTTTGGGGCCTGGGATGGGGGTGAGGGAGGAGGTGTGGGGACAAGTGTAGCATTTCCTGCGGTTGCAGGGGAAGGTGCCGGGTGTGGTGGGGTTGGAGTGCAGTGTGGAGCGAACAAGGGAGTCACGGAGAGAGTGGTCTCTCCGGAAAGCAGACAGGGGTGGGGATGGAAAAATGTCTTGGGTGGTGGGGTCGGATTGTAAATGGCGGAAGTGTTGGAGGATAATGCGTTGTATCCGGAGGTTGGTAGGGTGGTGTGTGAGAACGAGGGGGATCCTCTTGGGGCGGTTGTGGCGGGGGCGGGGTGTGAGGGATGTGTCGCGGGAAATGCGGGAGACGCGGTCAAGGGCGTTCTCGATCACCGTGGGGGGAAAGTTGCGGTCCTTAAAGAACTTGGACATCTGGCACCGTGGGGGGAAAGTTGCGGTCCTTAAAGAACTTGGACATCAGCATCATTTGTGATACCCAGACTCCTGGAAGCACTGGCCATGGAAAATGGGGCATCATTTACCAACGGGGAATTTAAGCATTTTCTAAGAATAGCAATCGGCACGTTCAGGCAATACCATACAATCCACTTTCCAATGGTCTGGCAGAAAGAGCAGTCCAAAAATTGAAGGTGGGCTTAAAGAAAAAGCTGCAGCTTGACTAAATACCAAGCTGTCCCAAATCCTGATCAATTATAGGACCATTCCTCACTCATCTACAGAGATAGCTCCAGCAGAGGGTTGCTGATGGGGAGAAGACTCTGCACCAGGTTAAATCTGATCATCCCAGGCATTGGCGGGGGGTCGGGGTGGGGGGAATGAAATGGCAGCAGGAACGCCAATGCCGACCACATACTTCCTCTAAGCAAGAGAAACAGTTTACTTCAGTGGATGAAGTTTGATTCTGAAACGGCCCTGCGTGGGTATGAAACGTGGCATACAAAGTTCAGATCGGTGAGATGGTCCTGAAAAAACATGTAGATCATCTGAAAGCTGTTACCTCGCAAACAGTACAAAAGCAAAACAGATCTGGCCCCTCAGAGCAGCCAGAAAGGCCTGTCAGAAACTGTGGGTTCTCTCCCGCCCCATCTAGTGCCAAGGAAACCTCAAAGTCCAAGATGGATGCAGCTTCGATACCATTACCACTGGAAGAAGAGGAGGAACCCTCCCAAGACACTCTGAACACAAGAGATGGGCTACCGTCCGATAGGTGCCACTCATGTCCAAGTCGACATCAGAGGAACAGAACCCAGAGTGAAAACATCCCAGGAAAAGCTACTGGAGAAAGATGAGGTCCGCATCCCCGGACTTTGTTGGGGAAAGGATATAGCGATAAGAGACCAGGTGGCTTTTATTGACGATAAGATCATTATTTGTGGTTGTATCCTGACACAATGAGGGAGTCCTGGCTAACAGATATAAACAGGGGATTCAGAAAGACTCCTGACTTCAGGAATTGACTCTGCGCTGGCCGGTCACATCCAGCGAGTACCGTGCACATGTAAATGAAGGGTGGCTTAGTGATGGACTACCAACCTCTGTGCAGTTATTTCAATTGTGCAAAACAAAATAAAGATAAACAAAGTGTTTTTATATATATATATATAAAAATCTGTAAAGGTCTTGTCATAACAGCAAATGGAATGTTTCAATCTTTTTTACCAGAATATCTTTGTAGAAACTCAATCCCAGTAACATATCTCTCTTATCTTTAATATTTTTTTACTTAACTAATGAGGAAAAAAAAACCATTTCTTTTTGGTGACTCTCTGCACATTTACAAGAGGTGATTCACTACATCTTTCCCTGAGAAACACAGGCAGGCTAACTCGCCAACTTTTCTCTGACATGGACTACATTGAAGATGCTAAAACAGTTTACAATTTCTTCCCAGCTGTGGAATTGGCCTGGGGGCTGCCAAGAACAAAATTGCTCTCCTGCTGGTATGGATCTTTGCTTCTGAACTCAACCTGCTTGTGGCCCAACGCCTCACTTTCCCTGGTTATAAATAACTCAAGTGAGCAATAAGAAGCAATTATCTCACCAGGTAACTAATTTAGTCATTTAGCTTAAATCACGTGATTTAATAAAGGAGGATGTCTTTAGCTCACTGTTCCTAATGACTTTCTGGCATTTCTTTAACTCAGACCTTCACAGCAATGAAAATTAAATAGCCATTTCCCTCAGTTTTCAAATTGAAATTCTCAACTAATACTATATTATAAAGTTCCATCACATCTGAGAGGCCCTGAGTTCTTTAGAAACAATCCTTCCTGTTGAAGTCTTGTAAATAGTTTAATTGGGGTTAACTTTTGAATACTTCAGATAATGTTTAGACTTTTCAGTTCATAAAAATGTCCTCTTCTTTTGTAATTGTCTCAAACTTTTATTTGTTTTGTCTCATTTTTGTAATGGCTTTTGATGTTTATCTACTACGTATTTTTTGAAGGTGACAGTTTGTTTTCAGCGCAATGTCATAATGGGACTGGGTGTGGTGTGGTTAAAGTACATGGATGGATAGAATCAGGGTCTAAAGGTATTGCACTTGGATGTAGAGTCTTAGAGTCTGGAAAATGCAATGTTGTTCTTTGAGCTTGCGTGGAGGCTTGCTGAACCACAGCCACAGGCCTGTGGCGTTTTTTGGCCTTGCCTTCTCTTCAACCTGTCTTGAAGGCAAATTCTTAGATGTGGGCAAAAAACTACACGACAAAGTAGTTTTCTTTACAAAGATACTGATGGTGACCACCTGACCACGATAGAAGCAACAATTTTCTGTTCTGAGGTACACTCCAGTTCACATTTCTGCCGTTTTTTATTATCTTGTCAATGCGGCTAGGCGTGTGGCAAGTTGAAAGAGAAAACTCACAATACTAGGCATACACATGACCTGCTGTCCATTCTAGTTGTCAATAACGTGTAACAGAATCCTGTAGTATTGCTTTTATGTGGTAGAAGTATTGAAAATATGTTTCAGTATACATGAGAAATAATTAAAGAATTCTAGGTTGTTACAAAAATAACTATAAGGGTAGTAGGAGAGTTTGGCATGGAACAGCTGTAAACATGCAGTAATGATAGGTAATGATTTGTGATGTATATACCTGAGTCATCCGCCCAGCAAATGATACTTAGGTTAGCAGTTTTCAAAGATATGGTACTTCTGCATCTGTTCTCTGAGCAGCAATAGTTCATGCAGTTTTACCCTCATTTACCAACTCTTGTTGGGCTACACTTCTATCCTTTTGACTACAAACCAGAATTATTGGCCTTGCACAAATATCATGCAACAAAGCCTTCATTTGAATAAAAAGGATTATGAAGTTGAAATAGATATTGGTGGAAAAGCTCAGCAGGTTTGGCAGCATCTGTGGAGGGAAGTCAGAGGTAATGTTTTGGGTCCAGTGACCCTTTTTCAGAACTCGGGCCACTCGACTTGATACATTAACTCCGATTTCCAGACCTGCTGAGGTTTTCCAGCAATCTTCTGTTTTTGTTTCTGATTTACAGCATCCATACTTCTTTCAGGGATTATGAAGCTGCGTATTTTTCTTCATTCACTCATGATATGAGGGCATTTCTGGCTGGCCTGTCCCTAGTTGCTCTTGAGAAAGTGGTGGTGAGCTGCCTTCATGAACTGCCACAGTCCATGTTCTGTAGGTAGACCCACAATGTCATTAGGGAGAATATTTCATGTTTTGACTTAGTGACGCAGAAGAAATAGCAATGTATTTCCAAGTCAAGACGCTGAGTGGCTTGGAGGGGAATTTGCAGGTGGTGGTGTTCCCATGTACCTGTTGCCCTTATCCTTCTAGTTGGAAGTAATCATGCGTTTGGACTGATGTTAAAAATCCAGCTGGATCCTGAATGTTGCTCAGGGAAGGGCCATGCTCCCTCTAACTTGTATTAGAAATGTACAAACATTACAATTCATTGCAGAAGTAGGCTGTTTGGGTCCTCAAACCTGCTTTGCCATTCAACAAGATCACTGCTGATATGTTTGTGTTTCAACTTTCACTTCCCCCTCCAATAAACTTTGATTGCCCCATGAGAATCCATATACATTTGCTTTAAAACTGTCTCATGACTCTGCTTCTGCCACTTCTGAGGCAGGGAGTTCTTAGGTCACATGAGCCCCTGAGACAGACCAATTCTCTTCATTTCTGTCCTTAAAAGGAACCCCTTAACTCTAGTGCCAAATGGTTGGTTGTTGATTACTGTCTGTACCCTAAATGCCCACCCCATGGTGTCAAAAAAGCCCCACCAACATCTTCTCAGAATCTTCCAGTGATGCCTGCATATTGATAACAAATTGAAAAGAAGGAACTGAAGGGATGATGTGCCTTTCTGACTTCAGTATTAATTGGGTACATCCAACACTTTATTTGCTTGACCAAGTCTCCTGTGACCATTTGGAAGTGTTGTCAAAATCTCAGTTAGGATTACAACACAGAATGTTGTTTCAAAGTAAAGCAGATATATGGATTTATATAAATATAAATATATTTAACCGGAGATATAGAAATGGTCAAATTCAAAGCACACTTTGAACAATTGCTAGGCATGAAGTGATAGCAAGTTGGCCATTTTGGTGCAAATAAAATCTAATCACATTAATCCAAACCTGTTCCTGTATTCCATTGACCCTCCTTCCTTCTTCCAACTATATGACATTTTGGTGACAGAAGTGGGTATTGTAATTTGTTCTACCTGACAGATTCTGGGCTTGGGGGTGCTAAAGAATTGAAAGTCAAGCGGCTATCATTTTTGTCCTCTCTTCTCACTGTGCAGCAACTCTGACCTGCTGGTGTTGCCAGTAGCAAGGCGTTCACTTCATCCTGGTGGAAGGCTTTTTAATACATGCTCATTGGGTGACAGGCATAGGATCCAACTCCAACTGAGCAGGAGTGGGTTAAAAAAGTTAAATTTTAAAGCTCATGTTTGTGTCACCCAAGGTACCACAGCTCCTTCAAAGGAAGACTGGACTTCTTCTGCCCAAGTCCTCCCTTCACCCACTGGATTCTGCCATGTTCTGTCTCCCCCTATTAAAATAGCTCAGTACTAGTAAATGGCCTCTAAAGTGGCCCATCTTCAGCTGACAGCTGGCTGACTAGCTAATGGATACAAGTAAATCCTGTAGTAGCAAGATCTTCCATGAAGACTCAAGGGTGGATGTGTGTGCTATTGCAGCCAGTTCCCTGTTGGTTCATTGTCTCAATAATAGAACAGGGTAAATTGAATTAAATTAGCTTTATTGTCACATTTACTCAAATGGGTACAGTGAAATGTTTACAAGTTGCCACTCACAGTGCCATCTTAGGTACAAAGCTACCAGGGTAGGGAATAGAATAGCAATTTATTGTCACTTGCATTTATGAAAATATGGCTGGATATGTATACACCACCACCATTCCGTGCCACTTTAATGGCAAACATTACATTTTTAAAAAAAATTCAGATAAATTGTTCCCTCCACGGTGCGTACGTTTCTGGAGTAGATATCCGTCAGTCTGTAGCTTCACAATTCTCCCTGTGACTTTATTTTGATGCATCCAACTTCTTTTAGTTAATCCGATATCTGTCACTCCCTTATGATTAACCTTTCAAATATTGCAAAGAGTCTATTACCCTCTATAGACTCCTAACCGTATTCGCCAGCTATCTTTTTTAACCAATGATAGCCAGTTTGTCAAGTAGTTATTTGCATGTGAAACAGGGATTCAGTAGAATTCTCTAAAGAGAATGTAAAATGCTGAGGTTTGTTTTCCATGGGTGCTCAGAATGATTTATTTGTTCCCACAGAGGGCCAAACTACATAACAATTTGAGCTTCTTTGACGTATGTACCTCTAGTGCTGGTAATGAAGCAGTTCTTTTTCATTGTGATAAGTCCCAGGGCAGGTATTCTGCAGAACAATGTGTTCTTCATTATGGACCAACCATACCTCACACCAACATAGCAATCTCTGGTTGCCACAGCAACCTTTCTGACAAATGTTTCCAAATAACACTGAAACACACTTATTCAGGGGCTCAGTAAGGAGAAATGGGATCCAAAAACTCTTCCACAACGTCTTGAGGGGAGCACCTTTTTTGAATGTTTAACTGACAAAGAAGCAGATGAACTGAGAATGGGAAGCGAAAATAACTCAAGGGATGAGGTGAACACATGTCTTTACAGAAGAGTAATCTGAGAAGTTTAAACTGCTGAATTCGGCCCAATAAACTTGCTTCCATTTCAGCAGGCAGATCTAGAATCGACCTTCCTAAGCCAGAGGTGAAAGGCTCATACTTCATCCATGTAAAGACGCTTCTTAAAACACAAAGTGGAATCTTTTAGAGCCTGAACAATGTGGGCCTAGGTGAAAAATGTGGCAGAGTGATGTGAGAAGTCTGCAAGGCATATCCTGAAGCCAGGTAAGAACCTGGTGCATTTCTTAAGCAGGTCCCAGGCATCAATGTGAGGTTTTGCTAGGGACAATGAGTTGTCTTCACAAACGGATTATTCTTTATTGATGATCTTATTAATTCCACATCTCATTTCATCAATATGCATTTTCCTATCCTACCTCTTAACTAGAGCTAACCCGATGTGAGAATTCTTGACAGGGAAGTCAGAGCAGGTTCCTGGTTACTTCAGCTCACTGCATTCTCTAAAGGATTGCCCTGTTGGATATCAGGCTCCAGCATCTCAGGGCACGCTTCATTTGTGCTGACCACATGCTGCCCACATTCTCGGACATTAGTATCTGACAAATGCCAGCCTCTGAGAATCTTCAAGGGCACATGTATAAAGCACTCACAGTACATTCAATGTTGCACCTGAGGGTGAAACAGCCTCTTCCATTGAAATGCTGTTGCAAGGACCCTGTGCTGTCAGGAACATACACCCAGCTCATAGACTAAACCAAGCTGTGGCTCTGGGCACTGACAGTGCTGTGAATAACTTTTAGTCATCTTGAGCCAACCTGGGAAACAACTCTTCTGCACCTTTCTTGTCAAGTCCTCTAAGAATCTTATACTTTTCCATAAGGTTGCTTCTCCTTTTTCTATTTTCCAATAAGTATAGGCCCAGTCTACTCCACCTTTTATCAAAAGACAGTCTTTCCAAATGTGGTAACAGGTTAGTGTACATTCTCTAGACTGCATCTAATACCTTTCCTTAGATACTGGGCTCAAAACTGTTTCTGGTATTGCAGCTTGAGTTCTGACTAGTTTCTTGTATAGATGTAACAAAATTTCCCTACTTTTATATTCCATTCCATTACCTTCCTATTATCTGATGTACTTGGATGCTCGGTTTTCATGATTCATGGCCAAGGACTCCCAAATCCCTCTACTCTGTAGTTTTTTTGCAGTCTTTCTGCACTTAAATAATATTCAGCTCCTCTATGCTTCCTCCCAAAGTGCATAACTTTATATTTTCCCAAATTATATTCATGGTGCTGAGTTTCTGCCCAATTGCTTACAGCAATGCTTTAACACTGACGCAAAAGTCAGGAAGTTTGTCATGGTTGTCAACAACCTCCAGTTCAGTCAAAGGAAATAGCCAATGCCCAGGGTGGCCTGGCACAAAGGTTACATACAGCCTCAGATAGCAGTCCAGGGACATAGACGTGGTCAGTCAGCTGCTCGGATATTCAGAGTTAGAATCCTCTCCTCCTAGGGGATGAAGAGCTGAATGCCAGGCACACTACCAGTCTACCTGCCCTGTTATGGACTACTGGCAGGTATTAATAGAGACGAAACTGGATGGCACACTTATTATTGTTGGTGCAGGTGGCCCAAGTGAGTGAGTAGGCCATGCAGAGGCCATGCAGGGTTACGGATGTCCAGTGTTGGGTTGGGTGAGAGTGAGTGAATGAGAATGTTGCACACAATAGTGAGAATGGTGCAGCATGAGCTTTGATGGGAGGCAGGCACAGTACAGAGATAGATTGTTTGCAAGGCATTGGGGAAGACTATGGTATGTATGCCAGTGGAGTGGAAAGAGTAATTGGTCTTCTTCCTACATTATTGTACATTCTTTCACATCATTGAAACTGCGCTAGACCTATTCCTAGCCCTGGAAGAAAATGACGCCCCTGCCTGTACCATCTCAGGTACAGGTCCCTACCCAAATTCACAGCACTAAATATGTTGGGGTGGGATTGGTGGTAGTGTGCTACCACATATGGCCCAAAAGTCAGGAGTCATTGAGGAGAGCTCCGGACTAAGTTCTTGTTTGCTTGCACAAGGCTTTTCAAATTAACGCCACTACCAGGGATTCTGATCAATTCTCGGGTATCCCAGGAGCAGCAAGTTCTTCTGGAAATAGCACATGGTTAAATGGGGCTAAAATCAGGTGAGAGGTAATCATGGGGGTGGGGTATGTAATAAACAAGGTGAGTTTGGTCAGACGTAACAGAAAGTCTTGCCATTTCTCATGGTTAGAAGCCCTCCAGAAAAATCTCAATGAAACCGATGCTGAATTATAAAGATTAAGATACATTAGCAAAATAAAAAAAAACTTCTCTTCACTGTGCCGTACTGCTTTCCTCCCTTCTTTCCCACTTAGACCTACATTTCCTCAGCAACAGCTGATGAACAGCTTGGATTATAAACTGTTCATATTATTTTGGAAAGCTGTCCTTCAGACTGAAATCAGCATTGCCACTGGAATAATTGTGATAAATGTGACTAATTAGGCAGATCCTCCCCTACAGGAAACAAGTCGTCTTGCCCTGATTATTACACAGTAAATCGATGTACATTCTGAAACTGACAGGCTGCTGCATTTCACAATAAATATAGAATTCAACTGTACTTAATACGTTTGTCCTGAAAAACTCCAGCTTTGTGCAAATAAACTTTGTCTTCTGAAATAATCAGTTTTAAAATATAACATAATACAGAAGATTTAAATGTTAATATTTCCGCAAGAAAATCCCATCAGCTGTTGGGAACAATAGATTGTACAGACCATTTTTGAACACTTATTTAATAGCAATTTATTTAAGAATGCATCTCTTTAAAAAAAGGTTCAAATTGTCATTTTATATTAATTATTGCAAGAGTATATAATTTATACATTCTGACTGGCTGAGCAGTGAACATTAACTTTAGTTGGGAGGTGGTGTTGGAAAGGCAATAACTAAATTTATAATCCCAGAGTCTTAAGCAAATACTCTGGGGTCAAGGGTTCAAATCCCAACATGGCATCTGGTGAAATTTCAGTTCAAATAAACCTGAGATTAAAAGTTTGTACCAGTTACGGTCACCCTTGAAATTGATTGTTGCAAAACCCATCTGGCTTATGGATGTCCTATAAGAAGGTAAGTTTGCTGTATTTTCTGTCTGATTTGTATGTGACTCCAAACCCACAGCTGTGTGATACACTGTTAACTAGTCTCAAAAATGGCCTGGGAAATCATGCAGTTCAAGAGCAATTTGGGACCTTGATCAGATGGGCCAATGAGCTGAGGAGTGGCAGATGGAGTTTAATTTAGATAAATGTGAAGTGCTGCATTTTGGCAAGGCAAATCAGGGCAGGACTTATACAGTTAATGGGAGTGTCCTGGGGAGTGTTGCTGAACAAATAGGCCTTGGGGCTCCTTGAAGGTGGAATTGCAGGTAAACAGGATAGTGAAGAAGGTGTTTGGTATACTTGCCCTTATTAGTCAGTGCATTGAGTGTAGGAGTTGGGATGTCATTTTATGGTTGTGCAGAACATTGGTGAAGCCACTTTTGGAATACTGCATTCAATTCTGGCCTCCCTGCTATAGGAAAGATGTTGATAAATTTGAAAGGGTACAGAACAGATTTACAAGGATGTTGCCAAAGTTGGACGGTTTGTGTAATAGGAAGAATTGAATAGGTCGGGGCTATTTTCCTCTGGAGTGTCATACACTGAAGGGTGGCCTGACAGAGGTTTATAAAATCATGAGGGGCATGGATGGGGTAAATAGCTAAGGTCTTCTCCCAGCGTAGGGGAGTCCAAATCTAAAAGTTTTAAGGCAACAGGGGAAAGATATAAAAGGGAAACAAGGGGCAACTTTTTCACACAGAGGGTGGTGTGTGTGTGGAATGAGCTGCCAGGGGGAATGGTGGAAGCCAACGCAATTACAATGTTTAAATGGCATCTGGACGGGTATGTAAATTAGAGGGATTTGAGCCGAATGTTGGCAAATGGGACTAGATTAATTGAGGATATCTGTTAGGGACTGATGAGTTTGGACCAAATGGTCAGTTTCCTTGCTGTGCAATTCTATGACTCTGACTCTGTGATAATTGAGGATGAACAACAAATTGCCAGCAATAGCCAAATCCCTTGAAAGAATATTTCAAAAATCCTTGAGACTCCAGTTCATGCTAAATAGTGCTTTGTAAATGCTGTTTGAAATTGCAAGGTATGTAGCCAAATGACTATGTTCATGTACTTAAATTACATACCTTAGAATTTGTTACAGGAACAATTTAAGATATTGTCAAAAATGTTTGTCCATGCCTTTTGCAAATTTGTTATGAGGTTGATTTATGCAAAACAAGCCATTAATAGCTTTGCAGAAACTCATTGCCAATTAATGAAATTAGTGCCTGAAAGGAAAAAAAAACTATTGCACTCAGAGGGAAAGAGGACATGGAAGTAGAATATTACTGATTCAGACTCTCAAGTCATCTTGAAAATTTTGCAGACTGAATTCCTGGTGAAAATGCATTGTCTGTTATTTTGAACAAGCTTGTCAAGGTTGAGTTCCCCTTTAAGAATAAATGTTTCCAGTTGAAGCTTTGAAAGCACCAAGTTTTATTTTTGGCCTGGATAAAGAAGGAGTGAATGACTCTAAGTTGGCAATATTATGTTAATAATATGCAAGGCCTGGCTATGAATTTGCATTGCTACATCTCCTGCTGCATCTCTTCCTCAGAGCTGATGTTACTTCTATTTAAACCAATCAATAAATGATCGATGATGCTGACAGTCTTACAGAGTATGACGGACAGAGACAGATCGAGATGTCATGAAGGGGACTGAGAAGTAATACAGAATGGAAAGTGCAGCATACATTACTGTTTATGCATAAAAATCCTATGATGTATTTATCCACTTTTGAATCTAACCTGACCAGGATATTAAATTGGTAAAATTTCCAACTCTTTAATATTTAATCTGGAAAAGTATCAGTGAGGACACCAGTTGAATGCTCATTGTGGTGACGCAAGAGCTACAAAAATTATGATACTGTAAAACAGTTTCATTTATTTTTCTTAGATTCCATTTTCAATTGACAACCCATTACAGACGTTGCTATCAAAAACTTCACGACTCCTTGTATGCAATGATTAGTAACCCATTCAAGATTGAGTAGGTCATAAGTTGTAGAATCTCAGAAGTATACTACACTGAAAGAGGCCATTTCTGTCAGCTCTCTGAAACAGTTAAAATTGATAGCCTTGTTTGAAGTGATGTTTGAGATCTTCTCCTGTGGCTAAAATACTTCT
The DNA here is from genome assembly GCF_030684315.1 of Stegostoma tigrinum. Taxonomy (NCBI): domain Eukaryota; kingdom Metazoa; phylum Chordata; class Chondrichthyes; order Orectolobiformes; family Stegostomatidae; genus Stegostoma; species Stegostoma tigrinum. The sequence goes on from NC_081375.1 coordinate 24,813,814, forward strand.
CCCTGCAAAATGGTGTAGCTCTACATTTATTATTGACATTTGAAATGACCAATACTCTACTCTAATTAATGCAGGTGTACAAAACTTCCAAAGTCTTGAGCAAGTAACTGTGGTGCTTCTATCATTATACTACCATTGTTGTAATTCCTAATTTTAAATATTATGTTCCCAACCTCACCAGTAGAAAACATAAATCTCTTCTATAATCATTGTTGGTAACAATTGAAATATTTATCCTCCCCTAGCCTATCAGGCAGCAAACACATGGTTTCCTCCAGACTGGTGAGAGATATGGATATGTCTTTTGCCTCCCTACAGTCTCCAAGGAACATAGATTTAATCCCCCTTCATTATTCACCTGCGTAATGCATACAACTCGATAAATAACAGTGCAGAACTGATTCCTTTGATGGGTTGTAGGGTTTCAATTGCAAACTTGCAATGAAATTGCTGTATACATACAAGAAAATAAGACAAAGGAGCAGAAATTAGGCCATTGAGCCCATCGAGTCTGCTCTGCCATTCAATTATGGCCAATAAGTTTCTCAACCCCATTCTCCAACTTGCTCACCATAACCCTTGATTCCCTTGATAATCAAGAACCTATCTATCTCTGTCTTAAATATATTCAATGACCAGGCCTCTACAGTCTTCTGTAGCAGTGAATTCCATAGATTGACCACACTCTGCCTCAAGGAGGATCTCCTTATCTCCATTCTGAAGAGTCTTCCCTTTACTCTAAAGCTGTGCCCTTGGGTCCTAGCCTCTCCTGCCAATGAAAACATCTTAATATCCACCCTGTCCAGGCTGTTCAGTATTCTGTAAGTTTCAATTAGTTCCCACCTCCTCCTTTTAAACTCCATCACGTATAGAACAAGAGTCCTCAAACGCTCCTCAAATGTTAAGCCTTTCATTCCTGGGATCATTCCTGTGAACCACCTCTGGATCTGCTCCAGGGCCAGTACATCCTTCCTAAGGTATTGGGCTCAAAATTGCTCACAAAACTCTAAATGTGGTCTGACCAGAGCTTTATAAAGCCTAAGAAGTACATCCCTGCTCTTATATTCTAGTCCTCTTGAAATAAATGTCAACATTGCATTTGCTTTCCTAACTATTGACTCAAACTGCAAGTTCACCTGAAGAGAATCCTGGACTAGGACTCACAAGTCCCTTTGCACTTCAGATTTATGAATATTCTCCCCATTTAGAAAATAGTCTATGTTTATATTCTTCCTACCAAAGTGCATGACCTCACACTTTCCCACAGTGTATTTCATTTGCCACTTCTTGCCCACTCTCCATAGACACAATCACACAAAAGAATCCAGTACCTGAATGAGACTGGATTAGATTACAGTCGGTTCTGATATAACACATGTTTCTTCAAGGCGAATTGACTTTAACATCATTGAAGAATTTAGACTGATATTTGTAGAATGCGAACTTTCCTTACCTGTATTGGCTATAACGCAATTCTGGCCCTGTTAGTTTAAATGGTGTGGCTATTGTACAATTTTCTTATGATGTGAGATCGCGCAAGAACGGACCTATTGCATCATTTCAGAATTCACGGTAGAATGAAGTAAATTAATATAAACAAATTCTGATCATTTATTCATTGCAGTTAGTGCTGTGGTATTCATATATAGCAGCTACTTTAATAAATTTAGCAGGGTTATAGTTATGTTACAGACTATATTTTTGTAATAACTTATTTGGGCCTTCTGAGATAGTTTTGTGCATATGTAGTCCTCTCTTTTTCTAAGTTACTCCCATTACATGTTCTCCCTATATTAACTTCATCCTATATTCTTAAATTTCTCAGAGCCGAATCTGTTTATCAGGCGTGTCAGAGCAATATAAGAGCAGGTGCAGGCTTTCCTGACCCTAGATGCTGTTCCATCATTGAATTAGATCAGGTTTGACCAATATCTTAACTGCATTTAATTGTTTACTTCATATCCCATGCTACTCTTACCTAAAAATAACTATCAATCTCAGTTTTGAAAGAGGCTTCCAAGTTTCCTCTATCGTTCTGCTATGTCACACATCCCACCATTTGTGTGGAATCCTATGAACTGTTTTTTCTCATAAACCATTCGATTAGGGTACTTTTATAATCTGTGATGCCTGGTAACCAGGCAGAAAGTTGGTGTCAAATTGAAAAACAACGTGGACATTGATGTTATTTTATTCCTACTCTTTTCATTTCTTCAAATACTGCATTTTTGCAAACCCTTTATAATGATACCAGAATTATCTGCCGATTTTTCTAGAGAATTTGTCCAAAAAAAGCCCAAATTGACATCATTTTGTAGATTACATAATTTCCCAGATCTAGACAGTTCACTCACCTGCTCATTTGTGTAGGTAGCTATCATTGTAAGAAACAGCTCTGCTAATGGAAGTGGATTGTAACAGTCCAATAAAATCGTTTAAATTTTATTTTTTTTATTTGTTTAGTACTTTTAAGTAGCTTCCTCTTTGTATATAGGTGGTTAGGACCTTCTGTGTCAATTACTGCGGTGCTGTCATTGATTTGTTACACATGTGATGGTACTAACTAGGCAATTCACCTTTGGACTGTATTTTGTGTAGGAAAATGAAGAGCAACGCAGTAATACCAGGTCATTGAGATTAATGCACAGGAGGGCTGTTCGCCTCCCATTTCCAAACACAAATGAAAGTGTGCTTTGCTTAGTTTTGCCTAATGTGTGCTGTTTTTCAGACGTGATAATTGTGAATGTGCTACAAGGTATTTTGAAGCACAGTCATATCACAGGCTGATAGTGGTTCACAAGGTCAATGTGACCAATATCATAGAAGATAGATCATAGAGCAGTACAGCTCAGGAATGGGCCCTTTGGCCCATGATGTTGTGCCGAACATGACACCAAACTAAATTAATTAATTCTGCCTGCCCTTGGTTTATGTTCTTCCATTCCTTGCATATTCATGTGCTTGTGTAAAAATCCCTTAAACGATTCTATCTTATCTGCGGCTTGAGGTGGGAGGAGGGGGCCGCACCTCCATTTCCCACCTACTAACCTCATCCCAACACCTTGACCTGTCCGTCCTTCCCGGACTGACCTATCCCCTCCCTACCTGCCCACCTATACTCTGCCCGCCACCTACCTTCTTCTCTATCCATCTTCGGTCCGCCTCCCCCCTCCCCCTATTTATTTCAGAACCCTCTCCCAACCCCCTCTCTGATGAAGGGTCTAGGCCCGAAAGGTCAGCTTTTGTGCTCCTGAGATGCTGCTTGGCCTGCTGTATTCATCCAGCTTCACACTTTGTTATCTTGGATTCTCCAGCATCTGCAGTTCCCATTATCTCTATCTTATCTGCATTTACCACCATCCCTAGCAGCGGATTCCAGATTTCAACCATTCTCTGTGTACAAAAACTTGACCTCACATCTCCTTTGAACTTGCCCCCTCTCATCTCGAATCCATGCCCCCTAGTATTAGACATTTCACCTCTGGAAAAAAGATTCTGACTGTCAACGCTATCTATGCATCTCATAATTTTACAGACATCTATCAAATCTCCCCTCAGTCTGAAATTCTCCAGAAAAAACAACCTGAGTTTTTAATGTAATAAAATGTGAGGCTGGATGAACACAGCAGGCCCAGCAGCATCTCAGGAGCACAAAAGCTGACGTTTCGGGCCTAGAACCTTCATCAGAGAGGGGGGTGGGGTGAGGGTTCTGGAATAAATAGGGTGAGAGGGGGAGGTGGACCGAAGATGGAGAGAAAAGAAGATAGGTTGAGAGGAGAGTATAGGTGGGGAGGTAGGGAGGGGATAGGTCAGTCCAGGGAAGACGGACAGGTCAAGGAGGTGGGATGAGGTTAGTAGGTAGGAGATGGAGGTGCAGCTTGGGGTGGGAGGAAGGGATGGGTGAGAGGAAGAACGGGTGAGAGGAAGAACAGGTTAGGGAGGCCGAGACAGGCTGAACTGGTTTTGGGATGCAGTGGGTGGAGGGGAAGAGCTGGGCTGGTTGTGTGGTGCAGTGGGGGGAGGGGACGAACTGGGCTGGTTTTGGGATGCGGTGGAGGAAGGGGAGGTTTTGAAGCTGGTGAAGTCCACATTGATACCATTGGGCTGCAGGGTTCCCAGGCGGAATATGAGTTGCTGTTCCTGCAACCTTCGGGTGGCATCATTGTGGCAGTGCAGGAGGCCCATGATGGACATGTCATCTAAAGAATGGGAGGGGGAGTGGAAATAGTTCACGACTGGGAGGTGCAGTTGTTTATTGCGAACCGAGCGGAGGTGTTCTGCAAAGCGGTCCCCAAGCCTCCGCTTGGTTTAGCCAAAGTAGAGGAAGCCACACCGGGTACAATGGATACAGTATACCACATTGGCAGATGTGCAGGTGAACCTCTGCTTAATATGGAAAGTCATCTTGGGGCCTGGGATAGGGGTGAGGGAGGAGGTGTGGGGGCAAGTGTAGCATTTCCTGCGGTTGCAGGGGAAGGTGACGGGTGTGGTGGGGTTGGAGGGCAGTGTGGAGCGAACAAGGGAGTCACGGAGAGAGTGGTCTCTCCGGAAAGCAGACAAGGGTGGGGATGGAAAAATGTCTTGGGTGGTGGGGTCGGATTGTAGATGGCGGAAGTGTCGGAGGATGATGCATTGTATCTGGAGGTTGGTGGGGTGGTGGGTAAGAACGAGGGGGATCCTCTTAGGGCGGTTGTGGCGGGGGTGGGGTGTGAGGGATGTGTTGCGGGAAATGCGGGAGACACGTTCAAGGGCGTTCTTGACCACTGTGGGGGGAAAGTTGCGGCCCTTGAAGAACTTGGACATCTGGGATGTGCGGGAATGGAATGCCTCATCGTGGGAGCAGATGCGGCTGAGGTGGAGGAATTGGGAATAGGGGATGGAATTTTTGCAGGAGAGTGGGTGGGAGGAGGTGTATTCTAGGTAGCTGTGGGAGTCGGTGGGCTTGAAATGGACATCAGTTACAAGCTGGTTGCCTGAGATGGAGACTGAGAGGTCCAGGAAGGTGACGGATGTGCTGGAGATGGCCCAGGTGAACTGAAGGTTGGGGTGGAAGGTGTTGAAGTGGAGGAACAGTTCGAGCTCCTCTGGGGAGCAAGAGGCGGCGCCAATACAGTCATCAATGTAACGGAGGAAGACGTGGGGTTTGGGGCCTGTGTAGGTGCGGAAGAGGGGCTGTTCCACGTAACCTACAAAGAGGCAGGCATAGCTGGGACCCATGCGGGTGCCCATGGCCACCCCCTTAGTCTGTAGGAAGTGGGAGGAATCAAAAGAGAAGTTGTTGAGGGTGAGGACGAGTTCGGCTAGGCGGATGAGGGTGTCGGTGGAGGGGGACTGGTCGGGCCTGCGGGACAGGATTCTCTTCTCTCCGTATAGCTAATACTATCTAATTCAAGCAGCATCCTGGTAAACCTCTTCTGCACTCTCTCCAAAGCCTCCATATCCTTCCCATAATGTGGCAACCAGAATTGGATGCAGTACTCTAAGCGTAGCTTAACCAAAATCTTATAAAGCTGCAACATGACATCCTGACTCTTGTACTCAACTCCCAAAGCAATAAAGGCAACATGCCAGTATAGGATGGACTGAAGGGCTAAATGTGTTGATGATATTCAACAATTGCATGATCTTGAATGAGTCCTGTGAACATTTCTCTACATGCCGAAGACGGCACAATCTGTGTTTTTCTGTAATTGTCTTGCCGTTTGTTAGTGTATAAGAGAGAGAGTTTCATTCTAAGTCATGGGACTTCACTTCAGACTGGGAATCACCAAATGTGCCAGGAACAAACTTAAGCTTCCAGACTAGCTGTTGATCCCCGATGGGCAGCAAGGCGTGAGGCTCATTGCTTTCTTTTCCTTCCTTTTTCATCTATTTTTATTACCTAATAGATGTTCATAGTTAAGTTTTCTTATTTCCTCTTCTTTTCCATATTTTTTATTATTAATCAATAAATGTTCATATCCATGTAAATTCATGGTGTTGAGTCTTCTCTTAACTACATTTAACCAAATCTGAACAAAACCATTTGGATATACCTGTGATCTGAGATAATGCCAGACACCTTCTTTACCACTCTATCTATATGCGTTGCCACTTTCAGGGAGTTGTCAACTTGAACCCCAAGATCCCTCTGTACATCAATGTTGTTCAGGGTCCTGCAATTAACTGTATGCTTTTCTTTAACATTTGATCTCCCAAAGTGCAGCACCTCATGGATTAAACTTTAGCTGCTAATTCTCTGCCCATATCTGCAACTGATCTATATCCCACTGTATGCTTTGACAACTTTCTACACCATCCACAACTCCACTAATCTTCGTATTGTTTGAAAACTTACTAACCCACCTACCTACATTTTCATCCAAGTAATTGTGTGTATCACAAACAGCAGAGGTCCCAGTACAGATACCTGTGTAACACCACTAGTCATAGGCCTCCAGCCAGAAAAAACACTCTTCTGTGACTACCCCTTGCCTTCTATGGGCAAGCCAATTCTGAATCTAAGTGGCCAGGTTACTGTGGATCCCATACACCTTTATCTTCTGGATGAGCCTACCACAATAGGCCTTATCAAAATCTTACTAAAATCCATCCAGGCAACATCCACTGCTCTACCCTCATTGATCATCTTCATTTCCTTCTCGTAAAATTTAAGCCAGTTGGTAAGATATGACCAGTCCCACAGAAAGCCATGCTGACTGTCCATAATTAAGCCATGCTCTTCCAAAAGCATGTAAATCCTAGCCCTAAGAATTCTCTGCAATAGCTTCTCAGCCATCGATTGGTTGGAAGAGGCTCACCAGTCTGCAGTTTGCTAGATTATCCCTGTTTCTCTTCTTGAACAGAGAAACAATATGAGCTACTCTCCAGTTCTCCACGGCCTCTCCAGTGGCTAACAAGGATGCAAAGATCTTGGTCAAGGCCCCAAAATCTCCTCTTTTGCCTCACTCAATAACGTGGAGTGGATAGCGTTGGGCTCTGAGGACTTATCTACCTTCAGAATCTATGGGGAGAGTCCGAAGGATGCCCAGAATGTATTTTAAACATGTCTACTGTAGTTGCTGTGGGTGGAAGGATGCTGTTCACCATTTCTCTTTCTTGTCTGTGTCTAATGCCTATTTATTTCTTTGTTTATTCAATTCATGGGATATCACCTTCACCAGGTTGGCCAGGATTTATTGCCCATTTTTAGTTCACTTCAGGAGGTGGTCATGACATGCCTTCCTGAACTGCTACAGCTCATTAATAGAGATAGGCCCACTGTGTTATCATAGAGGGAGTACCAGGATTTTGATCCAACAACAATGATGGAAAAGCTTTGTATATTTCCAGGTCACAATGGCAATTGTCCTCAAAGGATACTTGTAGTTGGCATGTATTTGCTGTTCTTGTCCTTCTAGATGGTAGGTATTGTGGATTTGGAAGGTGCTGTCTAAGGAAGCTTGTTTAATTTCAGGAGTCCATCTTGTAGACGGTACACATTGCTGCTACCAAGTGTTGTTACCGAATGCTTGTGGATGTGGTTCCAATCAAGTGACCTGCTTTCTTCTGGATGGTGTTAAGCTTCTTGAGTGTTGTTGGACCTTCTCCCATTCAGACAAACAAAGAGTATTCCGTTTTGCTCCTGACTTCTGCCTCATCGATCATGGACAAGCTTTGATGAGTCATGAAGTTCTCCTTCAAGGAGGATTCCGAGGCGAACCCTCTACGCAAGAATCCCAACTTCTTAAATGTTCTTGTAGTTGCTGTATTCAGAGGGCTAGCACTCTTTAGTTCAGTTTATGATCAACTGTAATCTCCAGGATGTTGATAGTGGTAGGTTCATTGCATATCAATAGACAAAAGACAATAGACAATAGGTGCTGGAGTGGGCCATTCAGCCCTTCGAACCAGTACCACCATTCATTATGATCATGGCTGATCATCCACAATCAGTATCCTGTTCCTGCCTGATCCCCATAACCCTTGATTCCACTATCTTTAAGAGCTCTATCCATCTCTTTCTTGAAAGTATCCAGAGAGTTGGCCACCACTGCCTTCTGGGCCAGAGCATTGCATATATCCACCACTCTCTGGGTAAAAAAGTTTTTCCTCAACTCTGTTCTAAATGGCCTACCCCTTATTTTTAAACTGTGTCCTCTGGTTCTGGACTCACCCATCAGCGGAAACATGCTTCCTGCCTCCAGAGTGTCCAATCCCTTAATAATCTTATACGCCTCAATCAGATCCCCTCTCATCCTTCTAAACTCAAGTGGATAATGGTTAGATTCCGTCTTTTTGGAGATGATCATTGCCTACTATTTGTATGGAATAGATATTACTTGCAACTTGTCAGCCCAAGACTAGATTTTGTTCAGATCTTGCTGCATTTGGGCATGGACTGCTTCAGTATTTGAGGAGCTGTGAATGGTGCAAAACATTGCACAATAATCAGGGAGCATCCCCACTCCTGGACCCTTATGATAGAGGGAAGGTCATTGATGAAGTAATTAAAAATGATTAGGCCCAGGACACCACTCTGTGAAATTTCTGTGGTAATGCCCTTGAGCTGAGAAAACTGACCTGCACTCATGATAACCATCTTCCTTTAGACCAGGTTGGACTTGAACCACTGGAGAGTTGACCCCTAATTGCAACTGACTTTATTTTTTTTCCTGAGGGCCCTTTGATTCCCTACTCAGACAACTGTATCCTTGATGGACATAAAATTCCATCATGGCAGCGGGTATTGAATCTGGGTGCCCAGAGAGTTATTAGTTCAGCATCAATACCACTATGCCATAGCCTCTGACAGTGCTTGAAGATCAAGCATTAGTGAGTCTTGACAAGAAGAGGCTCTCCTTTTAACAAGATGTAGGTTATTGCACCATTATAGTTAAGTGCAAGTTGCATTAGCTTAGATAACAAAGTGTGAAGCTGGATGAACACAGCAGGCCAAGCAGCATCTTATGAGCACAAAAGCTGACGTTTCGGGCCTAGACTCTCTTTTCTGATGAAGGGTCTAGGTCCGAAACATCAGCTTTTGTTCTCCTCAGATGCTGCTTGGCCTGCAGTGTTCATCCAGCTTCACACTTTGTTATCTTGGATCCTCCAGCATCTGCAGCTCCCTTTATCCCAGTTGCATTAGCTTTTTCTTTCTCAGTCACATGGGAAACAGTTGACACATCAGTCTTCTTTGGAATACAGAATAACTTTGTCAATTTCCTCAAATAAATACATTTAACCACCATCAATTTTGTTGAAGCTTAATTGCGGTCTGCCATATTAACACTTTCTGAATTGTTACTTTATCCAACATTTAACTTCATGTACTGCCTCGCGTATTGACACTATCAGCAATAGAATGGAGATAGTAAGAACTGCCGATGCTGGAGTCAGAGATAACACAATGTGGAGCTGGAGGAACACAGAATGCCGGGCAGCATCAGAGGAGCAGGAAAGCTGACATTTCAGATTGGGACCCTCCTTCAGAAAAGAAGAGTCCCGACCCGAAATGTCAGCTTTCCTGCTCCTCTGATGTCGCCTAGCCTGCTGTGTTCATCCAGCTCCACACTGTATTAGCAATAGAATGGATGTTTGTTTCTCAGCACATCATGTCTCTGTATTAAACAACCTTTTGTCTTTGAGCTCCCTGTCTCCCGTCACCCTAGCTTGGAAATGGCACCACTTGGTCAAAATGTCCTTAATGTTGGAAAGTATTTTTCTTTAGCATATAACAATATCCCCTGCACCAATGCACTGTTCTAAGTTTGATTTAAAGTGGGAGTTTACCTCTGAAGTATATTACAGCTCAACATAGAATGGTAATGAATTATGTAAATTTCTGAACAATCAGTTTGCTACACATTCTGCAAGGATTGCACTATCACCAAGTCAATCGACAAGGGCTGGAAAATCTCTCCTATTATCTCATTGTTTGGTATTTGTATTCAGTTATCCCATTTTGTAGTTCATTGTAAGTCATCTCATTTCACCATTGTATTTTTCAGTTATCTTGTTTAGCTTTGCTTGCAGTTAATGATAGTATATTCTCTCATCCCATCTGTCATATTATTTGGTATTTAAGCTCATAATTCCAGCCTTTGGGTTTGCTAATTCAGCTGTTTCAAATAAAGTGAAAAGTAGCTAACTCATTGGTGGGAATTTTAGAGAGGCTTGAACAATGCGGGCTACGTTAAGAATGATGGCAGAATTACGTGCAAAGTCCAATGAGGGTTATTTCAAAGTCAGGGACAACTAACTGCATTTTTAAATAAGTTCTAGGCATCAGGCTGAGATATTCACAAGACAGTAGCCCACTGGGGGATTATAACTTGTTAATGACTGTATTAACTGCAGATCTTGCCTCATTAATATGCACCTTCCTATCCTACCTGTGAAGAGCCAAATCAATACTGACATTTGGCAACATGGAAATCAGAGTGGGTACCTGATCTTTTCATATCCTCAGAGGCTGCAAAGCAGTTCAGGTTGCTCACAAGCAACAGCGTCACAGGGCATGTTACACACTTCCTCTTCCACATATTTTGGTATCTAATATTCATGGCATTCTCACGACACCTCTCTCATCCATTTGGAAGATGCTTAAGGAGCAAAGACTTACATTGCAAGGTCCACTAGTAACTCACATTGAAAAGCTTCTTCAGAAACATTGTGCGCAGTGACAGGCACCCAACTCACACATTGGACCAGGCATTCTCTCAGCACCACATCCTAGCTCACTTAGCAGCTACCTGCGCGTTCCCAGCATTCATGCCTTACCATTTTTAGTGCATTGGTGCTTCAGCCATAGCCTAAAGGTTATCATTATTGCCATATTGATGTGCTCCTTTGCACAGACATACAGACAGGCTGCTTGTCATAATTGTCATTAGGGGTCTGTCTGAGATTGGTATGTAAGGTCTGGGAAACCTTGTAGTACAGTGCACTGAGATTTCAACCTAACATCACAGTATGTTCCAGGTGCCTGTGTGGTAAAATACACAGCACATTTATTCAACAAAATAGCCATGTGGAAATATGTGGGGTATAGTTCTCAGTCCAACTGAGGGGTGGGTGAAGTTGATGGCCACTGTCAGTCATAGGACCCTGGTGCCATCAGTCATGAGCAAAGACTGGGCAAGAACCAGGAGCTTGGCCACAGACAGCTATCTGCTTGGCTGGCCAGCCACTTTCAAGGGATCTGTCTGACTACTGTCCAGGGAATGGGCGATGGCCAGTCCTGTAGGATCAGTACAAGCAGCCAGTCAGTCCAAGAGCTGCTAAAACAGAAGTCAGGTCAATCTTGTCCAGTGACTGTTCATTAAAGTTGGTCAGAGGTCTGGGCCAAATTCAGTGCTGGGGGTCCAGCCATTAATTTTTGAGGGGGTGCAGCAGGGGGCTTTAAGAGCCAAAAGGGGAAAGGCGGTCTGCCAAAAGAGAGTCGGCTGTCAAGGTTTGAGGGTAAAACAGAGGCGTGTATTTAGGTAGGGACACTGATGGTAACAAGGGAAAGTCAAGATACAAGGGAGGGCTATCTGAGGATATAGTAGGCTACCGAAGGGGGCTTGTTGACCGGAACCATCATCACGTCCTCCACAAAGGCTGCAGAGAAGACTAGCACAGGCACTATCAAGGTGTAAAGGTCGGATCGGGGCTAAGGATGACAGTTCAATCTGGTGTGTCTCCACATGAGAAGACGGGTGGAAATGGACTATCAGGCTAGTGTGATGTTAAAAGGGGACCTGGGGGCTCTGTGGGGACACTTAGTGACCTGGTGGAGCCCAGTGCTGACAGTCTCCATTACTAGCTACAAGTCTGAGTGTATGGAGGTGTTTGTATAGGCCTCATCTCCAGAGAATGCTCCTACTGACTATTCTGATACCTGACAACCAGCTTTGCTATTTGTGTTCCCAACAGAGGTCAATTCCAGTTAGTGTCATGCACCCAGCTGGTGGCAGCATATTGCTTGTTGAGGCTGCCTTTCTGAAAGGGCAAAGGTGATGCAGAAGAACCAGAACCAATGACCCAGGAGCATCAGCAGCAACTCAAGATGAGGTCACAGTTGGAGGACCATCAGGATACTGTAATCCACAGGAGAACAGAAGTTCTTTGTCATGATTCCATTTCCTGAGGGTGGGTGAGTCTCTGCATGTCCAATGACACGTGATGGAGCTATGATGGAGCAAGACCTGAGAGCTGGGGGGTTTTGAGGGGTGGTGGGGGAGATGCCATCCTCTCCCAGTGGTTGTCAAGGTGACAGCTTTGTCAAACTCCAATGTGACTGGCTCCCTTCAGGGAGGGACAGTTGGCCTGTGTTGGATCTCTCAGTCATGCTCTCACTCATCCATCAGGACAGTGACTGATGCCATCTGTAAAAAAACTGCAGCAGTTCATTGCCTTTCCCAGTGACAAGGTCAGTACTGCTCTCGGGCAGTAAGATTCAGGAACATGGCTGGGTTTCCTCAGCTGAAGGGTGACATTGAATGGACACACATCGCACTGAGAGGGTCACATTGTAATGCTGCAACTTCATCAATAGGAAGGAGTTCCGTGCCATCAATGCTCAGGTCCTCTGCAACTTCTCTTTTCATTCCCTGGTAGCTGTCACGGTTTCTGCATTCTGGAGCACTCTTATGTAACTGGTGCACTTGTAGGTCCAGGTATCTTACGAGATTGATTGCTAGGGGACAAGGGCTATCCATTCCATGGCTGACAACACCATTGCACAACTCCCCTGGCTAGATATTGTGAGCAGCATGGCTTTGCATCTGCTGTACATTACTTTGCTGGTGAGATGCAAGATCATTTTTCCAATGCTTGTCCGGTTAGACAAGATCTTTTTAAAGATATTATGGGTGCTAGGGATAATGCTCTTTTGACTGTTACCTGCTAAGCAGTAAGTTCTTGCAGGACCAGCATGTGGTAAGATGGGGTTAGAATCGGGTGACAAGCGTGCCGTAGGGAAGCAGAGTTAATTAAAGAGGTGAATTAGAGAAAATACAGTGGGTGATCTCACTAGGCCTCACAGCAAATAAAAATTCCAAGAAATTTGATGAAACTGACACTTTGCTAAGAAATATTAAGATTCATTCCATTCTGTCGGTAGTCTTGCCTAACTCTGAGTGCACACGTTGTGTTTAGATGCATCATTCATCAGCAGCTGATCAGCATTTCATTATAGAAAGGAATATTGCTTTCATTATTCAACCAGCTTGAATACATTCTGCTTTTCCCTTCACTTTTGCATTTTCATATTTACTTAAGAAGCAACTTATGAAATAATACATCCAACCTCTTGGGCCTGTTCTACAATTAGGTAAGACTGATTCATAACTTAACTCCATTTTCTTGGCTAGTTATGCAATTCTCAATTGAACCAAACTCAATTACTTTTTGGGAAGGGAATTTTATATTTCTGATATCCTTTGTGCATGTGAAGAAGGGCATTTTGGTATCTGCCACTTTCATTTATGAACATGAGAGCTGATTTGACGTGCTAATATTTTGATGTGCTGATATTTTACATATATACTGACTTTTAACATTGGATTCAACAACATTTAGTTCAGAAATTCCAGAATTTTTCAATGTATTCTTTAGAAGGAAGTAAATAATTGTTTTGATTTTTTGTATCTTTAGCTCTCATTTTACTAACAGTTGTTTCACCTTGATCTTTTCTCCTCAGCCTTATCCTTTTATTCCCATCATTTAAATCTCTTGTGTTATATGCACTATAAGAAATCTTCCCATTTCAGATGTGAGTACTGAGATTTGTAATAATCCTGTTCAAGGCTGTTAATCTGTAAAGAAAATATCAGAAATTAATCAACTGAATTGTACCATAGGTCCGAAACATCAGCTTTTGTGCTCCTGAGATGCTGCTGGGCCTGCTGTGTTCATCCAGCCTCACATTTTATTATCTTGGATTCTCCAGCATCTGCAGTTCCCATTATCACTGTACCATAAGATTTAATGTTTTTAAACAAAACTGAACTTCATTGATAGCAAAATGAATTAAACAATTGAACCACTATTAATTTAAGATTAAAGCTTATAAAACTTATGCTATAACTGCAACTTTAAATAACTTTGACAACACCACTCCCCCCAGAACCACCTCCAAGAGTCTTTTCATCTCAGAAAATCCTGGAGGCTCATCCATTTTTTTTCCTGGGATGAATACAAAGTGTACATCAGAGTTCTTTTCCACTCTGATTTCTCTTCATTGTGTCAGCAATAGTCCATTGTATAATGTTTCATGATCGCCCTTCCATTCATTTCTGGCTAAGCAATACTGTAACTTACCTTTAACCACATGACTGATGATTCCAAAAGTCAAACACAGCCTCCTTTTAACTCCTGGGCAAAGGCTTCAAACATCAGAAAACACGCTTGGTTCTGAAGAGCCTGTTGCTATGATTTCAAACCAGAAACTCCAACTACAATAAAGGGTGTCATAGAGACCTTTCCTTGAGGTTCACTGTAGATTTCTTTCTTTCCTGTGAAACAAATCTTTCAGACTTTCTTTCTCTCCTTCCCAACTTTGGCCTTACAATGAGTACCAACTGCAAATTCCAGGCTGCAACATGAATGACACATTGAGCATTTGCATTGCTTCAGATAGTGGTCTGGCATTCTTGAGTTCCAGGAATCTACAAACTACAGGAGACCCAAAGTTGATGCAGCCTTAAAGCTGCATTTGTAATATCAATGCCTTCCCTATGCTACACTGCAACTGCTGTGTGAAGGGCAGCAGTGGACAATGCACCCCCTTATCCCATCCTTCCCGTCCAAGAGGCCGAGCAGGGTGATGTCTAGGGCTTCCTCCTTGCCCCTGAACTCCTCCCTCAGCTTTGAAATTGAGGCTAGCAGGAAGCAGCCCTTAAATGTCCAAAAGTTGGCCTCTTCAGGGACCATGGTTGAGGTGGGGGAAGTCAGGCCATCTTAGTCATAAAGCTAATCCCACAGAAAATAGTGAGCAGATTGGCGGCAGGCGAAAGGACAGCAGGAAGTGATACTCAGCAGATGTTTCAGGCCTTCCTATCTGAAAACCTGCTGGCAGGGTATTATAGTATTCTTCCCCACATAATGTTATGCTATCATGGACCTGAAATGGATTATCACAACAGCATCAATGAATGCAGGCACATTTTACACTTTTAGCCACCACTAGGTACCTCACTGCTCCTTTCATCAGGAATATAAAAGGATATAGAAAGACTAACAAAATAGACAGCAAAGTAATATAGGGAGTAAACTGCAAGATTATGCATTTGGCAAGATTAGTGTGAGGCCATGTTCTAAAGAGTATCCAGGGCCAGGATTCCCAGAGGTTCATCTGCAGAGCTCTTTAGAAGTGGCAGGACATATTGACAGAACTCTTAGAAAAGCATTTCACAGACTGAGCTTCATAAATTGAAGTGTCAAATTCCAAAGCAGGGAAGTTATGTTGAAGTGATGTTCTAGTTAGGTCACAAGTGGACTATTACATCCAGTTCTGGTCACCAGATTTTCAGAAGGATGTGAGGATCAAGGAGAAGATGCAGAGGAGACATACAGGAAATATTCTAAACAGAAGGGATTTTAGTGATGGTTTGGCTGGAGAAGCTGGAACTGTTCTCCTTGTAGGTCAGGGAAGATTTGATAAATGTTCTTAAGGTTAGTCTTAGTTTAGATAAAGCAGACCAAGTAAAGCTGTTTCCATTAGCTGATTGCGCAGGTCTAGTGGGCATAGCAAAAAGTTTTGGGCAGTGAATGCAAGGTTGATGTAGGGAAGAAATTATTTTATGCTCACTCTGCCATGTGGCGAGAATCACTCTAGAATGCAATGCAAATTAGCCAAGTAAAATGAAGAATTTAGTCCATTGAGAGAGATTGAACATTAAAGATATTAATCATCAGTGTACAGAGCATCTCAAATACTGTGTGCAGTTGTGGGCTTCTAATTTAAAGAAGGATGTAAATGTATTGAAGGCTGTTCAGAGGAGATTTTCTAGATTAATACTCAGATTGAGCAGGTTGGTTTATGAGGAAAGCTCAGACAGGTTAAGCTTGCTCTCATTGTAGTATAGAACAGGATGGGATGACTTTGTTGAAGCTTATGGTTGGATTAAAGTAGATGTGGAAATGATGCTTAATTCTGTGGGTCAGCCCAGAATTAAGGGGCATTGGTTTAATATTAGGAGTTGCCCTTTTATGACACTGTGGCGTTTTTTTTTCTCTGAGGAAGCTTTTTGACTTTGGAACTCTTTGTTTCAGCATGTGGAGGAGGCAGGGTAAGTATATTCTACAATATCACAAAAGTGTCATAGCAGGAAAGGAGGCCATTTGGCCCGTCATCCCTGCACTGACTCATTAAATGGGCATCATTGCCGAGTGCCAATCTCCTGCTATTTCTCCCCAGATCCTTGCACTTTCTTTTTAATCTTAATAATCATCTAAAGCCCATTTGAATCCCTCAATTAAACCTTTCTGTGCTACTCACAGTATGTTTGATACCCCAATTGCTTTGTGAAAATGTTTTTCTTCACTTCAGTCTTGCTGCTTTTGCAGATCACTTTAAATCTAATTAGGCAAAGGAATCAAAGGCTATCAGAGATAAAAGGGAATGTGGAATTTGGCATCCTCTTAGATTATCCATGTGCTAAAGTCACACTGCTTCCATCTGCTTGGTTAGGAAGATGCAGTTCTTGCCCTTTTCATTCCAATCCTAGATGTTTTCCATCTCACACATGAAGCAACTTCCAGGACAATGTATTGTCAACATCAAATGGGGAATTTAGCAATGGTTGCTACTTGTTTGCTAATTTTAGCCTGTTATGTTTACTCATACCAGAAATATATAGGCTATGATTTAATTATCACTTTTATCAATAAAGCTACTTAGAAGTATCTTGTTTGATATGATTAAAAGCATGCATCTCATTTGTAATATCTTTTAATCACAACAGTAAACATTTATGGGTGTGTAAATTACAGTGTATTAATTGGAAATATCAATCTATTTCTCCCTCTTCACTTTTACATTCACGCCACTTCTGATTGCTGGCACTAGCTGCATTAAGTAAAGTATGTTAAGAATGACTGCCCCAAAAATATACCTTGCTCACCAATATATACTCCTCATTTACCAATTGACAATGGTGAAAATGCAAGCCAGTTAATTGCTTTAGTCCAGTCTAGATGGCTTTTTGTAATTAAATACTTCAGTGACATGTTGTAAACCTTCAGGTGTTTTCTACTAATAGCAAGAACAATGTTGACTTGGGCTTTTTTGAAATGGAGAATTAAAAATAATCTGAAAAAAAGAGTGCTAAAAGCTGTGCCGTCATCTTTAAACTGACCAGCGTGTTTCTCAGGATATTGTACATGCTCATTATAGTTTAACTGCTGAGTCAATTTTATGGAATATTAATGTAAATCATCATTGCAGTTGAAGACCACTCTCTTGTTTGTCAAAGGGACAAAGTAGCAGAAAACATGCTTTTTATCATGGTGACATTGGCCTGGTTTTAATGCAATCTGTTGTGGTTGAAAGTATGGTACCTGACCCATTTAATCAAGGCAGTGTGCCTGTATCAGTTTCCTGACAATGGGAAATCCCCCTCTGACATCAAAAGGATAGAAGGAGTTGATACCAGAATCTGCTGTCCTTGATGGCAAGATGTCATTGAGGCTCATTAATGCACAAAGTGACACCCACTTCCAAGTACATGTTAGTTTAGTGCCAGGGATTAGATAAAGGCTTTCCAGCTTTGCCACATTCTCCGAAGGCTACTTAGCCCGGGGTTGTTCCTTGGTATCAGGCATTCAGTGTCCAATCAGGAAAGGATATATCTGCTGAAACTCACCCTCCTGCGCTTGCTTCTAGTCCCCTCTAGTAGCTCCCACTCAAGGACCCCATCCTGCTTTCACTCGGGTCTTCCTGTGATTCTGGATCACTGTTGGTACAATGCCAACTGTACCCACTGCACCTGCTGTCCCTGATGGCATAAGGTGCTGCCAGACTCTGATTAACCATCAGCTCTTGGCAAGTATGGCTTCAGCTGGGAATCACAGGGAAAGCCAAATGGTGTCCAATTGACTGTCTAAGGGCACTCAATTCTATCAGACGTCCTGTTTGGAAGTAAGGAGGGTTCCCCACTGGTTCTCTGCTTGGTGGCAAACACTCCAAAGGCCTGATCAAATCCCTGCCACTGAAAGACCAGGATAAGCTGTGGCATGTAGAAGATATTTGCATCATTGCGTTGTGTGTTTGTAGAAAATAAATTGCCTGATCATAGTTGATAAAATTAATGGATGGCTATTAAACATCTTAGCAACATTAAAGGTGAAAATAAATCTGTTTTTCAGTGGAGGAACTGGTTTTTATCATTCTGAACTACTCAACCTAAGTTGTGAAAATTGACCCTGCATAATGGGGTTGAATTTTCAGATAATGCAGCTTAGATTTAATTTAAATGATTATTTGGCTATTATTTTGATTTTTACACGTGTTTCAATTAGCAAAGTTTCAAACAGAGGGTATTAGAGAATTACTAAGTCAAAATTTATTCTAAAAAAAATTTTGCTACCTCAGATATAATTCTAATATGTATAATTCTGCAGAAGTGCAAGAGTTGGGAAAAGATCCTTGTCCGCTATCTAGTTTACCATGATGAGCAAATGAGAGTAGAGCTGATATGTATGGAACGGTATAGGCGTGAATGGTCTCATCAGTGTAACCATGTGGAAGAAACAAACAAGGGTACAAATAGACTGCATTTCGATGGAAACAATTTCCTCTTGGAGTTTCATCGGCTTGAACTGAGCTAAGCTGTGGTAGAAAGTTTAGAAAGTAAAACAGCGAGAGCTATGAATGTCTTTGTGATGGCTGTTACCTTGAAACCGGTGGTGGACGGGAAGCACAGCATGCTCCATGCATATTGTTAGAAACTGGATTTCTATGATGTCAAAATTTGGCATATTGCAGTGAAAACCATAACTAAACTGTTTAAAGTGATTGGCTTAAAGTCTATTGAATTTTGTAGACTGTGGGCACATTTTGGCAAAAATAACATTCATGATCAGAATTACAATTAATTTCATCAATCTTGCTTGCAGCATGCTGTTTTATGAATTCAATTGTGCAGACTGCTGGTATGTCATGAAAGTTATCAAGGAAATTTATGATCCTAAAAGATGTATCTACTTGATTGTAAACATTCCAGAATGTTTTTTTTATTGCTAAAAGATTTTCTACTTCTGTAAACAAAACAAATTAATGTGTTTAGTCAGGACCTGATCTTTACAGCCTTAGCTTTCTGTTGATTTCACATTACCTTTCCTTTAGATAAATTCAATGAATCAGAGCTGAGGTTAAACTGGGTCCCCTATCCCCTTTTAATGGTGGCTGTATGGAGAAATAACTGTGTTCCAGGGAAAGACATGTTTTACAGCAGCAGCTGGCGTGTAAGGCAATGAGAAAAGAGATTGACAGATGATGGCAGGTAGCAGCAGGATATGAGTATCAGACAGATGCAAGTCAGCGGGTAGGAAAGGAGAAGTTGGAAGATGGTCAAGGAGAGAAATATCAAGGACTATTCAAAACTGTCACGGCACAGTATGTTCAATCATTCTACATTCTATATATTATTATCCAAATATTTACATTTAGTAAATACTAACTTATACATTCATGGAATCTCACAAATTCTCAGTGTTTTGAATAACTTAGAACATCTATTCCTTCAAAGATGTTGTTGTAACATAGTGGCTAATCACAATTATTTTTACGTCTCATAAAGTTAGAGAGGAAACAGTGAACTATGGGGTGGGGCAAGGCTCTTGGAGATAAACACCAATGGATAGCGACAGTATATTACCTTGGCTAGCAGTTGCATTTGTTCCTTCAAGGATTAAAGTGTTCAACTCGTCCTGCATGGTTTGCCAACAAGGGGCCAGAAATCATGACTTTCATGAGCCCAATGAAACTTCATAACACATTATAACTGTAATCTGCTGTTGCTGATGCAATTAGTAACTGAATCTTGTAAGAAGGCAAGCTTCTGTTGATAAGTTCCCAGTTTATGGATTGCACAGCTTCATTTAAAATGGAAATATGTCAGAGATTGTCACACATCACCTGGTTGTGATACACTCAGGCATCACATTTCCAATTTGACTCCAGTGTTAAATTGACATTATTTTGCATTCACCAGACAGCAACAGGAAT
The DNA here is from genome assembly GCF_030684315.1 of Stegostoma tigrinum. Classification (NCBI taxonomy): domain Eukaryota; kingdom Metazoa; phylum Chordata; class Chondrichthyes; order Orectolobiformes; family Stegostomatidae; genus Stegostoma; species Stegostoma tigrinum. The sequence continues at coordinate 24,834,008 of NC_081375.1, forward strand.
TATCTGATGTGAGCATTTTCCTGCAATGAGCAGATAGGGCATGTGAAAAACCAAATGGTAAAATGTATTGATTATAGCTGTGAAAGAAATGTGACGTGGTTGTGAAATGAAATATCTGTGAAGTCACTGGACTCTGAGCCTCTGAGGTGGCATCAGCTTAGTCAAACCAAAAGAAAAGAAGCTCAAGAACCAGACACATACATGCTTCTAAAGAAAAAAAACCTTCCAGCAATGATTAGAAGGGGACCCATCGCTGCAGTACTTAACTTCATTTCTATATTCATATAATTCCAGCAACAGATACTGGATAATGGACAGAAATACTAACTCCTGGCTTGGGAACACTGAGACTAATTATGGTTTCCCCACAACTACTTCAGGTAAGATCAGCCAACTCACCACAGAGGGAAGAGCTGGTCTGGTATGTGGCTGAGTGCCACACCATGTGCTGTGCTATTGTGTCACCTGGGAATGAAAGAAAATTGACTTTTTCTGGTGGCAGTAATGGTTACCATGAAGCTACAAATGAGGGTAGCTGAGGGAGATTGAATTACAGGCTTATCTCTCTACTTCCAAATTCAAATATCGTGATAAACAACTATTGGCACATCATAGTGATACAGAAAAGGCACGTGCTTTCCAACAATAGCTGAACGTGATACTTGTAGGATTTCATGTGCATGTTATCGTGGGGAGCAGTGAAGATGTTTATTTAAATAAGGACATTCTTGTCTTTGTCACCAACAATTCCTTATTTCCTACAACATTTCTTATTTAAAACCATCACAACAAAGAGGCAAGTTAGCTCTGTTGGCTGAATGATTGATTTGCAACACTAAGTAATACCAACAACATGGGTTCAATTCCTGCACCACCTGAAGTTACCATAAAGGATTCTCCTTCTCAACCTCTCCCCTCATCTGGGGCATGGCGACCCTCTGGCTAATCCACCACCAGTTAGCTCTCTGTAATAAGAGAGCAGCCCTATAGTCTGTAGGATTACGGCAACTTTATCTCATCTTTTAACATCAATACACCTTTGGGCAGCCAACTGAAGGTTGTAATGTGAAAGTTACAGTAAATCATTCCTGGTTGATGAGAACTATCATTGCATATTAATTTTCTTTTGTTCCCAGGTGGCACAATAATAGAGAACATGGTGTGGCACTCAGCCACATACCAGACCAGCTCTTCCCTCTGTGTTGAGTTTGCTGATCTTACCTGAAGTAGTTGTGGGGAAACCATAATTAGTCCCAGTGTTCCCAAGCCAGGAGTTAGTATTTCTGTCCATTATCCAGTATCTGTTGCTGGGATTATACAAGTATAAAAATGAAGTTAAGTACTGCAGCGATGGGTCCCCTTCTAATCATTGCTGGAAGGTTTTTCTTCTTTAGAAGTATGTGTGTGTCTGGTTTTAGAGCTTCTTTTCTGTTGGTTCGATTAGCCTGATGCCAATTCAGAGGCTCAGAGCCCAGTTGCTTCATAGATATTTCATTTCACAACCACGTCACATTTCTTTCACAGCTATAATCAATACATTTTACCATTTGTTTTTCACATGCCCTATCTACTCATTGCAGGAAAATGCTCACATCAGATAATTCCTGTTGCTGTCTGGTGAATGCAAAATAATTTAACACTGGAGTCAAATTGGAAATGTGATGCCTGAATGTATCACAACCAGGTGATGTGTGACAATCTCTGATATATTTCCATTTTAAATACAGCCGGGCAATCCATAAACTGGAAACTGATCAAAAGAAGCTTGCCTTCTTACAAGATTCAGTTACTAATTGCGTCACCAACAGCAGATTGCAGGAATATGCTTGCTATTTTGGTCAGTGCATTGATTACAAGAGGTGGGAGGTCATATTGCAATTGTACAGGACATTGGTTAGGCGACTTTTGGAATACTGCATGCAATTCTGGTGTCCCTGCTATTGGAAGGTTGTTGTGAAACTTGAAAGAGTTCAGAAAAGATTTACATGGATGTCACCAAGATTGGACGGTTTGAACAATAGGCAGAGGCTGAATAGGCTGGGATTATTTTCCCTGGAGTATTGGAAGCTGAGAGGTGACCTTATAGAGATTTATAAAATCATGAGGGGCATGGATAGGATAAATAGATAAGGTCTTTTCCAGAGGGTGGGAGTCCAAAATTAGAGGGCATAGGATTATGGTGAGAAACAAATGATTTAAGAGGGACCTAAAGGGCAACTTCTTCATGCAGAGGGTAGTGTGTAAATGAAATGAGCTGTCAGAGGAAGTGGTGTTGGCTGGTATAATTACAGCATTTAAAAGGCATCTAGATAGGTATATGAATAGGAAAGGTTTAAGAGAGATATAGGCCAAATGCTGGCAAATGGGACTAGATTAATTTAGGATATCAGGTCGGCATGGACAAGTTGGATCAAAGGGTCTATTTCTGTGCTGTACATCTCTATGACTCTCCATAAATATAAAAATACAGGCCAAAGAAGACAAAGGTTTTAAAGAGAAATGATAATTTATAGAAGTATTAATTTTTTGAGAGCTCAACACACGTATGGTTCCTTTTCTTTTGGAATATATTGGGAAAGTAGTGGAAGGATTCTTGGACAGCTGATCGGCCCCAATGAACGCTCCATTTCTCAACTTTAATAAATCCTTTGGAACAAATTCAAAGTTTAATATTTTTATATTGTAATTTCCACAGTCTTCTTACTTTGTTAAGGGAGTGGTCTCATCATTGTCCAAAAATGAACCACAGTCTTCTACCCTTTCCCCTTGGAATATTGCTTAACTGTGTCATGAAGCAGAATACATTACTGCTTTGTGGTAAATTACAACCAGTAATAAAATGACCTGCGGTCAGCTACCTTTTGCATTGGCATTTTGTGATGCAGGGAATAATTCATCTAAACTCTCCTGGAGCATGTTGGTGATGGAAGTTGTGATCAGAATAGATCAGGAAATACTCTTTCTTGCATCCTAGGATTATTTATATTCGAGAAATGGAATCTTATTCCTTGTTTTCTCTTATCCCTTTTGGGCTCTGCTGCTTACTGCAATCAACAAGGCATCGAAGTATTACAGTTTTGCATGGGCAGCGGATGAAACAGTGCTAATGAGGAGTGGAAAAGGATTTTGACCAATGTTTTTCTATTCATGCCACAATGGCTCCATGTGAACCCCTTGCACACAAATTTTGCCTGAATGAAACTTAAATTATGTTAAAACAATTCCAGGAAATTTCTCAATTTAAGAGCAGAGGAATATCCTCTGGAATTTCTACTTGTTTGAGTTTCTAGATCATTATTATATCCTCACATACATAGAACTACACAGAATGGCAAGTGCAGATAAACAGGCCACTTAACTCCATTAGTTTATTGTGATTTTTTTCCCTACAAAACAACATCTTCATCTCTCCTTGTCAATATATCACTCTATTCCTTTCTCTTAAATAAACTAACCAATTCCTTAAAAGTTGTAACACCCGAATTTTAGCTACAATGTGTTCATTGAGTTTACCTCCTAAGGAGGCAAACATTAAGAATCAAATCTGACTCGTAACTGCTGTGTTTAATATTTAAAGTATAGCATTGAAGTAGCAAAGTCCATCCCAGGGCAAATCGGGATGGGTGTTGAGGTCCAGTTGGACACGAATCCAAAGGTCTAATTCAGTTTTTAACTTTTAACATCGCGCATTTTGTTCTGATTTTCATTTTATTTTCATACTCAAGTATACTTAACCACGAACATTTTTAGGTATTTTGGAAGTGGAGCTGGTTGGGCCTAGCTCCTTCACTAGAGTACAGGTTCAAGTGTTAGGATCCCATCAATCCTGGTGGATGGGCTTGTGGAACAATATGTTTGCATAGTTGTTTTCCCTGGTAAATGGGGAGATAGGAACTGGTAAGATGAGATATAACAGCATGTTTTAGGTCTACCAGATTGAACTCTCATGTTGAGGTACATCGTATTCTGTTCCTGACATGCCTTCTGGTATTCTTCAAAGAGCCACAGGGGAATATGTTGGGGCAAGAAGTTTATGGTTTAATGCAATTCTACTGCTGATGATGCCCCACAATGCCTCATGGATACTCAGATTTGAGTTGCTAGATCTGTTCAAAATCAGTCCCATTTAGTACAGTGGTTTTGTTACCTAACATTACAGAAGGCACCCGCACTGAGAAGATGGGACTTCATCTCCCCAAGGATTAACTTGTGACTGTAGCTTGGTGAGGCAGAGGCCAAGTAGTTTATCCTTCTCGCAGGTTCCCTCATCACATGACAGAGCCATTTTAGCAGCTATGCCCTTGAGGGCCCAGCCTGCTCATCAGCAGCAGTACTGTTGAGCAACTACTGGTGATAGACATTGAGGTCCTCTACTCAGAGTACATTCTGTGCTCTTACCATCCACAATGCTTCTTCTGATTGGAGGTGTAGGGGAGGCAATAGGTGGCAATAATTAGAAGGTTTCATTGCTTATATTTGACTTAATGCCATAGACTTATTAAGGTTTAGAGTCAATTTTTACAACTCTCGGAACTACTGAGTCCGAACTGTATAGATATTTTTAATCACCTGTTCAAACGTGTTTGTTATGCATTATGAAACACTTTTGCAGCAGATGGAACTTGAACACAGAACTTCTGGCTCAACTCCAGATTATATATCACTGTGTCCTACCTCTGATGGGGTCTATTTTGCTGGTGGGTTAGGACATACCTAGGAATGGGAATGGAGTTGACTGGGATATCCGCCTGTAGGAATGATTCCGTCTGTATGACAAATCAGACTGTTGGTTGATTGGTCTGAGGGACATCTCTCCAATCTTTGGCATAAACCCCCAAATTTTACAGATGAGGATTGTGCAGGGTCAAGAGGGCTTACTATATCGTTGTTATTTCCGGGTTGATGCCAGCTAGTCTGTTTGGTTTCTGTTCTTTTAGACTTTGTCGTGACTTGATAAACTGATTTGCTTGTTAGGCCATTTCAGAAGGCATTTAAGAATCAATGACTTTGCTGTATGTCTGGGGCCATTTGTAAGACAGACCAGGCAAGGTCCCTCCCAAATCTGAAAAGTCTAAATTCCATATTGTATGTATTGTACTTTAGTCTACTTTCGATCTTTACTCTGCAATCCAGAATTAAGAATTGAGCATCACTGCTGATTGAATAATGATATTCATAATTTACATGACTCTTATTATGACAACTTATATTATATTGAGTGTGGGTGCCTGTACAAATGAAGGAGAAACTAAAATAATGTTCAGGTTATAGAATAGAAATAATGAAATCCAATTCAACAAAAATGCATGTAGATGCACCAGCCCCAAGAATCTGTTATGGTGGCTTAATCATAGAATCCCTACAGTGTGGAAGCAGGCCATTCAGCCCATCAAGTCTGCACTGACCCTCCAAAAAGCATCCCACCCCACCCTTGTAACCCTGCATTTCCCATGGCACAACCCCTTGCCTCCTCATCCTGGACACTACAGGACAATTTAGCACGGCCAATCCAATCTGCACATCTTTGGACTATGGGAGGAAACCAGAACACCCAGAAAAAACTCACGCAGACTTAGGAAGAATGTGCAAATGCCACACAGACAGTTGCCTGAGGCTGGAAGCAAACCCCGATCCCTGGTACTGAAAGGCAACAGTGCTAACCACTGAGTCATAGTACCACCCCTAACGGTCATATTATTGCACTAAAAATGCAGAGACTTAGACTAATGACCCTGAGTTTTGTGATAAAATCACACCTTAGTAATGGAAGAATTTAAATTCAGTTCAATTACTTTGGAATGAAAAACTAATTCCAATAATGGTGACTATTATATGAAGCCCATCTCTTTTACCAATGTATTCTGAAAATTGTTAAGACCAAATCATAAACTCCTCTCTTTCCATTCCTGAGGTTGATATAGCAATGATTTTAATCTTTCAAGGAATATGTTTCTTTTTCCTCCATTCAATATGTATTAGGATGTGCAGTAAAACTGCAGAGAGAGAAGCCAGAGAGGCCTGTTTAAGAAATCAAAATTAAGGAGTAACTTCTGTCATAATTTCCCTGAATAAAATGTATAAGCATTATGAAAAGGTAACACCCATCCTGAATTCCTTTACATACACAGACACAGACATGTAACAAACAGGTACATGGTGAGCGTGCTAGACCATCCAGATCATATTACCATTTTAGGGAGTGGTGGGCAGTTTCAGCCATGTAAATGAGCTATCCCTTTGTAAATTCCTGTTGAGTTGGCTACTTTGAGAGGTACTCTGAGCTTGGCAACTATCTTAAGCTACCCAAGTAATTTTTCCTGTTTTCTCTCAAGCCAAAGCCCACGCTGGTTAAAGAGACATAAAGATTAATAGTTTGTATTATATATTACCATGATAGAATGGACATTTATCTTTACATGACTCCAGACTCATAGGAATGCATCCACTTAAGGTTTTTGCAAAGATTTGTAGCTTGGGTTGCGGGTGAGGTTGTTGATTTGCTCGCTGAGCTGGCTTGTTCTCATTCAGATGTTTTGTCATCATGCTGGGAACATCATAGGTAACAACCCATAATAGACAGTATAAATTCCAAGTGGAGCAGAACGACATTACTTCATTGGAGTCCTCAATGGTGATGTTACTTGACATGGTGACGAAATGTCTGAACAAAAACAAGCCAGCTCAGCGAGCAAATCAATGACCTCAAATGCATTACTTAACTGTCCTCTGAAATAGCCCTGCAAACCGTTCAGCATGTTATGGCAAATAATTATTGGTCTTGCCAGTTAACCTTAGTTCTGTGTATGAATAATAAGCAAATAAAAGAGCCACAATATAGGTTGTTACTTTAGTTGTATATTGTTTTTCACTTACTTTAATTAGGTTGTTTGAAATTGTTCATCAGTTTTCTGAGTTTTGTCAGTTGCTGTTTATGCCTCATCAGAAATTTGGTCAATGAAGAACTCCTGGCATCTCTACCAAATGTGACTGGTGTGTTCTAAATTCTTGTAGACAAATGACATAGAACTGAAATGGAAAGAAGTGATTCTGACCTTGGCTAGTGAAGGCAATTTCACAGTTCATAGGTCTTACTCTCATCTGTCTAGAGAGAACAACTGTCAGAGATACCAATTTACTTCCTGTTCTGTTACATTTCCATCAATTGTAACAATACATCATTTTAAACCTTGAGGGTCTCTGACCTTCCGAATCTTGTTAATAAATTGAATTGTGAAGTTCCTCATTTCTGAAGGCTGGAGGGGTCTCCTCGAGGGCTCACTAGAAGTTTCACCTGAGTTTGCATATTTTTCTTTTACAGAGCCGGAGGAAGCTATTAATTAACGACGACAACCCAAATATACTTGCAAATGTCACTCAGTTTATGTGTGAAATTTTAGCTGTTCCATTTTTGTTTTTTTTAAAGCAAAAGCTACTGCAGATGTGCTTCCTTTTTCAATCTAGTCTGGCAGATAACTTGAATTTGACTTGATTCAAGTATTAGATAAAGCCAGGGAGGTTCTGTGCGTTGCAGCAGTATTAAGCGCATAATTTGATTCACTGCATATGGCATCGGAGGCAATGATGTTCCACGGCTGTGGAAGAGATCAGGAGGAAAGAGGGGCAATTTCCATGCATTCAGTGCCACAAGTATAAAAATTAATTGTTTGCTGCTGACATGTACATTCCCAATGCCCTTTAGTAGACAGACACAAATGTCAGTTTACTGGCTATCATTGGTGATGTTTTATGAGGGAAAAATTTTGGCTGGGACAATAGGAAAATTTCCATTTCTTTTTTGGAAAGGAGCTATGTGATTTCTTATATTCACCTGATCAGACGCACAGGGTCTTGTTTAACTTGTCATCCAAAAAGCAACATGACCCACTAAGAAGTATTCCCTCAGCACCATATTCAAATATCAGCCTGAGTTATTTTGTGGGTTTTAAACCTGAAACCTTTCACAGAGACAACTGTGCCCACACCGAGTGACCATGACATGTCTAGACGCTCCTACCCTGTTTGCTCTGTGCAGATTAGTTCACTAAAGTGGATCAAATTCAACCATATGCCTGAACACAATCCAGTCTGTTTCAGTAGGTGTCACTGTGAACAATTAAGGTCCTTTCGTTGCGCACACACACTGAATCACGAGTTATTGCCAAGCATATTATTGTGTGCATCCATTTCAATGTTGCAGGTGTATAACAGTGATGTAATACAGGATGATTCTTTTGCAGCATGGGTGTGATGTATCACTGGTGTCAGTGGGTGTTTAAGTAATTATTGCTTCTCTTGTATCACTGCAGATAGTTGGGAGGGGAACAGAAGGATGTCGTGTAGTGGAATCCTTTTCTTCATCCTGTCACTTCAGAGCACCTGTTCCATTGAAGTGCCTCCACAGAGGATTCGACAGAGGAGTTCTGTAAATAGCATTATTACGGCAATAAATTGATGAAGAGAAACCAAATGGCTGCCATTTATCATGTAGTACATCCTTGGAACTTGTAGCTCATGTCTTCCCAACAGTCCATTTAAAGCTAGGGCATAAAGAAAGCAGATGGTAGGCTGTAGCACAGCATGAGTTTTGAAATGCAACTGATCTTAGCACTTATGGCTGCATGGGTGGTTTTAGTCATGGCATAAACATCTCGTACCATTGCAATCTGTCATACTGTGTCTGGATACAGAGCAAGAGAAAGTAATTACTGTAGAGCTGTCATCCATCATTATAACTTTTTTACAAAGGAGAAGCAAACATAAAATCTTGTGCTTGGAGAATTCTTATGCTGCCATGGACATGTCTGACTACAATGTGTTATGTTTGTAATCCCAAAGCAATGTACTCTGCTGTACAATAATGGGGTTTTGATGGGGTTTGCTCAGTTGTACCGACTTCAATGAGTGTTTTGCTTCACCATGAATTTGACCACAAATAATCAAAAGTGGAAGAAAGGAAAGAAATTTAATTACAAATAGAATCCCATGGGTTAAAAGAGATCTTGACTGAAAGATTGACTATTTTGAACACAAATGCACGTCAAATGAGTGTAAACATGATCAAGTTGATTGATTTCCTTACCTCTTGCATTCTTCCTTCAGTTGCTTAACGGAGAAATAAAAGAGATCCTCATGTATAGTTACTAAAGTAAAGTTTGCTTTGAGAAATATAGTACATTGAAATATGGGTTTCTTTATAAGATTGGGAAAATTGAGAGAATGTTTCAAGACTCCTGAAACTGAGATTGATTCATTTCAATCTATGATAGAAAGGAATTATTTGGAAGTGATTTGCAAATTAGACAGTTTAAAAACATAACCACAAACTAGAAGAGTTTAATGAGTTTTCAGACGTTTCATCACCTTTTTTTTTATTTGAGAAAATATACATTATTCATAAGATGTACAAAAAATAAAACATATTTATACACCTACCCAGTCATGCAAGCCGCTCCGGGTTACCCAGGGGGTACGTACACCAACTAAAGGAAGAAAAACAAACAAAGAAGAAAAAAAAACAAAGCAAAGAAAATACCCCGGCAGTCGTCACCCCGCACAGTCCCAGTTGGCCCCCTGACCAGTTGGGGAAGGCGCCAGCTGGGCCCAGTTACCAGATAGGGCCCTTTTTTCTATTCTGGACAAGGGGTTTCATACCGTGGTCTTTCCCCACCGTGCCTTGGCAGCGGCTGCCAAAAGCTTTAGCACGTCCCTCAGCATGTAGTCCTGGGCCTTGGAGTGCACCAGTCTGCAACATTCGGTCGGGGTCAGATCTTTCAGCTGGCAGACCAGCAAGTTGAAGGCAGACCAAAGAGCGTCTTTCACCGCATTGATGGTCCTCCAGGCGCAGTTGATGTTGGTCTCGGTGTGCGTCCCAGGAAACAGCACGTAGAGCACGGAGTCCTGCGTCACGGAGCTGCTCGGGACGAACCTCGACAAATACCACTGCATCCCCTTCCAGACCTCCTGCGCATAGGCACACTCCAGAAGGAGGTGATCGACAGTCTCGTTCCCCCCCCCCCGCAGCCACCTCGAGGGCAGCGTGCGGTGGCGCAGAGATTCCGGGCATGCATAAAGGATCTCACTGGCAGAGCCCCTCTCACCGCCAGCCAAGCAATGTCCTTGTGCTTGTTTGAAAGTTCTGGCGATGAGGCATTCTGCCAAACGACTTTGGCGGTCTGCGCGGGGAACCACACGACGGGATCCACCCTCTCCTTGTCCCGAAGGGCCTCGAGGATGCTACATGCTGACCACTGCCTGACGGCCTTGTGGTCAAAGGTGTTTTGTTTCAAAACTTTGTCCATGAAGGACAGGTGGTACGGGACGGTCCAAATACTCGGAGCGTTGCGCGGCAACGAGGCCAGGCCCATCCTTCGCAACACCGGGGACAGGTAGAACCTCAGTAAGTAGTGACACTTGGTGTTTGCGTACTGAGGATCTACGCACAGCTTGATGCAGCCGCACACAAAGGTAGCCGTTAGGGCGAGGGTGGCGTTGGGTACGCCCTTTCCCCCATTTTCCAGGTCTTTGTACATGGTGTCGCTGCGGACCCGGTCTATCCTTGACCCCCAAATGAAGTGGAAGATGGCCCGGGTGACCGCAGTGGCGCAGGTCCAGGAAATAGGCCAGGCCTGCGCCACATACAACAGTACCGAAAGCCCCTCGCACCTGACAACAAGGTTCTTGCCCACGATGGAGGGGGACCGGAGCGTCCACCTGCCCAGCTTCTGCTTCAGTTTGGTGATACGCTCCTCCCAAGTCTTAGTGCACGCTCCAGCTCCACTGAACCAAACACCCAGCACCTTCAGGTAGTCTGTCCTGACGGTGAAGGAGATGAAGGAGCAGCCGTCCCAGTTCCCGAAGAAAATGACCTTGCTCTTACCCCTATTGACTTTGGCACCCGAGGCCAGTTCAAACTGGCTGCAGATGTCCAATAGTTGACTCACCGACCGACGATCGGTGCAGAAGACGGCGACATCGTCCATGTACAGGGAGGTCTTGACCTGAAGGCCTCCGCTGCCTGGGATAGTCACGCCCTTCAGGCTCACGTCCTTCCTGATGGATGAGGCGAAGGGTTCCACACAGCACACGAACAAGGCAGGAGAGAGCGGGCAGCCCTGCCTGACTCCAGATCTGAAAGGAAAACTGTCCGATTCCCACCCGTTGATCGAGACTGCGCTATCGAAGTTGGCGTAGAGCAGCTGGATCCAATTGCAGATGCCCTCCCCGAACCCCAGACGTCCCTCATGTAAGCATGAGAGACCCTGTCGAAGGCCTTCTCCTGGTCCAGGCTGACGAGGCAGGTGTCCACCCGCCTGTCCTGTACGTAGGCGATCGTATCCCTGATGAGCGCGAGGCTCTCAGCGATCTTCCTGCCCGGCACAGCACAGGTTTGGTCAGGGTGAATCACTGACTCCAGGACAGACCTGCCCCGGTTGGCTAATGACCTTGGCCAGGATTTTGTAGTCCACGTTCAAAAGTGAAATGGGATGCCAATTCTTAATTTCTTCCCTCTCCCCCTTCCTCTTGTAAATGAGGGTGATGATGCCCTTCCTCATGGACTTGCACATTTCCCCTGCCCGAAGCGCACTATCGTACACCTCCAGCAGGTCCTGGCCGATCAGGCCCCACAGAGCGGAATACAGTTCGAGCGGTAAGCCGTCGGTCCCGGGAGTCCTATTCCTCTCCAAGGACTTGAGGGCTCTGGTCAGCTCGTCCAGGGATATCGGCCGGTCCAGCCACTCCCTCGTGCTGTTGTCTAAGACCTCCGTGATAGACGACAGGAACGACTCGGAGGCCATGCTGTCCGTGGGCTTTGTGTCGTACAGTCCAGCATAGAAGGATATGCTGATCCTCAAAATGTCGGGCCGAGACGACGTCACTGAGCCGTCGTCCTCCTTCAGCCGGCTAAGAACAGAGCTCTCTTTGTGCACCTTCTGAAAGAAGAAACACGAGCACGTCTCGTCCTGCTCCACGGAGCGGAACCTGGACCGGAAGATTATCCTGGAGGCCTCCGCGGCGAAGAGCGATACTTGCTGGCCCCTCACCTCGCGGAGGACCTCCGTGACATCGACCCCCATCAACTGCAGAAGGAGCAGGTTCTGCACCCTTTTCTGGAGTCGCGACAGCCTCTCTCTTGCCTTCCGAACACCCTTGAGGACAAAGAACCTCTTGATGTTCTACTTCACCGTCTCCCACCAGTCGCCTGGAGACTCAAAGAGGGGTTTCACGGTTCTCCAACTGGCATACTCCCTCTTAAGCTCCTCGGCGTTCTCTGCGGTCAACAGAGTCGTGTTGAGCTTCCACGTCCCCTTGCCAGCTGCCTGGTCGTCCTGTAAGTGACAGTCGGCCAGCAGGAGGCAGTGGTCAGAGAAGAACACCGGCTCGACGCCGGAGGACCTGACCGAGAACGCCCGTGACACAAACAGGAAGTCAATCTTTGAGCGAATAGATCCGTCTGGCCGTGACCAGGTGTACCTCCGCTGTGCTCCGTCTGCAGGGGTGCTGAAGACGTCGAGGAGCTTGGGGTCCTTCACCGTGCCCATCAAGAATCTGGACGTGACGTCCAGTTGACTCCCCCCATCCGCTGTCCCCACGCCGGATCTTCCATCTGCATCAATGATGCAGTTGAAGTCTTCGCCCAGGATGACCGGCCTGGACGTAGCCAGCAGGGGTGGAAGCCGCTGCAGGACGGCCAACCGCTCACTCCGTACGGCAGGGGCATACACGTTGATCAGCCTCAGGGGAGCGTGCCTGTAGGTGACGTCAGCCACTAGGAGGCGCCCCCCCCCCACCACCTCCTGAACTTGAGAGATGGTGAAGTCGCGCCCCCGCAACAGAATAGCCAGGCCCAAGGAGCAACAGTCGTTACCTCCTGACCAGATCGAAGGCCCACAGGTCCAGGCGCCAGACCATTTCCCGTACCTGCCGAGGTGCGGTATCCCGCACTCCTGCAGAAACAGGAGGTCCGCCTTGACAGTGGTCAGGTAGGCCAACGTGGATACATATCTTGTGGTGGACTTGACACTGCGCACATTAATGCTCGCAACACGTACCCCCATTGTGGGCAGTGACCGCAGTACCCTCCCCAAGTCCAAGGTCCAGCCCCTCCATCTGTCCCTTCATGCCCATTGCCCGGGCTAACTGCTGGACGCTCTCCGGGCTCAGGAAACCGTCCGTGCTGCCTTCCGGGTGGCATCCCCCTGTCGGGGGTACGGAGGCAGGAGAGTCCAGCTCTGGGTCAGGCTGGGGACGCGCTGTTTCCTCCTTCCCGCCTGGAAGTTCTGGGGGGCCCTACAGTGCCCCAGCGGCACGTGACTGATCCTCAGGACGCCTCCCGTCACCTGGAAGCATGGTGCTGCTTTCCTTCTCCCTTGAGATCTTCAGCTTCTGCTTCGGGCGGGCCCTCTCCGAATCCCCCTCGTCAGAGGAGCTCTTATAGCCCCCCTGTAGCTGCCTCTTCCCGCCTGATGGTTGCGGTTCCTGGGCCCGTCGACGCACCTTCCTCCTCGCTTTCCGGACCATCGTCCACTCCCCTGGGTCGCCTGTCGCTGCCTTCATTGGCTCCGGGTTGTCAGGGAGGAGTGGAGCCTGCAGGGGCGCTTTGCTGGCCTCGGGCCCATCCTGCGGGGCTGGGCCCTCCTGCACGACCTGGCCCTCCTGCACATTAGTGGGGTCCTTGCAGGGCCCTGGTGCCTTCCTCTCCTCCGGGGGGGGCTGGCCACGCATTGCCCCTGCTGGCGACCTGGGCGTAGGTGGTCCCCCGCTGCAGGCATGCCCTATAGAAGTGGCCCGCTTCCCCGCAAAGGTTGCAGCTTCTCTCTCGTGGGCAATCCTTTGCAAGGTGTCCCTCCTCCCTGCAGTTCCTGCAGATGGTGGCTTTGCAGTCGGCCACCATGTGACCTGACCTACCACAGGCATGGCAGACTTTAGGTTGCCCTGCATAGGTCAGGTAGCCCCTGCTCCCGCCGATCGCGAAGCTGGACGGTGGGTGTGCGACATTCCCGTCTGCGCCCATCCTCAGCGTCACCTTGACCTGCCTCTTACTCGTCCAGATGCCAAAGGGGTCCACGATGTCAGTTAGGTCCCCTTCCACCTTCACGTACCTTCCGAGGAAGGTCAGGACATCAACTGCTGGCACATGCGGGTTGTACATGTGTACAGTCACCATACGGCTCCTCTGCGCTGGCATCACGAACAGTGGGACAGCGGTCAGTACAGAGAGGGGGCCCTCACCTCCTTTCTCCTTGAAAACCTCCAGGAAGCGCTCGCAAAGCTTGGCACTCCTGAAGGTCACGTCGTAAAAACCTCCTCCGGGGAAATCCTGCAGGCAGTAAATGTCCACAGCAGTGAACCCACAACAGTCCAACAGGACCCTCTTCACGAAGAAGGTGCGGTCCACAGGTGCACCTTCATCCACCTTCTTTACTTAAACACGGATGGTGTTCCGGACCCCCTGACCTGGGGCACAAGCACTTGCCGCAGCCATCGTTGCAGGTTGGCTGCTCCCCTGAACCAGCATTAGGCCGAAGCCAGCATTAAGATCCACTGGTCGCAAGGGTGCACAGCCAACCCGACGTCCTCCTTTCACCTCCAAGATAGCACTCTCCTCCTCTCGGTCCACAAGAGAGTGGGTCTTTATTGTGTTCGAGATGTAAGCTAGTTCACTGAGCTTGCCGGTTTGTTCCCAGATGTTTTGTCACCATTCTAGGTAACATCAACAGTGAACCTCCGACGAAGCACTGGTGTTATGTCTCGCTTTCTATTTATCTGTTTAGCTTTCCTTGGGTTGGTGATGTCATTTCCTGTGTTGGTGATGTCATTTCCTGTTCTTTTTCTCAGAGGATGGTTGATTGATTTGGAGCCAATGTGTTTGTTGATGGAGTTCCGGTTGGAATGCCATGCTTCTAGGAATTCTCGTGCGTGTCTCTGTTTGGCTTGTCCTAGGATGGATGTGTTGTCCCAACCAAAGTGGTGTCCTTCCTCATGTGTATGTAAGGATATGAGTGATAGTGGGTCATGTCTTTTTGTGGCTAGTTGATGTTCATGTATCCTGGTGGATAGCTTTCTGCCGGTCTGTCCAATGTAGTGTTTGTCACAGTTCTTGCAAGGTATTTTGTAGATGACGTTTGTTTTGCTTGTTGTCTGTATAGGGTCTTTTAAGTTCATTAGCTGCTGTTTCAGTGTGTTGGTGGGTTTGTGGGCTACCCTGATGCCAAGAGGTCCGAGTAGTCTGGCAGTCTTTTCGGAAATGTCTTTGATGTAGGGGAAAGTGGTTATGGTTTCTGGGCCCGTTTTGTCTGTTTGTTTGGGTATGTTGCTGAGGAATCGGCGGACTGTGTTCATAGGGTAATAAAATGTGAGGCTGGATGAACACAGCAGGCCAAGCAGCATCTCAGGAGCACAAAAGCTGACGTTTCGGGCCTAGACCCTTCATCAGAGAGGATGAAGGGTCTAGGCCCGAAACGTCAGCTTTTGTGCTCCTGAGATGCTGCTTGGCCTGCTGTGTTCATCCAGCCTCACATTTTATTATCTTGGAATCTCCAGCATCTGCAGTTCCCATTATCTCTGTGTTCATAGGGTACCCATTCTTTTTGAATACGCTGTATAGGTGATTTTCTTCTGCTCTTCATAGTTCCTCTGTGCTGCAGTGTGTAGTGGTTCATTGGAATAATGTTCTAATGCAGCTTCGTTTGTGGGTGTTGGGATGGTTGCTCCTGTAGTTCAGTATTTGGTCTGTATGTGTTGTCACATCAAAGACATTTCCGAAATGACTGCCAGACTACTCGGACCTCTTGGCATCAGGGTAGCCCACAAACCCACCAACACACTAAAACAGCAGCTAATGAACTTAAAAGACCCTATACAGACAACAAGCAAAACGAACATCATCTACAAAATACCTTGCAAGAACTGTGAGAAACACTACATTGGACAAACAGGCAGAAAGCTAGCCACCAGGATATATGAACATCAACTAGCCACAAAACGACATGATCCATTATCACTCATCCTTACATACAGATGTGGAAGGACACCACTTTGATTGGGACAACACATCCATCCTAGGACAAGCCAAACAGAGACACGCATGAGAATTCCTAGAAGCATGGCATTCCAACCGGAACTCTATCAACAAACACATTGATTTGGAGCCAATCTACCATCCCCTGAGAAAAAGAACAGGAAATGACACCACCAACCCAAGGAAACCTAAACAGATAAATAGAAAGCGGGACATAACACCAGCACTTCGTCGGAGGCTCACTGATGATGTTACCTAGAATGGTGACGAAATGTCTGAAAACTAACCTTCCAGCTCAGCGAGCAAACTCACATCCAGAACCTCAACCTGAGCTACAAATCTTCTCAAAACTCGCTAGAAGAGTTCGAGTTTATGCCCTTGGTCTGATTGCTGGAACCTAAATTTTTTGGTCTAGTGAGTTCCAATTCTGCAATTTGCTACAGCACCAACATGCGCTACTTATCTATGGAAAAGGAGAACTGCTTAGATCTGATCCTCCTACTTCAATCCTACCTTTTTGCCAGCAGACTGTGGAGTTATATTGATTGTAACATATGGACACTTGCTAAGCAGATTCTGAATAGTGATTGTATCAAATTGAATTGTTTGGGTGGAAATAGGTCTGAAACCTGTCTAACCAGTATACAAAACACATGACAAAGGCTAAGATAATAAAATGTGAGGCTGGATGAACACAGCAGGCCAAGCAGCATCTCAGGAGCACAAAAGCTGACGTTTCGGGCCTAGACCCTTCATCAGAGAGGGGGATGGGGGGAGGGAACTGGAATAAATAGGGAGAGAGGGGGAGGCGGACCGAAGATGGAGAGTAAAGAAGATAGGTGGAGAAGGTGTGGGTGGGGAGGTAGGGAGGGGATAGGTCAGTCCAGGGAAGACGGACAGGTCAAGGAGGTGGGATGAGGTTAGTAGGTAGCTGGGGGTGCGGCTTGGGGTGGGAGGAAGGGATGGGTGAGAGGAAGAACCGGTTAGGGAGGCAGAGACAGGTTGGACTGGTTTTGGGATGCAGTGGGTGGGGGGGAAGAGCTGGGCTGGTTGTGTGGTGCAGTGGGGGGAGGGGATGAACTGGGCTGGTTTAGGGATGCAGTGGGGGAAGGGGAGATTCTGAAACTGGTGAAGTCCACATTGATACCATATGGCTGCAGGGTTCCCAGGCGGAATATGAGTTGCTGTTCCTGCAACCTTCGGGTGGCATCATTGTGGCAGTGCAGGAGGCCCATGATGGACATGTCATCAAGAGAATGGGAGGGGGAGTGGAAATGGTTTGCGACTGGGAGGTGCAGTTGTTTGTTGCGAACTGAGCGGAGGTGTTCTGCAAAGCGGTCCCCAAGCCTCCGCTTGGTTTCCCCAATGTAGAGAAAGCCGCACCGGGTACAGTGGATGCAGTATACCACATTGGCAGATGTGCAGGTGAACCTCTGCTTAATGTGGAATGTCATCTTGGGGCCTGGGATGGGGGTGAGGGAGGAGGTGTGGGGACAAGTGTAGCATTTCCTGCGGTTGCAGGGGAAGGTGCCGGGTGTGGTGGGGTTGGAGGGCAGTGTGGAGCGAACAAGGGAGTCACGGAGAGAGTGGTCTCTCCGGAAAGCAGACAGGGGTGGGGATGGAAAAATGTCTTGGGTGGTGGGGTCGGATTGTAAATGGCGGAAGTGTCGGAGGATAATGCGTTGTATCCGGAGGTTGGTAGGGTGGTGTGTGAGAACGAGGGGGGATCCTCTTGGGGCGGTTGTGGCGGGGGCGGGGTGTGAGGGATGTGTCGCGGGAAATGCGGGAGACGCGGTCAAGGGCGTTCTCAATCACCGTGGGGGGGAAGTTGCGGTCCATGACAAAGGCTGCCTTGAATCTTTCCTGAACCATGGGTGAGTCACAAAAGGAAATGACCTCTTTGTCCACATGACAGAAGTTTTTAGGTAAGCTTTGAAATTATGCAATTTTTAGATGATTTATTGTTATATTTAATGCTTCCAACCACACTTTCAGCCAATAATTTTAGGAATTAAACAATCTGCAGCAAATCATTGTACTTATTCTAAAAACAGTTTAATATGCAAATTAAGAGTCTTCGTGCAATCCAGTTGCAGGATGTTGATTTTTGATTTTCCCACAGAAATGCAAAATGCAAACTTCTTTTTCCAGGCATTGTTAGGCCTGTACAGTACTCTGAAGAGACTGCAGGAAAATACTCTGAAAAGGCAATGTTCTTTCATTTAATTTTCAGTCTCTTGAGGGTACTTGCAGCACAGGCTTCCATGCAAATGTCTACTGGTCACGTGCTGTTCCCTGCCCCTGTTGACACGTGCATCGCCAAATGAATGGTCTGCAAATGATTGCCTGTCTGATACACAAAGTTCACCAAATAAAATTGAAATGAGATCTGATCTCGAAATCGTTTTGGATCTTCTGACTGTGGCCTTGAATGCCCGTTGATTGCAGAATCAATATTGCAATGTTTTAATCTGAGCCGAACAATCTCCCTCAAGATTTTCCACAAATGGAGAAATGTTCAGTGTGTTCAGCTCTAGTTCCGCAATTTAATATGCTGTCCAAGGGTAGCTATACAGGGGTTGTTTAGTTCAGAGGCTAATTGTCTGAAATATAATTATAAACATGAACTATAATAACAAATTATTTTTAAAATGTACAAAATTACATTTATGTTGAAGCTGATTGTTCCATGGAAATTAAAATAGGATAAAATATTCACTGAAAGAATTTAATAAGTATTATCACGGTGACAAATTACTGCTATATTCAGAGTCCATACCTAGCAATGAATCTTGGAAAGAACGGAGAAAGAGAACAACTCGAAATCAGATTAGCTCATTTTTCTTTTATTCCTCAATTTGGATTTGTAGCCTCGCTATATATATGGGTTGAAGAACTTATCTATTTGACATATTAGAATTGTAGTGAAATGGATTATTAATATAAAACTCTCATCATTTGATTGTAATACTTGAGACTTTCATGAACTAAAAATTATTTGAAGGACACTACTGTCCAAAAACGGTTATGATTATCTGACAAGCCAAGGTAACCCCCACAGAATAGATTAAACCAGTTGAATCGGAATTATTATTTTATTCAAAAAGCACTGAAACTCAGCCAAGAAATTTGTTTTTACTCTCATATGCACAAGAAGTTTATATATTAGGAGATGAAAGGGCACGTGTAAATTATTCAGTTTGAATAGGACAATGAAGATGGACTTGGAAAATTCAGATATTTCAGTAGCTTGCTTTTGAAAAACGAAAGAGAAACAAAGCAACATGGACTAATGATATAAAGGTTGTTGAAAACTCTTCTCTGCCACAACCTCAAAAACTCTTGCCTTATAAAAAAGCAACTTGGAACCATTCACTAAGGCCTTAAGAATTACACATTTCACCACTGCTGAAAAGAAACAAAATAACAGCTAGACTGTGTGTGTGTGTGTGTGTGTGTGTGTGTGTGTGTGTGTTGTGTTGTGATTTTGTTATTATTGTGAGTAGTAGTAGGTAATAAAATGTTTCTTTCTTTCCCTGAAGGAAACCTGTGATTAACTGACAATTTTGTTTTGATCTAGCTAATTATATATTAACTGAAATTCATAGCTGTGTGCTAAATACAGGATAAAATATACTTGAGATAACAAGGTGTAGAGCTGGATGGACACAGCAGCACAAGCAGCATCAGAGGAGCAGGAGAACAATGTTTCGGTCTAGACCCTTCTTCAGAAATGATGATGCTCTGCTGCTGCTTGGCCTGCTGTGTTCTTCCAGCTTTATACCTTGTTATCTCAGATTGTCCAGCATCTGCAGTTCCTACTAGCCATAAAATATGTTTGTTTCAATCAACTGAAAGGAGTTTAAAAGTGGGGGATCCAATCTCTCTTCCTTACTTAGTTGTAACAGAGTAAGTTTTCCAGATGAAATGAATAGATAAAATGAATTTGGCTTAATTTCAATCCAGTTTCCAGGGTATAACTGGCCATAATTTTGCTGTTAGAATTGGGAAGAATGGAAGAGTGATAGGTATGAAATGGCAATGTCATAAACTTCACTCATGGAGGTCTATGTAATTTATTTTATAGCAGCCTTAAGAGTACTTGATTCTGATTACAGAAAATGGAACAATGTTGCTTTTCCCAGCACTCATATTTCTCACTCCGATGAAGGCAAGTAATTTTAAGGTAGGAAAATGCAACAAACCATAATTATAAACAGAAACTGTTGAAAGTAGAATGTGTTGGAATAACTCAGCATTTGGATGAGAGCAAGAAGCAGGGCCGATGCTATGATTGTATGTTAGAGTTGTTCTTGTTTGGAAAAGCCGCTGTGGAAAGGGACCCAAACAGAACTGTAATGAGGATTGTTACACAAATTCCACAAAAAAACAGAGATGTAACTAAGGTTCATGTGGATAACCATGGCCACACCTTCTACTTGAAAGAAATCAGCTAAGTTGAAGGAGAAATTTTTCAATCAGAGAAGCCAGCCAGAGGAGGGTAGTGTTGGATGAGGACTGTTTGGGTCTTTGTTCAAGGAAGAAGTGGAGAATCCTTGGACCATCCTGGTGGAGGAAGGAGATGTAGAGGGATTGGATGTTCAAAGCGAAGAGAAGGTAGTTAGGGCCTGGAATTGGAAAAATTAATCAATTTTGCTTTTAATTTCCAATCCTATTTACCTTCAGCTAGGCTATTTCTGATCATTTCTTTCCTTTCCTTGATATCTCTGTCTCCATTTACCAGCATTTGTTTCTAATAATATCCAATATAAACCGAGCAATTTCCACAGCCTACTTGACTACACTTCCTCACACACCACTTCCACTAAAGGCTCCATTCTTTACCCCAACTCCTTGATCACCATCACCTCTATTCTGATGATACAACCTTCCACAATGGTTCTTCTGATATATTTCCTCACCTGAGGATTCCACACCTCTGGTGGACAGGGCTCTTAGCCATTGCCGGCCCATTTCTCAGATTTTGACCTTCACCACTTCCCTTCCCTTTCAGAAAACTTGCTGAGTTCCTCTTGTCCTCACTTTCCACTCCACCAGATTCTGTATTTAAAGGTTCATCCTCCACCATCCCCACCACTTCTAGCATGATGCCAACAAATACACAAACCATGAGATGCAGTGGCAGAAGCAGGTCATTCAATCCACTGAATCTGCTCCACTTCAGTAAGATCATGACTGTTCTGATTATCCTCAATCCCACTTCCCTGTCTTTGGCCCGTAACCTTTGATTCCCTTATTGATAAAAAAAATTATCTCAGCCTTGAATATACTTAACAGCTCAACCTCATCTGTCCTCTAATGGTAAAGAATTCCGCAAATTCACTACACTCTGAGAGAAGAAATTCCACCTTATCTCTGTCTTAAATTGGTGACCCCTTATTTCTTCCCTTCCACATTCTGAAGAAACCTTTCCCTCTGTGACACCCTGGTCAATTCTTCTGTCACTTCAACATCTCAGAGATGTCACGTAGCATTGCCCCATACAATTTCAGGAGATGCCACACACTCGTCCTTTTACCTGCCCCTCCCCACTCTCCAAGGTCCGACATTTTTTTCAGGAGAAGCAGCAATTTATTTGCACATCTTTCAATCTAAGCTATTATATTCACAATGTGGTCTCTTCTATATTGGGGAGACACAACAACTCCGTGCCTCAGTCTATGTACTTCCCAACCTTGCCTTCTGTTCTACTACTTCCATCCCAGGGTTTTCTACAATAAAAAAAATCTTTCTCCTCTCTTCAGTTCCAAAGATGTCATATTGGACTCAAAATGTCAATTCTGCTTCTCTCTCCACAGATGTTATGAGACCCGTTGAGTTTCTCCAGCACTTTCTGTTTTTATTTCAGTTTTCCAGCATCCATAATATTTTGCTTTTGAAATAGATAAAAAAAGAACAAGCATTGCTGTGTCGAATCTATTTAATGGCATTCGCGTAAAGTTCCGAGGTAATACTTTTCACGTACAGCAAGTAAAACTTGAGGCAAGAAGGCATGAAATGGACAAACAACTGATGAATTTTTTTTTCATTAGATCTAGGAAAGTATGGAGAGGTCTGAGCTAAACCACTTATTTACAGAAGGCTATGATAAATTACATTTTGAAATGCAGGCTGATTAGAATTTGAAATATCTCTGTTGCAGTCCCAAAAATGTACATAACAGGTAATTGGAGCAAAATATGACATTAGATTACAGGATAGAAGTGAAAATGTGCTGACAACTGGATACTGCCAGTGCTGATGTATGATTGCAAAATGCCATGAAGGATAATTGGTTTGAGTTAGATAGTTATAGAGAAAAAACGGAATAGAATGAGCAATTTATTAAAGATTGGAGTAGCTTTGAAAAGACAAATGCTATTAAAAAAAAAGAATTAAGGAAATAGAGACAGGAATGTCATTAAGAAAAATAGATTCTATTCACATTCCTATAGGTGAAACATTGAATACATGTGAGCACAAATAGTGGAAGAGGGAATTAAAATCTTGGGTTGTGGGAGCAGGGTCTGATCTGTGGTCTGATCTTCATTAATTTTTCTCTACCACAGTGATTTAAAAGGCACTTTTATAAAATCAAGCTAGGAAGCATTTTTTTGAACTCTTTAAAGCACTTTGGTAATGTAATTAGTATTGACAGTAAGTGCATTAAGTATTTAAATAATTAAAACACAGTTTCTGGGAAGGCCAATAGCAGAAACTTTCTTCCAACTTAAGCCAAATGTTGCCATTTGGAGATGTTTCAACCTCAGTGGGTAATAAATGTGCTGGTAGGTCAACTCCAAACAAATGCTGATTAAGTAAAAATAAATAAATTTGTTGATGGTGAGAAAAATAATTTGTTTTATGTGGAGTGAGAGGTTTCAACTCCTTAGACCTGAGAGACAGAAAGAGAGAGAGGCAGACTGACATTATAGGATTTGCTTGTTGTAACAGAATTAAATTCACATTAATATAATGCATTCTGAAAGTTAGCACAGCCTATCTGTTATATTAATGAAAGGAGAGGGTAAGATGGTCAAAAGTGACTGAGGGTTGTAGGCAGTTGAACCTGAACAAGCACGAAGTTTTGTCTCATTGCAACATTCTGATCAGAAATCATACAATAGATTTTTCTTTAATCAGAAAGAGACATGAAGATCTGCTCTATTCTCAATACTATTAAAAACTGAGACTACACTTCCCATGACAACATAATTGCAGATGAGGAAAGCCTTTTAGCCCATTTTGTTTAATATCTGGAAAGAGGCAGAAATTGCCCTATTCCAGCAACCAGTTATTTCTTAAATGATTAACTTGTATTTTCTCTGTTACATCATGTGGGAGTCCATTCCACACATTGATCTTAATGTGGAGAAGAATTTTGTGATGTCCATTGTTAATTTGCTCTTACTAACACAAATTTCTTCCAGATTCGCCTACTCTGGAAATTGAAGCCAAAATAGTTTTGTGAATTTACTTTTCCTACATTATTAATTATCAAGTACTTACATAAGGTTATCTCCTGAGCAACTTCAAACAAAACTCAAAAGCTCATGTTTCCTCAGCCTCTCATCATAGCTCATACCTTTATCACGACAGAACAGTTTGTGCTTCTTGTCCACAAAGCTTCCAGCAATTGAATGGTTCCCTTCTACAATGACATGAGTTTGGTTAGCTCAGTTGTTTGGATAGCTGAATGAGTTTGTGAGGCAGAATGATGCCAAAAATCGATGAAGAGCTTGCCTTCTTAACATCTTCCCTCACTTGAGGTGTGGTGACCCACAGGTTAAACAATCACCAATTCATCAAATAAGGGAGCAGCCCTATGGCCCAGTAGGGCTGTGGCAACTTTACCTTTTGTTACCATTGTGTTCGTAAAAAGCTGACTACTTTGATATAGATAACAATTGATGGCTAAGTGAATGAAGGCCATCATTTTTTAATGGACCAATTCAACTTGAATCCAATGTTGCCTTCAGTGAAAAAAGAATAAAATTAATCATAATTTACTTCGCATTGGATGATTTTCGTTTACAGATTAGGTGGAAATCGTTTAGTTAACATTCTTAGTTACCAGTATGGATGTCAAGAGATTAAAGCAATAGCTTGGTCCTAGCCTATAAAGGCTGGAAATGTGTTTGTTTAAGGAGGTTACTGATTTTGAAGTCCACTGTAGCTAAGGTTATTTAATGACCTGAATAACATAATTCTTCCAGATTACTGGGTATTTCCAAGACCAGAACCCAAACTATTTTAATTGCAGTGCCATGTAACTGATTCATCATTCTGAACAAGTTGCATTGCTAATTTAAGATTTATTGATGGTGTCTTCAGGAGCAAAGAAAATGGTCATACCATTAACAAGCCAAGCCTTTTTACTGCGGTAGGAAGTAATGTATATGATGGAAGTAAGCCAAAGAGAGCAACAAAAAATGAATTCAATAGAGCAAATGAGGGCCAATTAATGCATGAGTTAGAATTAATCATTAATTTATTGTAGTTACATAATAGCTATTCTCTCAATGATTGTAATCGACCTTGGTCAAATTTGACTACTTCTCAATCCTTGATAAATATAAAATTCAGATGTGTGTTTAGCTTAATATTCTGCAGCATGTAAATGAGTACAATCGTTTGTTTGGAGTTCCATCATTTGATCAGAATCCTATTTGGATGTCACATTTGTTAAGGTTAAATATTGCAGAGTGTTGGGCAAATGTATAATAGCTATAACTAATTTCAGAGGAATAAGCTTTAAATATTGACAGGACTCTGTTGTTTGCAATATAATAGATTGAAAATTATAAAGATGCTTAATTTATTTTCATTTCAGATAAGACAAGGAAATAAACTTTAGTTTTCTTTCAAACAGGTTTAAATGGGACATGTTGCATCTTCTGTTTTCCTAAAGTCTTATAATCGTCTTTACAGGTCCACAATATTGCAGCTTCTTTGACATAATGGCCAGACAATTGTTAATGCAATGCGGACCTTGCAGACTCCCAGACTCAGCAAACTCCATGAGAAAAGCTGAAGGAAGTGAAGAGCCCGATGTTCAATTCACCTGGAATTGGAGTCATCAGAAAGAATCTTTTAAAACTGGAGAACTCCGTAGGTTTGTTAAGTTAATAGGCCCCAAGTAAAATTGGACAACGAAAAAACTTGTCAAATCCTTGGGTAACTATTAAGCTGACCGTCCAACTTGTCACGCACCAGAAAAATACCTCAGCCTAACCCTATGTACAGCTCCCTGGACCCCAACTACCAACCCTCAAATAATCATGATTGCATTTCCTTTCTACCACCAACACCTGATCCCACCCTATCCATGGAGACACTCAGATGTCTGAGGCAGCAGGGTCTCAGCAGTGTGTCTGCCTTTGTGTCGGTTGGCCCGGGTTGACAAATCTGGGTGCTGTTCTTGTACCTGTTTGTGCACTTCAGTGAAGTCACAAATGTCTGACACAATGGTGCCCTCCCTTGCCTAGGACCAAGCAGGTACCTGGTCACTGATACTTCTCCGAGTGCCAGCTTCCTTTGATACTTCCTTCTCAAGCAGCTGTGGAGATGTGGCAGTGAAGCACTCATTGGCTGCTGCCACTGACTCTAATATTAAGAAAAAAAACACCCACCAAGCTGTCAGTATCTGAGATGGTGGGCATGTCCCAGTGCTTTTTCTGAGACATCCATTCTCCCTTGCTCTGAGGTGGAAGAGGGGATTTCCTGACCATGTAGACTCTGGACTTCCTGGTGACACTGACAAGAGAGCGAAGGAGCCGTTACCGAGAGGAGAAGCTGTGGCGTTGTAATAATCATGTGTTCATGGTGGCTGTAATGGGGGAGTAGCATATCAATGGGCAATGCCTCTTGGTTTACCCAGGATATGGACGCCTTGGCATTTCTAAATGAGCGGCTGCAGGCTCTACTGGCAAAGCCAAGATCCTCCCCTTGTGGAGATTGGAGAGATCAATACTCAGCACCCCACCATCAATCCTTGCTGTTTTGGTCCTATTTTGGATAGTGATCGCCTTGTAATCAGAGAAATGAAAGGACTGAGTGAGATGAGAGTGCCTGGCACAGCTGCTAGTGCTGGCACAGGTGGCAGAAAGGTGGTGAGGTGTCCCTGGGTGAGTGAGAAGGTAGTGTGGAAGGCAGGCAGGGTTAATGGTGTGGGGGCATGAAGGGATGGTGAGCGTGACTGAGGGAAGTTATGCAAGGAATAGTGAAAGTGGTTTACCGTATGTGGGAGGTGGTGATGGTATCCGAGATTGAAGAATTAGCTTTATTGTCACATATACTCACATGAGTACAGTGAAAAGTTTACAAGTCTTCACTTACGGCATCTTAGGTACCAAGTTACCTGGGTACAGAATCTTAAATAAAAGGTCTAAGGAAAAAAAATTAGAAAATAAAGAAATATAAAGTTCCATAATAAAATGGAAAAATAGGCAAATAATATTTCAGAATAGCACTCATTCTAACTCAGACCTGGGTAGGCTTTACTTCAAGACCAGGAGTGCTGGGAATTGAGTTTTTTTTATTCAATCACAGGATGAGGGCGTCACTGGCTAGGCAACATTCATTGCCCATCCCTAATTGCCCAGAGGGTAGTTAAGAGTCAACCACATTGCTGTGGGTTTGGAGTCACATGTTGGCCTGACCAGGTGAGGATGGCAGTTTCCTTCCCTAAAGGACATTAGTGAACCAGATGGGGTTTTCTGACAATCGACAATGGATTCACAATGATCATCAGACTCTTTATTCCAGATACTTATTAAGTCTAGCTGAGGCAGGGAGTTTGAGCCCATGTTGAGGCTAAGGATCTGAGTCCACCCTGAGGCAGGGTGCCCATGCTGACTTTCACCCCAGACGTCACTGACCCTACCCAAGGGTGGGAGGTAAAAAAGAAAGAAAAAGATGTGAAAAGAAAGAAAAAAAGAAAAGAAGCGGAAGGAGGAAAGTCCTATGTCACCACCATCTTGGAAGAATTGAGTGAGGTTGCAAAGGGAAGATGGTGACACTTACCCTGGCACAAGAGAGAAGCCATTTCACTTTGCTTCAGCATTGCCAGACACTGTTCCGGACACCCAGGTGGATCTTCAAACAGACTGCCGAGGTCTGGTGTCATGACCTCCTCTACTAACCCTGCAGGAAAGAAGACACCCCTTCTAAGCACCACCTCATCCACTTAGACCTCCAGGTCACAGTCCATAAAATGAGGCACCAATTTCCGCGTGTCTGGGATGAGTATTTCCAACCATGCAGGGCAGCTCTGGGCTGACAACACTTGACCCAGGTGTGCAACGACCTTTTAAAGATGGCACCAGGGATCTTGGAGTATCCTGGCTGTGGGGAGTATTTCTGCCATCAGCAATTAGAGGAATCAGACTAGCAATGGATGAGCGGGGTGACATCGTGCTACATCATTAATGAGGTGAATTTGGGACACTTATGTGAGAAAACGCACTAGGCCTTGCAGAGAGAAAGCCTCCATGAAAATCGACTAAAATGACACATAGCCAACTTCTGGAAAAATTCAGCTGAATATCTCTATGTAAATTATTCCAACTGTTAAACTTTTCATAATCTAACTATAAAGAGATTGAGCCTTTTTGTTTTGTAATTAAGCTGAACGCCTTTAGTATCTGTTTCTGAAAAAAAATCTGATGCACAGTATTGCTTAGGTGGTGAAATATGGAGCCTGTTGAGCTAAAAGCAGTATGCTGCAGTTGGCCTTTGTCTATACTTCTCCCTGGCCCCTGTGTTATGATTCTGCAACATATGTTCCCCTTCCAATCACCAAATTTACACCAGTTCTTTCCGCTTCACACTGTGCCCACTCTGCTTGGCTTCTTGCTTTCTGTAGTTTCTCTTATAAATACTCCAGCATTTCTTGCAATTTGTTATTAGTCTGCAGTAAATTGTGATTCAGCGATAAGCTCCAACTTGTCATAGAGCCATAGAGAAATAGAATCACTACAGCATGGAAACAGGCCCTTTGGCCCACACTGGTCCATGCTGACCTTTGTGCCCACTCAGCTAGTTCCAATTGCCTGCATTTGGTCCAAATCCTCTCAACCCTTCTTATCCATGTACCTATCTAAATGTTTTTTAAATGTTGCTATTGTGCCTGCCTCAATCACTTTCTCTGGCAGCCCATTCCACATACGCACCACTCTCTGCATGAAGAAGTTGCCCCTCAGGTCCTCCTTAAATTTTTGCCCTCTCACTTTAAACCTATCCCCTCTAGTTTTCAATTCCCCATTCTTAGGAAAATTACAATAAGCATTCATCCTACTTATGCCCTTTGTGATTTTGTACACCTCAACAAGGTCTCCCCTCACTCTCCTACGTTTCAAGCGATAAAGTCCTATCCTGACCAACCTTTCCCCTTAACTCAGGCCTATTAGTCCTGACAATGTCCTCATAAATCTTCTTTGCACACTTTCCAGTTTAACTACGCCTGGACTATGAACTGTAGTTCATTAATTCTCTGTTTGAACTCAACATCGTTATTCTTTTCTTTTTCAAGTTCTTCCATTTTAAGCTTGTTGCTGTTGAAGTTTTGACCTTGGATTCAGGAGCTGTGTTTCGGATGCCATCACTGTACGGCCTGCAGTTTCTGGTCAGTCCTGTTCAGTTTTCAGCCTCTCCAGATCAGTGACCTTACTCTGTAGTTACAACTTTTCAATTTGGTACTGCTATAAGTTTCTGAAAATTGTCTGCTTGGGTTGTCTGAACTTCCGGATTAAGCTCAGTTTCTATTTCTTTTAAAAAGACATTATATATTTCAATATATGCCTTGAAATTTTGAAATTCAAATGTGGGCTTTTCATTTGTCAAGGTAGATATTCTGTCATAAGAATGTAATTCTCCCCGTCTGTGGGTTAAATGACTGGCGATCCCTTTCAAGCTTCTGATCACGGAACTGATTTCAATAGGAGTACCACCTTCAACCCTAAGTGCTGCCACTTTCACATCACACTGGACTGAGTGAAGCTGCAGATCTTGGCAATTGCACCACCCAGGAGAGCAGGATCATCTGGTTCTGTGTTGCAGTAATGCAGTTAACACTTCTTCATATCTGCATCCTCTGACTTGAGTTGTTGCTAACTGTCAAACCTCAACTCACCCCAGATAGAACATGGAACATAGAACAGTACAGCACAGTACAGGATCTTCGGCCCACAATGTTGTGCCAAACTTTTACCCTAATCCTAAGGTCTGTCTAACCTCCACTTCTACCTTATACTATCATCCATGTGCCTATCTAATAGCTGCTTAAATGCCCTTAATGAGGCCGACTCCACTACCCTCTGTGCCCCGACCACTGTCTGAGTAAAGAACCTTAAAGACCAGATGTCAAAAGCACAACATTGCTCACTTTTGCATCATATTTCTTAGGGTAATAGTTTTAGTTTAAATTTTCAAGAAAGAACTTCTTGTATTTTTGTTTCTTTATTCATTCAGGGGATGAGGGTGCCACTGGCTAGGCAGTATTTATTGCCCATTCCTAATTGCCTAGATGGTAAATTATGAGCCAATCACATTGTTGTGGTTCTGGCATCACATGTGGGGCAGACCAGCAGTTTCCTTCCCTAAAGGACATTAGTGAACCAGATGGGTTTTTCCAACAATCGACCTGGTCACCATTAGACTGTTAATTCCAGACATTCATTGAACTCAAATTCCACCATCTGCCATGGCAGGATTTGAACCCAGATTCCTGTAATGGGGTTTCCGATTAATAGTTCAGCGATAATGCCACTAAACCATTGCCTAAGTAGGATGATATTGCATTTACTGAAGCTTCAGATATATGGTTGTAGGCTTATTTTATACCCTGATCTGAATGATCCTGTGTATTTCCTTTCTCCGGGAGCTGTCACATGCAGACATTTCATGTACTTGCATAGTTTCTCTGCCTAGTGGTTCTTTTCCAACTCATTATCATCTTCCAGAAAATGGATGATTTAGTTGCCTTGCTCTCTACTTGCCCTATCGCTCTGCCTCTGATAACTCCCTTACAATCAATTTCCCAATGATTGGACTTTACAAGGCTCTGCTGCTGAATCCATACGTGGGATATTTCCTTTTGTCTGTGAATCAATACAGGAGCAGAAGTAGATCACTTGGACTTTCAAGCCAGCTCCACCATTCCGTGAGATCATGGTTGGTCTGTTTGTGTTTGGAATTCCACATTCCCATTAACCCCAACTGGATGTTGATGGCCTTGCTTAAAAATAATGTATCCATGTTTCCTTAAAAATACTCAAGGAATTTCCCACCTCAACTGCATTCTGTTATGAAGAGTTCTAAAGCCGAACAATTCCTTAAGAGAACCTCTTCCCATCTGTCAAGAAAGGATGAGACTTAATTCGAAAAGTGTATCCCCTAGTTCTGGACTGATCTACAAGAGGACACATTCTTTCCAAGCCCACCAAATCTAAGACAAGGTCAAGACTAGTCTGGAAAGAGTTTCCCTGGCAGTCTTCAATGTTGACTCATGGCATCATGTCAAACACGGTCAAGGGAACCTCTTGACACACCTCGAATAATGAATCAGTATACTTCAATGTTGAAGACCACTTGGAAGAAGCACTGAAAGTGGCAAGGTGGCAGAATGTACTCTGGGTGGGAGACTTCAAGACCAGTTCAATTGCAAGAGGACATTGCTGCTAGACTAAGTCTGCAGCAGGTAGTGAGGATCCAATAAGAGGGAAAACATACCTGATCTCATCCTCACTGATCTGCCTGCTGCAAGCACAGTGATCTTTTGGAGACCTTTCTTCACATTGACAATAGCCTACACTGTGTTGTGTGGCAATATCTCAATGTTAAGTGGCATAGGCTTTGAATATAGCAACTCAAGACAGGGTAATCCATGAAGTAATGTGGGCCATCAACAACATCAGAATTCTACTCCAATGCAATCTGTGAGCTCATGGCTCAGCATATTGCTCACTCAACCATCACCATTAAGCCAGAGTGTAAATGTTAGTTCAATGGAAAGTGCAGGAGGGTCTGCCAGGAGCAGAACCAGGCTTCCCAAAATATAAGATGTCAACCTGGTGAATCCACAAAACAGGGCTACTTGCATGTCAAACAGCATAAGCAACAAATGAAAGCCAGAGCTAAGTGATTCCACAACCAACGGATCAGAACTAAGCTCTGCAGTTCTGCCACAGCTAGTCGTGAGTGTTGCTGGACTATTAAACAACTCATTAGAGGAGGAGGCTTCACAAATATCCTGATCCCCAATGATGGAAGAACCCAACATATCAATGCAAAAGTTAAGACTGAAGCATTTTCTGCAATCTTTAGCCAGAAATATTGAGTGGATGATCCATCTCAGCTTCCTCTAGTGGTCCCCAGCATCACAGATACCAGTCCTTAGCCAATTCGATTCACTCCACATCATATTAAGAAATAGTTGGTAGCGCTGGATACAGCAAAGACATTGAACCATTGCAACATTCTGGCAATAGTACTGAAGACCTATTGTCCAGAACTCCTTGTCCCTCAGCCAAGCAATTCCAGTACAGCTATGATACTGACATCTACCTGATCATGTCCTGTACACAAAAATCAGCACATGTCCAACCCAGCCAGTCACTGTCATACCTACTCACTCTCTATCATTAGTACAGCGATGGAATATGTAATCAACAGTGCTATCAAGTAGAACTTGCATTGTAATACCCTGTTCAATGATGCTTAATTTGGGTTCTGCCAAGGTAACTAAGCTCCTGACCTCGTCACAGCTTTGGTTCAAACAGGCACACAAGAGCTGAAATCCAGAAGTGAAAGTAACTGCCCTTGACAACAGGGCTGCATTTGACGAAGTGTGGCATCAAGGAATCCAGTAAAGCCAGAGTCAATGTGAACCAACAGAAAACTGTCCACTTGCTGGATTCATACTTGGCACTTATGAAGATGGCTTTGGTGGTTGGATGCCAGTATTTCAGCTATGGAACATCTCTGCCGGAATTACTTGGTGTAGGGTCCTAGGATCAAACATCTTCAGTAGCTTCATGGATGATGTTCTGTCTATCATAAGGTCAGAAGTGGGAATCTCTACTGATGATGGTATAATGTTCAGCATCATTTGTTAGCCTCAGATACAGAAGCAGTCCATGCCCAAATGCAACAAGATCTGGGCAATACCCAGCCTTGAAATGGAAAGTGGTAGGTAAAATTCATGCCACTCAAATGCCAGGCAGTGACCATCTCCAAAGAGAGAAAATTTAACCTTAAATTTAGCTCCTTGACATTCAATGGTACTACCATCATTGGATACCCCACTATCAACAAGAAAAGGGGTCCCATTGACCAGAAGCTGAGATAGATTAGCCATATAAATACAGTGGCTGCAAGAGCAGGTCCAAGGTTAGAAATCCTACAATGAGTGGCTCACCTACTGACTGCTCAAATTATACCCACTACCCACAGGTACAAGTCAGGAGGGTGTCAGAATACTCTTCACTTGCTTGAATGAGTGCATCTTCAACAACACTCAAGAATCTTAACACCAGAAGATAGCAGCCTGCTTGATTAGCATCACATCCACAGAAATTCAGTGCCTCCACCACTGATACTCATTAACAGCAGTGTGTATCATGTCCAAGATATACTGTAAATATTCATTAAAGGCTCATTAGACAGCATCTTCCAAAATCACAACCACTGCCATCTAGAAGGACAAGGGCAGAAAACAATTGAGAGCATTACCACCTGTAGGTTCTCCTCTGAGTCACTCACCGTCCTGACTCAGAAATACATCACTGTTCCTTCAGTTGGTTGATATCCTGAAACTCTATGGTTAACAGCATTGTGGGTGTACTCACACCAAACGGACTGTGGCGATCAAAGAAAGCAGCTCAGCATCACCTTAGAACATAGAACATAGAACAGTACAGCACAGAACAGGCCCTTCAGCCCACAATCTCAAAGGATTTTCAATAAATGTTGGTCCAACTAGCATAACTGAACATTTAAAAAAAATCATAAGTCTAATACTTAATTCATACTTATTATTTCTGGGTATCAATCTAGTAAACCTCTTCTGAACTGCATCCAAAGGTTTTTCATCCTTTCATACATTCACAGGATGTGGGAATTAGTGGTTAGGCCAGCATTTATTGCCCATCCCTAATTGCACAGGGGGCGGTTAAGAGTCAACCACATCTGCTATGGATCTGGAATCACATGTAGGACAGATCTAATAAAGACAGCAAATCTCCTTCCCTAAAGGACATTAGTGAACCATCTTTATCCCTCGGCACCTCCATGCTCACCATTTGACGTTTAAATCTAGATTTTTGTTGAGTTCAAATTCCACCACCTGCCAAGATGGGATTTGAAACAAGGTCCTCAGAATATGACCTGGCTCTCTGGATTAATATATTTAATGATAATACCATGACATCATTGCCTCCATTGCAACCATGCTGAATCTTCCCAGATGCCTTCAGTTTTTCTAAATGCACACAGCCAGATTTCCTTTAAGGAAAAATCCATGACAGACATCAAGCTAACTGAACAATAGTTTTCTCTTTTCCTCCTGCTTGATTAAAGGGATTATATTTGCTATTTACCAGTCCAATGGGATCTTTCCTGAATCTAGGAATTTCTGAAAAAAAATCCCACTGTCTCTATTACCTTATTAGTAACCACTTTTCAAACATTAGCATGAAGACCATCATTTCTTTGGTGTACATTCTTTTGTTGCTGTGCCACTGCAGCCTTCCTCTTAATTGAAGACAATCTGTTTGCATGCTCAGCATCTTCATCTATCTACATGTAGCTTAATGTGCCCTGGCAGTGTTTACAGCCTCTAGTGTTGTGAGTGTGTCCTTTCCAATCCAATCTTTTGCATCTCAGGCTACAGAGCTCCAAGTAAGCTGGCCCATCAGACTTTGGTTTGTTTCTTTTAATTTACGTTTGCTGGCTGTCTTTTTCGGTCTTGTTAAGATACTGTCAGTAGGCTCACCTGATTCCTGCCTCAGGCTTTAAAATCCATGCTAATGGATACGATTGTCCAACTTTAGCTTGAGATGTCTGCCCTATTCTTCAACCAATTTTTCTGGGTTTTCGCTGTCATCCTCACTCATTTTTACAGCAATTATGTAACTTCTATTCATCCCTTTCTGTGCAAACATAGGCTGTAGATGACCCTTTCCTCTTCAATGCTGATTTTTGGAAATGAAAGTCTGCAATTTTGTTTAAACATCCTAACTACCTCTGTAGCATTGTTAACCTCCCATCATAAGCTGTAGCTGTGCTTTCAATGATCCAGCAGTAACAATTTCACCTTCGCATGACTTACCAAGTTTTCCTCTCTTTGTCTGGCACCAGTTCATGTTTATAATTTAAATCTAATTCAGCATTTACTCCATGTAAATGTTTGAATTTTTACTCACAGACATCCACAGCCACCCTTCTGGCTTCCCACAGTTAAAAATAAAAAAAACTTTTTGACTCAAAATGCTGGAACTTCAACAAGTATATTTCTTTCATTTCCTCTTGTGGCTGCTGAATTTGTGTGTTGTTCCTCAGCATTTAACTGCAGCACTACAGTAAATGTGGCTCCTGGTCTATATTGTTTCATAAGAACTAACTCCTATTTCTTTATGAATAATATAAGAACATAACAGAACAACACATCACTGAACTGCAGTTACTTTGAATGGAGTAGGTTCCACCAGATGAATGACCTTGTTTCACACCAGAGTTATCAGTTGTGCACAATGAAACAGGTTGGAAATCTTCCTTGATCATTCTTGCTAACTGCTTCCCTAGCTCTCAAAGGCTGTTATGTTCCCTTCAGCATTTGCTATCATAAATATTTTCCATCTGTTTCCTATTATGTTTTTATTAACTCTACTGTTCTCCACCCCCTTCCAACCCAATCTACTTTAATGTCTTCACTAGGTAATAAAGTGGAGCTGGGAGCCCTTGTAAGATGGATGTTATAAAACTACCTGTACACAATGTAATGCTGTCAGTTGATGTTAATTTCGAATAGGCAGTGTTTGGTTTCTCCTACCTGACCCTCACTTTATTTTAATGTCAGTTCCCATGGTTGACACTCTGTTAACAGCTTGGAGCTGCTTTGTAAGAAGGTAGGGTTAAGAATTATTCAGATTTACCTGGCTTCCTTTTCAACAAATTAAAGGGAAAAAAAAATGAATATCTCACATGGACATTTGAAAATAAACACTTTTTTAAATTTTGTAACTTTTTAAGGAAGTTAGTGGTGGAATTGGTGAGCAACAAGGTAATTGCTTCTGCAATGCTGCCCTTGTGAAGTAAAGCATTCATTCCACCTATGTGAAAAAAGCACAGGAAACACTATTTGCACACATCCTGTTGGCAACAGATGTACCAGGAGTTCACAGCACCATTTCTGCCTCAGGGATCAGGACTGATTGAATTGCCTCAGCCCTTAAACAAAACCATTTTCAGCATTCACACTGCTATGTGGATATCTCAATGTACACCCCTGCCCTATAAGCTTTGAAGAATCAATAGGTACAGATAATATGCCCCTTGTTTGATCTCCATCTAAATTAAATATTCCACCATTAAAACATTGAAGTGGAGTGAAAATTTAAGTTGGAAAAAGAAATCTTTGTGCTTGTGTCAATTAACTTTATGTTAGTTTGATCATTCTTTAGTCTGGAGATCACTTTAGGGTATCTAATGCTATGCAGTGAATAAAGTCTAACTTAATTCTCACCATACTTATCTTCATGCAGGAATTAAGTGCTCCTTCGAGCTCTCATTATACTGTCCACTTAGAATCATAGAATCCCTACAATGTGGAAGCAGGCCATGCAGCCATCAAGTCCACACCAACCCCCCCAAAGATCATCCCACCCATATCCACCCCTCTAACCTATCCCTGCAATAAACTTTGGGTAATAATCCCATTATTACCCTCCTTTAACATTCTTAAAGGTGGCAGCTTCCTCTGGTATAACACAGGAATTCTACTGAGGAGCATTATTAAAATTCCTTTAATGCTTGGAATGATTTAAAAATTAAAATTAAAATTTAATTGTGCTGGCTTGTTAATTGTAACATAGAGAAATAATTTCACTTTTGAGGCAAGAATGATAACTCACATGTGACTTCATTTATTATCTGGCCTTCCTCACTTATGAATACATTCTATATTTTACGGTTCCCCATTGTAGAACCTATGAATATTAATACCGCAGTGGATGATTCGCTGCAGTGTGTTATCTTGGTCTGTGCTTTGGCATGAAGTTAATATATCCACTCGATATTCACTGCATAGCAAATAGTAGCAACAACGCATGACTTGTTATAAGTTTGTTGTAAGTTACATAGATGTACAATGCAATTTCCCTTCCAATGAGTTACTGCATTCATAAAGCACATCTAAACAATATTCGAGGGAAAATCATAAAATGCATGTTTTTGACCCACTGCTGTTTAGAATTTGCTTGTTTCTAAGGGGTCAAGATTGAAGTATTAAGCATGTTGGCTATAAACTTGGCTCTGTCGAGCCCATATTTTTGTCACTATAGATGCAACTTTGAGTGCAATATGACATTGATACAAGTGCCCACTTTTAAAATGGCTCATGTGGATGCCATTTTGATGAGGCCAATAGTGCCAATGTTAGGAGCAATGCTGGATGTATACAGAGTAAACTAATCATGATGTCAGTCAGCACGATGGACTAATTTGGTCTCATTTTTTTACCTCAATTCTCCGGCTAACAGTTTCACTCAAACACGTATAATTGAACACATGTTCAGCAGCAAGGAAGCCCTAGCCCCAGCCCCCCAGTTCCTTCTCAAAACAATTACTTATAAGGGAAACATCAACTACTTTCAGGTGATATGCTGCTAGACTTCTATTGGCTTTTGCTGAGTTTATGGAAGTGGTCTGAGTTTTCTCGTCTCTGAAGGTGGTGAAGTCAACACAGAATGGTACTGCACACAGTGAAAGCCATTTCAAAGATATGGCTCCTGAGATCTGTTCTGAGCAGATACTAGGTGAGCTGCTAAGGGAGAAATATGAGGGCAGAAGGGGACAGGTGGCACAGAGAGTATAAGGTGCAGTGGAGGGTCATGTGGAGTGGATGAGGAAGACGGAGAGCCATTTAGGGCCTAACATTCATCAATACAGCTGGACCAATGGCCCAGTGAACCGTAATGGATGTTCTAGCCTACACACCCCCAATCTGACTGCATCCATTGCCACCTTGGGCAGGCCTCCATTGCTCCCCCATCTCCCCCAGATGAAAATATTGTGGGTAGGGTTTTTTTTTATAAAGGAGTCATGTTTGTTCAGTTGGAAATTTTCTCAGACTCCCCATGAAAACTTGGTCCTGTGTTAGTTTCCACAGACAAAGGGAAATAAATTATATACTTTTCTGTCACATTGCTGTCATTACCTGTGAATTAGTTATTTTTCATTGGTGACCCTCTCTCTATCTTGCACTGCCCAACGTGTGTGGTTGCTTCTACAGTCAGCTTTACAACAAGATATGATGACTTGAATTTGTACAAATAGGCATTTCTGTTAAAAATAGGTTAGCTTGGGAGGGAACTCACTGGAATGCAACTCTCACCAATGTTGTTTTATCATTCAACCAGCAATATGTGTTCCCATCCTAACTATAAAGGAACGATTTCTTTACCTGAGAGATCAGTAGTTGGAACAAGACACAAATGAAAAAAGAAATGTCCTGCTTGCCAAAATGACAAAAATAACCAGGAAGCTTTGATGTCTAAATATGATATGTCAGAATTTAGATTGAACTCATTAAAGAGTTAGTCACAGTTTTGGCAACAACAATGAACATTATACTTGATAACTATCCAATGGCTCTTCTTAAATATTAAACATTTTTAAACATTATATGTGGCAAATTGTAATAACATCATTCATTCCCTTCTATAAGAAACTTAATTAGTAGATATTATGATGATAGAAGGAAGAATGAATTTAATATTGGAATAAGAGCATAACAACAGGTCAATTTGAACCCTGCTCACCTTTTAGACACTGGCCAAGAGACAATTGGATGCTGACACTCTGTGACCTTCACACTGATATTTTATTCAGGCCCTTCAGCAGCATGTAAAGACATAAATTTTCATTGGACTTCAACATTATTTTAACAGATGGCCTGAGAGGAAACTCAGTGACTTTAAGTGATGCCAGTGAGAGGAAGAGTCAGTGCTAAACATGGTAAGTTTTAAAACTTGAATGTGGAGCCAGGAGGAATTGAAATCCTTCCTGTTCCTACAAGAAGGTTTGGGCCTTCACCTCATTCCCCAACCTTTTCTGATTTTTAAGTCTTCCTAAATCTCTGCGTCAAACCTTACTAGAGACTGGAGAGTCTCTGCTTTGGTTCCAACCTGCAAATTTCAGCCACCTGTCAGATGGCTGTGTGCTGATATTGGGGAACTGGTTAGGAGCAACCAGAGGGAGGCAGTAGCACAGTGGTAATGTCACAAAACTGGTAATCTAGAACAAAACACAGCTGCTGGAAAAGCTCAGCAGGTCTAGAGGCACCTGTGAAGGCAAAAACAGAGTTAACCTTTCGGGTCCAGTGACCCTTTCTCAGAACCCCAGGCAATCTAGAACCCCAGGCTAATGCTTTGTGGTGTGGGATTTGAATCTCTGTGAGGTGGATGGTGAAATTTAAATTCAATAAAATGTGGAGTTAAAAAGAAACTATCAAGTGGTGACTATGTAACCATCGTTGGTTTTGGTAAAAAGTTACCTGGCTCACTAATTCCTTAAAGGGAATGAAATCTGCCATCCTTTCATGGTCTAGTTTACAACTGACTCTAGATCCATGGAAATGTGGTTGACTCTTAACTACTCACTAAACTGGCCTTGACAGTCACTCAGCTCAATAGCAATTAATGAAGGGCCACAAATCCTAGTGATACCCACATCTCATGTACAAACAATTTTAAAACATTGTGGCATGGGAATGAAGACTGAGAGGGTTTGCTAGTTGCCTCACCTTGCTGCTGCCGAATTCCTTCTCAAGCTAAAATAAGAGCTGAAAAGACCACGGTGTTACTGAAGGTGAAGTCAGATTCTGAAACCTTTCATCAGATCCAGGTCAGCCTCGTTCCAGTATGCCCTGTTATTAAACTGCAGAGCCAAGGCAAGGATTCAGGCCTTTCAGCTGGCCTTCACTGATTTGTAGAGATTATATTATAAAATGCAATGCATCAGTTGAAAACAAAGGATTTTGCTGAGAATGGACGTTAATAGAATTTAAGAGACTTGGAGACAATAAGAACTGCAGATGCTGGAAGCCAGAGTCTGTAGCTATGAGGCTAGAAAAGCACAGCAGGTCAGACAGCATCCAAAGAGCAGGACAGACAATGTTTCAGCCCAAAACTTTGACCTTCCTGCTCCTGAGATGCTGCCTGACCTGCTGTGCTTTTACAACCTGACACCTGTCATCTTAATAGAATTTAACTTGAATTCGCTAATGATATCTGCAGAACATTATCAAACAGGTTGCACTTTGGATTAAATTGTTATACAAACAGTTTTATTTAAATTCAAGTCCCTTTCATTATTGGGTGCTTTTAAATAAAATGTTCACAGTTGAAAGACATACCTCTGGAGCAGGTGGGACCTGAGCCACGGCCATCTGGCTCAGAGGTAGGAGCACTATCACTGCACCTCAACATCTCTCTGAAGGAACAATCCCTTCACCCAAGGAACCCGTTCAATTATATGGTGGAGTTTGGATGTGCTGGATACCTCATGGAAATAATACACAGGGCAAAGTTCTGAAGTTTTTAATGTGCATCCTAGCTCAGAAAGTTAGGAACTTTATCTGGGGAATTTACTTCCACGTGATGACTGTTTTGCAAAATCGTGTGAAGAATCTCAGGGAGTTAATTTGGTGAGAGGGAGAAATAGGCAGTAAGCGAGCACTGTGCTAATTGGGCATGGCTGGTTTTAAACCTGAACTTTGGGTGTAGTCACTGATCGTAATAAATTGAACTTGCCTGGGGGCATCAAAATAGGCAACTGCAGTTTAGCACTCAAGCTGATTAGAAGTGATGCTTGTTGAACAGTGTATGTGAGCCGCACAAACAGTGTGCACTTTGTCTTATGGAGTGGAGTATGCTGGCTACAACATACAACAACACTTTTCTGAGAAGCTCAGGGAATTAGGGAGAGGCTGCACATGTTCTTGGATGCGTCATGTAAGATCCAGGTGAAGGAAGTCCAGAGGAGGAGGAATTGGATCTAGTTTTTCAACCCCAACAGAGATAGTAGGAACTGCAGATGCTGGCGAATCTGAGATAACAATGTGTAGAGCTGGATGAACACAGTAGGCCAAGCAGCATCAGAGGAGCACGAAGGCTGGTGTTTCGGGCCTAGACCCTTCTTCAGAAATGGGGGAGGGGAAGAGGATTCTGAAATAAATAGGGAGAGAGGGGGAGGCAAATAATGATGGATAGATGAGAAGATAGGTGGAGAGGAAACAGGCAGGTCAAAGATGTGGGGATAGAGCCAGTAAAGATGAGTGTAGGTGGTGATTTAGGGAGCAGATAGGTCGGTCCATGGAGGACGGACAGGTCAAGGGGGCAGGATGAGGTTAGTAGGTAGGAGATGGGAGTGGGGCTTGACGTGGGAGTAGGGGATAGGTGGGAGGAAGGACAGGTTGGGGAGGTGGGGATGTGCTGGGCTGGTTTTGGGATGTGGTAGGGGGAGGGGAGATTTTGAAGCTAGTGAAAACCACATTGATACCATTGGACTTCAGGGTTCCCATGCGGATTATGAGTTGCTGTTCCTGCAACCTTTGGGTGGCATCGATATGGCACTGCAGGAGGCCCAGGAAGGACATGTTGTCTGAGAAATGGAGGACGAGTTGAAATGGTTCGTGATTGAGGAGGTGCAGTTGTTTAGTGCGAACTGAGTGTAAGTATTCTGCAAAGCAGTCCCCAAGCCTCCGCTTAGTTTCACCGAAGTAGAGGAGGCCACAACGGGAACAGCAGATACAGTATACCACATTAGCAGATGTTCACCTCCCATTCCTCAGATGACATGTCCATCCTGGGCCTCCTGCAGTACCAAACAATGCCACCCAAAGGTTGCAGGAACAACGCCTCATAATCTGCTTGAGTACCCTGCAGCCGAATGATATCAATGTGGACTTCACAAGCTTCAAAATCTCCCACCTGCTACTGCATCCCAAAACCAGCCCAGCTTGTCCCCACCTCCCTAACCCGTCCTCCCTCCCACCTATCCCCTCCTTCCACCTCAAGCCCCATCCCCATCTCCTACCTAGTAACCTCATCCCGCCCCCTTGACCCGTCCATCCTCCCTGGACTGATCTATCTCCTCCCTAACTCCCCACCTGCACTCACCTCTACTGGCTCCACTCCCACCTCTTTGACCTGTCTGTCTCCTCTTCACCTATCTTCTCCTCTGCCATTTCTATCTGCCTCCTCCTCTCTCCCTATTTATTTCAGAATCCCCTTCCCCTCCTCCATTTCTAAAGTACGGTCTAGGCCCAAAATATCACCCTTCCTGCTCCTCTGATGCTGCTTGGCCTGCTGTGTTCGTCCACCTCTACACCTTGTTATCTAACATAAGTGCAGTTTCCCAACTCTAATTACTCATTGACAGACAAAGCATTCCATATGTAACAAGTTACAAACATAAAGAAATTTCTCTAACTTTTTTCCTCATTCTCTTGAAATTAATTTTAATTGTTGACCTTTAGCTTTTGAGTCCCCTCAACAGGAAATGGTATTATCTTCTTATTTGTCCTAAGGATCCCCTTCACAATAAAAATATTCATATGAAATAATCTCACAGTTTAGATAAATGCTCTGAATAACTCAATCCCCTTTTAACTCTTTTCTTATGCATGCTATCATCCCTGTCATTCCACGATTAATGCTTTCTGTGGTTGCATATTCGTGTAATGATGGACTGTACAAAGGAGTTCTGTGGCCCAAGTTTTGTCCAAGTTTTTCAGAACCTCTTTGCCATTGTTCTCTAGGTCCTTTATTTCAGGCTAGATTCCCATGGCATCATCATATCAAAAATACATTCGATACTCTAGTTAAAGTAATAGAATTTTAGGTCTTATAGTCTTAATATAGCAATAATCATTTCGAATTAAAAAATGAAGAATCTATGCATTGGCAGGAATAGTAATCTTTGGAATCTAAAATGACCCTTCTACAATTGTGATGACACACTTATTGATGTATAAATGGAAAGAAACGCATTCAGACTGTGAATAAATGTGCGCTAAATTATTGCTGCTCTGTCACAGACATTTTAAATGGGGGAAGAGGTTCTGAAGTAATCATCACAAGGTCCGTGAAATGCAGCATTTGAAATTCAAAAGTCAACTTCTCCCCAAGGTTGAGGTGCACTGTCTCAGATTAACATTTCACCCAATTGCTCTGCTGCATCTTTGATGAAAATCTTCTCTGAGCATACTGAATGGTTCGTCCCCTGGGCTCCAGCTTCCAACCAGTGGTGCATATTGATTATCCAGGCTATTTGGATATGGAGACAGGAAGCTTCCATAGTGCCTTTCAACTGCATAATAAAAGATGGTTGATCGATATCCAAATATTAAGAATCTAATGAATTTTCCAGCATGTTTAATACATAAACAGAGATAAGTAGCTGATTAAAGCATCAAATGCAAATGAGAATTTTTCACTTCAAATAAGAGCAAAGTGTTGTGAAATCTGAAAAAAGAAACAGGAGGTTGCAAGGGAAACTCATCAAGTCTGACAGTATCTTTGAACAGACAGACAGAATTAACATTTTGAGTCCAATAGGCTCTCACGCTAATGCTTCTGTCTTTGGCCAGCTGCTGTATTACAGTGAAGCCTAACTTCAGCTGGAGGAAAAACATCTCATTTTCTAATTAGGCCTTTGCAACCCTTTGAAGTCAAAATTGTGTGCAAGAACTTCAGACCATGACCAGTCCCCTCCATTCTGATTACACCCCCTTCACTCCAGTGTGTTATTGCATGAGTTTGCTCTTAGCAGAGCTGCCCTTAATTTTGTCATTCACATCACCATTAACACCCATTCTTCATCTGTATCTTTACTCTTCCACTTGTAGCACTCCTTTTACGTTTTGCTTTGGGCACTTTCACTATCTGTCAACTTGAACTTTCTCCCCTTTGGCCAACAACATAAAGTCACAATTTTCCAGCCCTTTTCCATTTCGAAGAAGGGTTGCATTGCTCTCGAAATATTAACGACATTTCTTTCTTCACAGATGCTGCCAGACTTGTTGACATTCTGCGGTACTTTCTGATTTTATTTGTTTGCATTCGATTACAAAACTTCTTAGAACATTTCAGAAGAGATCAATTTTCCAATTCCATTATTGAATATGATGAATTGCTGTCCATTTAAAATGCGTAAAACATTTTTAATTGACTGAGCTTCATTTTTAGAAATAAGACTTATTACAATGTATCAATGCCTATTTTTCTGAACCAATGAAATTGTCCATTTCCTTTCAGGAGTCCGGTTTAATCTAACACAGATGTTTTAACATAATTAGTTCTGTAACAAGATGGGGTTGGATAACTTCCAGAAGTTTGGGCCTGATTTCTCCATTTTAAAATATTTATCATGCATAAAATATTTATCATGGTAAATAAGATTTAAACTCAGAGATTTGGGAACTAGGCAAAATAATATTGCGAATTCCATTGAAAGACACTAACAATTTTTTTTTCAAAAACAGATCTTCCAAAGCTAATTATTTAGACAAGTTTATTTAAGATAATTTCTTTGACATAGTCAGTTAATATGCAAAATTAATCGGAAAGCTGTTAAAATTTCACTTTGAACAAATCATGTGACACTATTTTGACTACATTTGAAATATTGACAACTGTTATAAGTAATGAATCTCTGTGAGTGCTGCCTCTCCAGGAATGACAAACAATTGGAATGACAATTGGTTCTAGGTG
This sequence comes from Stegostoma tigrinum, assembly GCF_030684315.1. Lineage (NCBI taxonomy): Eukaryota > Metazoa > Chordata > Chondrichthyes > Orectolobiformes > Stegostomatidae > Stegostoma > Stegostoma tigrinum. The sequence continues at coordinate 24,878,018 of NC_081375.1, forward strand.
TAGATTAACTATTTTATTTATCAGTAAGTAACTAATATGAAAAGAATCTGGGGTGTATGAATACAGTGTTTACTGGGTTGGATGGTATTAGTGGAGTGGCAATGCATCTACCAATCGGACTCTACTTGTAAATTAATTAGTACTCCTCTTGTTGTATAAACATATTTTTTCCCTTTACAAGGACATTCTTGTGAATTGTCCTGATGGACACAAGAAGAAAAGCTTTGGCAAAATGTATCCATGTTCAGCATTACTCAAATGCACCAAACTATAAATTAGAATTCTGGTTACTAAAAAAAAAGTTCATCACATACTTTACTGTAAAAATTTAATGTTTTTTTTAAATGCTCAGAGTCATACAAAATTAAGCCATTTAGCGTGTTGAGTTCATGACAGTGTCTGGTAAAGTAATCAGTCCCAAATCTCTACTTTATCCCCACAGCCCTGCAAACTTATTTCATACAAACCAGGAACAAGAGTAAACCATTTGGCCTGTTCCACAATTCAATAACATCATGGCTCTAATGAAGTTTGGAATTGCATGATCTTGGCAAAATGCAAACTAAACATTGCCTACAATGTTTGTGAACATATTATTGGTGATTAAGTGCCTTTTGCTGTTCACCTCACTATGTTCGCAATATGCCTCAATGGTACCATTCTTTGGCTACCTGGGCATCACCAGTGGCAGCTGTAATTGCCATTGCCAAAACCTTTCAATATTTCTGATGCCAGAGCCAAATTTAATTCACTGCCAAACACCAGGTCGAATGCTGCCAGTAAGGAAAAACTCTTCACAGTACACGTAGTGAGAGGGAAACAAGAACAAAAAGCTCTGAGGCCACATTCAAGCATGGCTGACACATTGCTGGAAATAGAATCTGACAATGTATTTTACATCCAAACCTGTCTGATCAATTGTCATAGGAACTGCAGCCACAAAAATGATGCCTCGCAGACTATTCGTCCAATGTTTGGAACCTGTCTAAAGGTGTGCCACACAACCACTGTAGCATAACATCTTGTCATTGTTCAACATGGGCCCATTCCATGTTTGAAAAACAGACAATCATCATTGCCTTTCCCTCTAGGAATGAACAAGTATTATTTTCCTTTCAAGCTACAATAATTTTACAGTAAAAAATGAGCACTGTCCTCCAACATATCAGTGGGAAGGAGGTGTCAATTAAGTCCTGTCTGGTTTGTTGCACCTGACATTATATCATACTGAAGATGATGCTCTTCCTGACAAATGTTCTTATTGTCCTCATCAGGAGACTGTTCCCACTCTCCTAGCTCTTCAGATTCCATCACAGCCCCTCTTTGTCTTCCTTCGTTGTGCAGAGAACAGCACTTTAGGATTATATGGCACGCTGTGCAATGTACTACGAGCACAGTCCCCCCATCACCACTCAGACCAATCTAAGCATCAGAACACTATCCTCAGGAGGCCTACTGTACACTCCACCATGACTTGGTAGAAGAATGGGCTGCAATGGTGTTATTATATCTATGGTCAGTTTCAATAATGGGGCTGTGTAACAAAGTTATCAGTCATGGCCAATGTTGCTTCTAAATTGAATGGTTGCACAGCCACTCCACTCACAACCACTGATTGCCATACTAACTCCACTCCCAGCATTGAAGCCTGAACGCAAAAGTCACTGCCATAGACATCAGAAGACTGCACAGAAGAAAAAGTAGTTGCAGAGAAGGTTGGCCATGGATGTAGAAGGTAGACCTTGTTTCCCAGTAACTATCCTTGAAATGTATCTGGCCCTTGACATGAAGCAGAAACATGAGAATTCCTAAGGAAATAGGCATTAAGGAAACTCTCAGGCTATTTAGCACAAACTTTGAAGATGTGGTACCAATGATCACAGATGATGTGTACATTGATGGAATGGATCCATTTTCTAATGATGAAGCCTGACATGGGTCTCTCAGTACAATGTGTGCACCATCTATAGTGCCTGCACTTTGGGAAGCCAACTACATTGGCAAAACCTACTGCCCTGGCTACAGCATCAAACTCATGTGGGCAAATGAGATGAAATTGTGTGACTGGCACAAATCACATTGGTAACAGCCTTCATACATTGATATTGAGATTGAGAGATCCCACACAAGTCCCCAGTACTTCCCTCCAGTACACAAATGCTTAGTGCAGAAGATACAGAAACTTACTGCATACCAATAGGTTCAAGAACAGCTTCTTCCCTGCTGTTATTAGACTGTTGAATGGACCTCTCTAATTTCAAATCTAATGTTGATCTTGCTTCTGTGCATTTCCTGCGCAGTTGTAACCTTTCATTCCTTGTCTAAGCAGCATATGATCTGTATGTCCTTGTATGCAATGATCTGCCTGTACTGCTCACAAAACAAAAGTTTTCACTGTACCTAGGTCCATGTCTCAAGAATAAATCAAATCAAATCAAATCTTGACAACCACTGAGATAGGATGGCCAGTCATTCTTTCAGGTCACAGGTCTCTCTCCAATAGATGGCATAATTCTGTGACAAAGTCCTGGTAATTGACAGTCGGAGGTGACAATGCATGTCACTCACCTGGAGGAAACAGTATTGAACACAATGGACTCTGGACTTCCTGTACCTTGACCACGTCCTAAGGTTACTGTCTATTTTTCTACACTACCTGAGAGAATATGAATGTATATTTAAATGAGGCAAGATTAGATACTGATGAGAGATAGAGCCTTCAGGGATATAAGCCAGAAACATCAGCTTTCCTTCTCCAAAGATGCTGCTTGGCCTGCTGTGTTCATCGAGCTCCACACCTTGTTATCTCTCAAGATTCTCCAGCATCTGCAGTTCCTCTTATCTTAGGTACTGATGAGGTGTTTAATGCATGCAAAAAGGCTTTCCCCACTCACACGTTCTTATCTTGCTGTTCAAACTTTGGATGGAATATCGGATTTTTTTGATGACATTGAGAACCTTATTTTTCTGATCTCACCATACTTTCCCACTGAGTCATTACCGACTACATTATTAATTAAGAACTGGGAAAATTCAACCCAGAGTAGTTCATCCTTCAACCTGTCACCAACACTTCTAGCAACTATCTACATAGTTTATATGTCATGGGGATGGTCCTTACCATAATATTAGAAAAGAAACCTGGGTAAATTTGGGTAAAGTTTCAAACAGTTTCCTTAAAACATTAGGTTATTTCCAGACTAAGCTGCGGTGGTTGGCACATGATTAATGCAGATGTATTGCTGCAAGCGACAAATTATCAGTAAGTCTGGTCATTAATCACTGTCAAGCTGAGTGCCAGCCAGTTTGTCACAATGGTGATAGCAGTCCATATAGTTAATAAACACAGAGGGTAGATGCCAGTGCCTTCCAGGGTATTGTTTGCTGTCAGTCAGATCAACTGACCTAGATGACCTTTCCTGGAGTAATAAGACCTTTTGTTCTGCTGCACAGCTTCATTAATCACACTGACTACTCAGGGCTCATTTAGGGTGATGCACATTATGAGGAAACATTATTCAGAAATTAATCTCAATTTATTATGCATTTGACACAATATCAGTAATATTTGCCCTGGCCAAATCTGAACATAGACATTACATTTCTAACTTTTCAGGTTTTGGTGAGAAGTGAACAGCATGAATTGTTCACTCTATTTGGCTCCCAACAGATGCTGTCTGATCTGTGAAATACTTTCAATATTTTTACTTTTATTTCTGAATAAAGATGTTCAAGATTCAAGTATGCATTACGCAATATTAAGCTGGTATTACAGTACATTTCAAGGAATTAAGCTCTACTAACACACAATCATGCTGATCTTAACTCTATTTGCCCAACATATCTTGGCTGGTATATAGTTCACAATGAAAGACCTGCTGTACCTGATTTTAACATTTGTTTGATGCTACTGATTTTAATGTTCAAGGTTTTGCTGATCTAACTAAGAAAGAGCCCTCAGGCAGTGATGACTCCTGAAGGAGGTTGAAAAAGTTTCTTTTGTGGAGCCACGTATTCCCCCTCTCATCCTAAGAGATCCTTCAAACATCCTGTCAGCTACTGTACACATCACTTTCACTTATCCTCCAGCCTTTGGTGTCTCCTGTTCTGTATAGGGTTAATACAAAGAAATGGTCTTAGTATGCTGATGTCACATGGACGTGTAAGCAGGACAGTTTAGTATCTTGATGGACTGAGACCTAATATCTCAAAGTCTCAAAAATGATGTACCATATTAATATTTCCTGTAATTAGGATTGCTAACATGCAATAAACTACATTTTAACTACAAGAGACTCTTTTACTTTGATTAGGAAGTGGCCCTGTTTTTGTATACACTCTAAGAGAATGGTGATAATAATGTTCATCATGACTTCAAGGTCATACAACATCGTGAATGAGGAGGCATACCCATGTGACATAATTTTGTCCATAAACTGCTGGTCAGCTGCCTGTTTCTGCCAGTTGTGGTCATGGAATTGATTGACAGCATGTAGATAAGGTGTAGGAGTTCCAATACTCCAGTTCTGAAAAATAGGCTTGAAAGTGAATGTTGCCCTAGTCCTGTCCAAGGACCACTTTGTGATAAAAGCAACTCCAATGTATTAGTTTTGAATAAAATTCTGCATCAACTTAGCATATTGATGGCCTAATTATTTTCATCTATCATCTTTTTCATATGATATGAAGGTACATCATAAATTTATGCAAACAGTTTTGCATTATTTCAATAAATCCCCAATTATGTCAAGTCTGAAGGGGAATGTTACTGTTACTAAAGCAGGTCTGCAGCTGTTCTTCATAGAATTGTCAGGTGCTAACTTGACCATGGGGCTGTATATTGTAGGACCAAAAATAGGTAATTCAGCCCATTGACATTGTACTACAATTCAATGAGATCATGAATAATTTGATAGCCCTCAACTCAATTTCCTGTCTTTTTCCCATACATCTTGATTCCCTTACCGATTAAAATATGTCTATCTCACCCTTGAATATTCTTAGTGACACAGCCTCTACTGCCCTCTATGTTGAAGATGTCCACGGATTCACTGCCAACTGTGAGAAGAAATTCTTTTTTGTCTCTGTGTTAAATGGACGACCCCTCTGAGATTATGTCTTCTGGTCCTAGACACTCCACATCTACATTATCAAGTCCCCTAAGAATCTTGTATGTTTCAATAAGGCCATCCCTCATTATTCTAAACTCCAATAAGTACAGGCGCAGCCTATTAATGTCTCCTTGTAAGACAATTCCTCCATGTCCTGGATTAACTTCTCCTACCTTCTCTGGACTCTTTCCAAAGCAAATATGTATTCCTTTTGATAAGGAAACCAAAACTGATCAAAACATTCTAGGTGTAGGTTAATTAATTCCTTGCACACTTTAGCAAGACATTCCTTTTGAAATAGGCCAAAATTCCACTTGCTTTCTCTATTACCTACTGAGCTCGGATATTAGCTTTTTGTGATTCATGCATGAGGACTTCCAAATCCCTCTGTGCTGCTCCTTGCTGCCGTCTTTCTGTATTTACATAATATTTAGTGCCCTTATTCTTTTTTGCCAATGTATGAGCCTCACATTTTACCATGTTATTTTAACATACTTGGTTATATTCTTGTCCATCCATCAGAGATTAGGAGTTCCATCTGTGCTCCAGGATTTAGAACATATTTTAAGCTAAAACTATGTTATTCAGCTGCTGGAATATTTCACTAGTAAAGTTGTTACATAAGATTCTCAGAAGCAAAATTAATTCTTTACTTATTCATGGGATGAGGCTAGGCAGCATTTTTTGCCCATCCCTAATTGCCCGGGGGTATTTAAGAGCCAACCACATTGCTGTGGGTCTGGGGTCACATGTAGGACAGACCAGGTAAGGATGACAATTTCCTTCCTTAAGGATATTTGTGAACCAGATGGGTTTTTCCGACAATCAATCAACAATGGATTCACAGCTATCATTAGATTCTTAATTCCAGATATTTACTGAATTCAAATTCCACCATCTGCTGTGGTGTGATTTGAACCCAGGTCCCCAGAAGGTCATCTCGATTAACAGTCCACCAGGCCATTGCCTCCCCTATAAATAAGTACTTTAACAACTTAAAGTTAAACCATGCATTTAATGGGGATAAATATTCCAAATTTCTTCACAAACTTATGACCAAGAAATGATTATTTCAACAGGAGAGGTTCGATAAAGAACCCTACTGCAAAGAGGGTTGTAGGAAAATTTATTAGACACCTGTTTAAAATTATGAAAGGTTTTTCTTGTGTCAAAGAGAGGAACATTCTTTACTAATAAAGGATATATATATTTTAATCAACCTGTGCAGGCATATCGTGACATACCTCTGGAGCAGGTGAAACTTGGCCGCAAGCTTTCTGGCACAGACTTATGGATTCTACCTCAGCACCATAAGGACCCTCCATCAAACAATTTAAGATTAAGGTCAGAAATTGTTCAAGCAACAGGTAGAAGCTGTGGAGATAAAGCAGAGTTAACATTTTGAGTCCAGTGACCCTTCTTCACTGGATTCAAAATATTATTCTATTCTCTGTGCACAGATACCTTCTAAACCTGCTGAATTGCTCCAGAAATTTCTGTTTCTGTTTCAGATCTTTAGCATCCGTAGTTCTTTGTTTTATTTTGCATAATATTAAGCCAATTGGCAAAAGAACCAGAGAGGAGATGAGGGGAATTTCACACAGTGAGTTGTTTATATCTGGAATGTGCTGCCTGGAAGGAATGCAGAAGGAAATTCAATATTGACTTACTTAAGGGAATTGTGTGTAAAATTTCAAAAAAATGGTGGGGAATATGGTGAAGGAGTGGGACTAATTAGAAAGACCTACCACAGACTTGATGAGCTGAATGGACAATTTTTTATGCTGAAATATTCTGAATTAATAAAAGGAAGTATTACAAGGGTGGAAGGAGTGTTTAAAACATGGAGAGGTGGATTTAAATATATGGATTTTTTGTAGGAATTTTGGGATTGTGGGGAGCAGGTGGGCTATAAACATAACAGAAAATTAAGTGATGAAAGGGAAGATATAAGACAACAATTTGTGGGAATGGAGCAAGCAGGATGATTGTAATGAAATAGAGAGCAGTGAGACAATGAAGGGATTTAAATTAAAGGATGAGAATCCATTCATTTATCCTCAGGGCTGTTTATCCTTGCCCCATGTCATACAGCAAGTGGAGGGATGGGTACAGGCATCTGAAAATAGTGCCAAGAAGTAAATATCTATGTTTCTTTCTGCAACAGACCATTGATGTATTTCTTTAATAAAGCTACACACCCTCATGGTTCTCTGATTAATCTTTATTCTTTGAAGGTTAAATGGTATCATTATGGTACATGCAATGTGTACTATCTTCTGCCCTTTAAAAATAAATTAAAATAGCACATTGGCTATTCGTCTTATCTTTATATCATCAATGGTTAAACAAAAGGAAAACATATTTATCACATTCAAATCGAGCAAGAAAAACATTGGTAATTGGTGAAATTCTTTAGTCACTGCAGTGAACTATCTTGAGTAATTCCACTGTCATACTTTAATGCTAATTTACACATTACCTCTGGCTGTGCACGTTTTTCAATGCCACTGGCAGCAGTGTTCATTAAAAGATAGTTTCAAACTGCAGTGAACAGCATGAGCAAAGTAAGTATTTTCTGCATCTGATCAGTCAGCTACGTTTTGTATATACCTCAACTGCTAGCCTCACCTGATTTTGGGACATGATGCTGGCACAGGTTAAGGACGTAATCTTGGATTCGGAATAGGACATAGACCATAGAACAATACAGTGCACAAAAAGGCACTTTGGTTCACTGTCTGTGCCAGCGATGATACCTTTCTAAACTAATCCCATCTATCAGTACTTGACCCATATCACTCTATTCTCTGCCTGTTCATGTGGCTGTCTAAGTGCCTCTTAAGCATTGTGATCATATTTATTGCTACGACTTCTGTTGGCAATACATTCCAAGCACCTACCAGCCTCTGTGTAAAAAATTTCCTTGCACATCTCCTTTAAACTTTCCCCCTCTCAACTTAAACCTATACCCCACCAGTATTTGATATTTTCACTCTGGGAAAAAAACAATCTGGCTATCTAGCCGATCCATGTCTCTCATAATTTTATATACTTCTTTCAGGTTGCCCTCAGCATTTGATATTTTAACGAAAACAATTCAAGTTTGTCCAACCTTTCCTTATAGCTAGTGCACTCTAAGCCAGGTAACATCGCAGTAAACCTCTTTTCCATCCCCTCCTTCCCATAGTGTGGTGACTGGAGATGCACACCATAGAACACATAATTTAGTAATAATTATTTCAGGTATTTGCCTTCACTTTAAGAATACAGTGTCAGCATTTATTTTCTCCTCATTTCCTTTTCTGATTGTTCTGTGATCTTATAGTTCAATGTGCTGACAAGGGGGTGAGACAATGGATTTAGCTGTCAGTGCTGAATGTATGCCATTTCTTATTCAACTTGGTAATAAATGTCTACAGAAAGACCTTTACAGGCTGATTGCCTATAAACTGATATCCGTTCCGTTCATCCCCTCTGCTGCATCTCTGAGCAGAGAAGAATCTAGCTCGTTGTTCAATCTCAGGAATGAAGAACGTGAAAATTTTGTTTAGTTTGCACTGTTACAGGTGGCTTCAGAGATGTGCATTGGTTCTTAAGGGGTGGGACTGGTGTGTTAGGTAGGTGGGGTTGGTTAGGGGACGTGCACACAAGCAGTGCCACAGGCTGCTGGTTACACAACAGACTTCATTAGCACCAAAGAAGAAAGCCACACAGATGTTGACCTGAGGTACCATCCACCCCAGAGGAATCAATGCAAGTCATGCTATGCAGGAAGGTTTTGTCCTTAAAGTCCAACCTAGAGTGTATAATGCAGGCAGTCATTACACACAGAATAGGAGAGATAAACTTAAACACCCAATTCTCTTCTCTTCCATCCATTATCAGTGCAGTTTATTTTTTTAAGAGATAGCTGTCTGTTTTTCCAAAGGCCTTTCATATGTGGCCAATTTACAAGTCGCAAACAGCAGTCTTCCATAGGTTTCAACTAAAATAAATAATATTTGCACAAAAGCCTTGGAAAATTGTAATATTCCAACAGTCACATGCCATCCACTCAACAAAATAAAGTACGTTATTTTACAAGAATTAGGCCAACAAAATAATTAACAGTTCACATAGCTTTGAGGGAGCTTTTTCCTAATCTGGAGTTGTAACTCGAGTAATTTCAGATAGCTGGGGGCAGATCTAGATTAATTGCAGGCTCCTTAGGAGTGAAGACTATTCAGTACATCATGTAGACATACTCCCCATACATGTGTGCTATTGTATCAGGAGGTCCAATTCCTTGGCACGTGAATTTAGAGTTTTCAAATTGAGGTGGGGAGTTTTTTTTAAAGTACTTTTAAAACTTCTGGCTCTTGAATAGTGAAGACATCACAGCCTTTGCAAAGGCTACCTGATCCACTTGATAACCATCTTAATAGTTCTGAGGAAGGGCCACTGGACCCGAAATATAACCGATGATTTCTCTCCCAGATGCTGCCAGAACTGCTGAGCTTTTCCGGAAATTTCTGTTTTTGTATCTCAACAGACCATTGATATACATTTTACAAATAGTAGGTTTTGACCTTGTAATATTTTCATGCCTGTATTGATAAGATTAAAATTATTTCTAGCACAAAAAATGAAATAAACATTAGGAAAGAATGATGGAGAGAAGGGAGAGAGGTAAAGGTGGTAGAGAGGCAAATGCTGTATTCTCTGTACTAAGTAGTGATTTTATGACTCTCCAATGCTACTTAATAGTATTAAAAAAGTCATCAGCTTTATGGGCTAAATTTCATTGAGTGCTTTCAGGGATCTGTAACTAGCTGCTTGCTGTAATCTATGCATCCTCAGTAAGTTGCACAGTTTTAACCTTGCTTTGAAAAACACAGTCAATTTGACAGCATTGTGTTTTAAGTTAGCCTTTAAACCATCTCACTTGGGTCCACCAACTTCTGGAGACATGTCATTTGTTTAGATTGTCACATTTGGTGGAGTATAATAAACCAAGGTGCAGATTAGTAACTTATATTGAGATATTCTTATAATCATTGGAGCAAGCATGTACCTTACTTTATCACAGGCTGACATTAAACATGTATAAAATGGCATCTTAAAGTGGTCATTCTAATTAGATTTAACAAATTCCTGTAGCTATTCTCAATTTATGCTAGCAATATATTCTGCCTATAAATTCCCTCTCATCTTTTAGCTTTTGTAGAAAACTGACCATATATCAGAATAGTTCATTCAAATGTTAAAAGTAATCTTATCAAATGTAATTATTTTCGTATTAACTGTGATTCAATTTCTGCAGAGTAATACTTCTCATTTCAAATAATTTAATAGACAAAAGTACATAAATTCAATGACTGTCATGGCAAATACATTTCTTTACAGCAAATTTAATCAGCTCTTCCTCCAGTGCCCTTTCATACCTGGAAGGTATAGCACAACTAAGGAATCAAATTACACCAGCTTTCTAGAAATTTGGTATAATTGAATAAATAACATTAAGTTCTCTGTTGTTGTTTAAACTGCGGTCAGTATGAAGACATAAAGGTATGAAATGGCTAAATAAAGCTTTTGTAATAAAATTAACACTGGAAAAATAGAGGTTTACAGTATGGGGAGGCTATTTGGCCCAACAGACCTATTCAGGAGTAATAACATCAAAATGTATTTCTTGAACTTCAATTTAGACTGTAACATTAAAAGGTCTAACCATCATTAATATCACACATACCATATGCATGTATTTACAGTACACCTATAATGTTTTAAAATGAACTGAAGCCCTTTACTGGTGCGTTTTGGATGACCTAATGGTAATTACCTAATGGTAATATTGCTGGACTGTTAATTCAGAGACCCAGGTAATGTTCCGAAGAGGTAAGAACTGCCGATGCTGGAGTCAGAGATAGCACAGTGTGGAGCTGGATGAACACAGCAGGCCAGGCAGCGTCAGAGGAGCAGGAAAGTTGATGTTTCAGGCTGGCACCCTTCTTTATAATTGGAGGGGGTGGGGGGAGAAGGGAGCTCAGAAATAAATAGAGAGAAGGGGAGTGGGGCTGGGAAGGTAGGAGAGATGGTTATGGGTGAGTGCAGGTAGGAAGTGGTGGGAATCGGTCGGTGAGGTGGGAGGAGCAGATAGGTGGGAGAGAAGATGGGCAGATTGTGTCTGGTCAAGGAGGCAGAGATAAGAAGGAGGGTTGGTCATGGGATGAGGCTGGGGGTGGGGAGATTTTGACACTGGTAAAATCCACATTTAGGCCATTGGGCTGTCAGCTCCTGAGGCGAATATGAGGTGCTGCTCCTCCAGTTTCCGGGTGGTGCCATTGTGACATTGCAGGAGGCCCAGGATGAGCATGTCACCCAGGGAGTGGAAGGGCGAGTTGAAATGGTTCACAGCCAGAAGGTACTTTTGATTATAGCGTACAGAGCGCAGAGGCTCTACAAAGCAGTCTCCGAGCATCTGCTTGGTCCCACCGATGTAAAGGAGGCCACATGAGGAGCAGCGGATACAATTGACCGCATTGAGAGATGTGCGAATGAACCTCTGTCCAATGTGGAAGGTTTGTTTGGTGCCTTGGATGGAGGTAAGGGGGGAGGTGTAGGGGGAAGCGTAGCTCTTCCTGCAGTTACAGGGGAAGGTGCCAGGTGTGGTGGGGTTAGTGGGGAGTATGGAGTGGACGAGGGAGTTGCGGAGAGAGCAGTCAGCAATGGTGGCACGGTGGCTCAGTGGTTAGCACTGCTGCCTCACAGCACCAGGGACCTGGATTTGATTCCAGCCTTGGTCGACTGTCTGTGTGGAGTTTACACATTCGCCCCGTGTCTGCGTGGATTTCCTCTGAGTGCTACGGTTTCCTCTCACTGTTCAAAGATGGGCAAGTTAGGTGGGTTGGCCATGCTAAATTGCCCGTAGTGTTCAGGGAGGTGTAGATTAGGTGGGTTATCAGGGAATGGATCTGGGTGGGATGCTCTGAGGTCTGGTGTGGACTTGTTGGGCCAAAGGACCTGTTTTCACACTATAGGGATTCTATGATTCAGTCCCTACAAAAGGCAGATAAGGGTGCAGAGGGAAATATATCTTTGGTTGTGGGGCCAGAGAGTAGGCGGTGGAAATGGCGGAGAATGGTACGTCGGATGCGGAGGTTAGTGGGGTGATACGTGAGGGCAAGGGGAATTCTGTCTTTGTTTTTGTTGGGGAGAGGGGTGTGAGTGCAGAGGTGCAGGAAATGTAAGAGGTGCACTCGAGAGCATATTCAATCACTGAAGGCTGGGAGTTGCAGTCCTTGAAGTAAGAGGACATCTGGGCAGTTTGGGAGTGGAACGCCCCATCTTGGGAGGAAGCACAGTGGAAGCAGAGGAATTGGGAGTAGGGGATCGCATTCTTGCAGGAAGGTGGGTGAGAGGACGTGTAGTCTAGGTAGCTGTGGAAGTCTCTCCTCATGACTCCCTCGTCCGCTCCATACTCCCCACTAACCCCAACACACCTCGCACCTTCCTCTGCAAATCCCAGCCTTCCCACTCCCACTCCCTGGGTGATATGCCCATCCTAGTCCTTCTCCAGTGTCACAATGAAGTCTCATATTCCACCTTGGGAGCCTGCAGCCCAATGGCCTAAATGTAGTTTTTACCAGTTTCAAAATCTTCCCACCCTCGGCCTCATTGCTTGACCAATCCTTCCTCTCATCCCCGCCTCCTTGATCTGATACAATCTGTCCATCATCTCTCCCACCTATCTGCTCCTCCCACCTCACTGACCAATCCCCACCACTCACTATCTGCACTCACCTATCACCATCCTGCCTACCTTCCCAGCCACACCCCTCCTCTCTCTAGTTATTTCTGAGCTCCCTTCTTCCCCCACCCTCCCATTTCTGAAGAAAGGTCTCAACCTGAAATGTCAACTTTGCAGTTTCTCTGATTCTGCCTGGCCTACTGTGTTCCTCCAGCTCCACACTGTGTTATCTAATGTTCCAAGGATCTGGGTTTGAATCCCAAAGTGGTAGTATGGTGGAATTTGACTTCAATAAATGTCTAAAACTGAGGAAATGCATTTAAGATGAGAGGGGGAAGTTCAAAGGAGATGTGAGGGGCACATTTTTTACCCAGAGAGTGGTAGGAGTCTGGAATGCACTGCCAGGGGTAGTGGTGGAGGCAGATAAGATAGGGGCGTTTAAGAGATTTTTAGATAGCACATGAATATGCAAGGAATAGAGAATTATGGACCAAGAGCAGTCAGAAGGGATTAGTTTAATTTGGTGTCATATTTAGCACAGCACTATGGGCCAAAGGGCCTATTCCTGTGCTGTATTGTTCTATGTTCTATAAAAATTAAGAGTCTAATGATGACTATGAAACCATTGTCAGGAAGAGCCTGTCTCCTTCACTCATGTTCTTCAGGGAAGAAAACTGCCATCCTTACCTGGTCAGGGCTATATGTGATCCACAGCAAAGTGGTTCACTCTTGGATGGGCGATAAATGCTGCGCTAGCCAGCAAATCCCTTATTGTGTGATTGAATAATAAAAAAAAGATTTGTTAGGGTGCTATGCCATTTGATGGGTGGGAAGACTACAAGAGAACTAAAAACTGTTTCGAGGATACAGATAAAATATTGGAACAAGGTGCATTATTTGACTCCTCCAAGTGCTATTCCTTGTTAGACAATAGCACACAGCATGTTCTGGGCATTTCATGTTTCTTTCTTCTGTAACATTTAATGACATTGAACTGAATTTTTCTTTAAAAGTGGTTCAGATTTTGCAGCAGAACTGATGGCAAAATGGCCCATGTTTAACCATCAAACTCCTTTGAAGCTGATAATAACTTCTTGAGTGCACATACAGACAGTTAATTGCAGATATATAGAAGTCACTGCCAGTTATTCTAGATTTCCTACAATGCGTGTTGTTGCTGTTCTCTCAAAAAGTGATCAAGTAGACATCATTGAAGAGTTAAGAATCTGCCCTTTTGTGCTGTTGAGTCCCATTGCAAAATATTCAAAACCTTTTATCTTTCTGAATGAGATGTATTTTAATTTGTATCAGTCTCAAAATATAGAATTACTTCTGACTACTCTCACTGGCCCTGAAAATGAACTTTAAAGTGATAGAAAGTCAATTTTTTTTAATGAGAGATAAGAAACACTTCCTTGTAAAATAAAGTGCTGCTTTTTTTCACTTTCAGTCAAGAAATGTATTTAAAAGGTAAATTTTGATGTTGTTCATTAACTGCTTTGTTGACTGCAAGGTTACCTCAATGTTAATTTTTTAATGTTCATTGCAGCTTAATAATATTATTGTTTCTAGACATTTGCTGGAGGTAGTGCCAGATTCAAACTGAGGGGAAATTTGCCCCACGAATATCACTTGACTGTGTTCAGTAATTAACATTGCTGCTTTAACACTGACTGCAAAATGTATGTGAATAGGGCACCTGCAATCAGTCAGACTGTAAGAAAGTTTCTGTTAAATTGTAATAGGTAAGTGACTGATAGATTAAAATTTGCCTGTGGCAATTATCAAAATTGCAGCAATGTTCCCATCTTTATGGGTGATGAGTGTGGCTAAGAGCAGGGAAGGGGATTACTTGATAGTATATGGGAGGCCATAAATGATCCAAGACCTCACCAAGGTTAAGGATGTTTTGTTAACTTATTATTTTTAATTTCATTCCCCAGCTGGCAATTGGCAAAATTGACAGCCTGGTTTGCTGCCAAGAGAGAAAGCTAGAGACAAAATGCCTCAGCCAAAAACCCTTAGTGATTTGCCTGGCAACTTGGAGTAAGGGAAACATTGCTGACTTGTACTTGGAAAGGGGAGTAACAGAATACCCAAACTAGGGATTGAAAATTATGGCAACATGTGGAGAGTATGTACAATTAGCACCATTAACTCATTGAGGGGTAGAGATGCCAGCCCACAAGTGTGGCCCACAAGGACTATGGAAGAAAACACCTACATAGTACAGGTAGAACTAAATCCCGTGTGCCTTTCACTGTTGGTTTTTTGACCCACAATAGATGCAGCAGCAATGAGTTTTGAATCAGGCTTCCAAATTTCTAAATATTCCAAAATATTAATGAAATGTCCACCTCTCGCACAAACACAGATACTCAATAATATATAAAAGGATACGGATATTTGTCTACCAGGGCTTTTGGTTAGCTCATTTGGCTGGCTGGCTGATTTGCTATACAGGATGATACTAAAAGTGTAGGTTCAACTCCCTTACCAGCTGAGGTCCCCACGACGCCTGCCACCTCAACTTTGCTTGAGTTCTTGGAAACCTCACGCTAAACCCACCACTAGTTGTCTCTTTCTAATGAGAGAGCTGACTGTGGTGACTTCCAATTACATTTTTCAGACCATAATTAAGATCATAGTCCAGTGCCCCCACATTTCTGAGACTTGTCTTGTTTTTCCTCTGATAGGGAAGTGGCGATCAATACTTAAGCTCATGACTGTAGCATAGGCAATCATGAAAACAGTGATTGAATACCTGTGGTGGTATAAGTATCAGCCATGCTGATCAGGGCCTAATCATTTTCTTCACATTTCATGACCAAGAGAAGGATACTTTAACTATTAATGCCATGTTTGGATATTCACCTCCAGTCTTTCATGGTAAGTCAGCCGTGAAACTGAATAGGCAGAAGATGAAAATTAAAGTTCCACACAGTCATATTTCAATCCTGTGTCAAGCTACTACTAAAGTGTGGGAGTGCTCCCATAGTGCCATGCATCTCTATTATCCACATCATTGACACAAAGACACTGAAAGCAAAATCTTCTACTGTGGATGATGTAGAGACATTTTTTGTCATGGATTTATTTTTATTTCCTGGTGTGCTACAGGAACAGATTGTTTAATTGTGCATGGATACATTTTCCCATAAGTGTAGACCTTAACTGACGTTTATTTGCCTTGAGTATTTGTGATTATTGCCAACAGAAACTTTACATTTCTGTTGCAAAGTTTTGAATGTATATATTAATTAGGGACATAATTAGCTGTGTTGCAAAACCTTTTTGGGAAATTTTAATGAAGCTGTTCACCAAAAACAAGTGGAAGATGGGCAATTAACATCAGGTGATTTGCCAAACCTATTGCTGACCACTCTTGATTTTAATCTGTTTACTTGAGTCATCAGGATATAGCTGAAATTATAATCCCATAGAGGTTTCTGAATAAGTAATCACAGTGAGCTGTACACGATAGAAAGTAACCTGGAGCCATGAGATGTTTAAAATAATAAGCTGAATAATATTTTGTTCACTGTCCTTGTTGTGAACTCAGAACCAGAGTAGTTTCCAGGCCACTATGTCGCAAGTAAAGGTGAATTAATGTTGAGGAACAGGAGATTTCTCCCAGCTCAATGGAAAGGTGGCCACTAACGGCCTGGCATGACATTTTTGGCCTGGCATAATAGATTATTTTTAGAGTTGTCATGAGTCAGTTTTTGGAGACAGTAACCCTTGCCATCCATGACCCTCCTGTGGGTGCTGACAAGCCTGGGCAGGAGCTGGCACCTGACACTACTCCATTGTGTACAAAATCACGGCAGTTTTGTGGATACCTAGCACACACACCTGCAAAATCTGACTGTTTTGGTCACAAATGAGTCGAACATTAGGGGAATAGAACCCTTTTCTGTTCATGAACACTGCTGGTTGGTATAGCGTGCACTTAAAGTGATTAGGATATGATGGATTGTGTCCTGCACCTTCGGGAAGCCCTGGATCATTAGGAATCCTAATGCCTCACTGCTTAGTTGGCTGTGTCAAGGGGGAATGAGACGAATAGATGGCTTCTGGAGAATGTTGCATCAATCATATCCTAGGTGCATTTATAAGTAGGGACCTGTGAAATGACACAGTTGTCTTCAGTTTCTCCCTGGCTTAAAAATTAGGGGCTGCTGTCACATTGAGGGCTACCGGAAAGTGATTGCCATTTGGCTCCACCATTTCCCCTTCTCCCTTCATCACTTCTTTACCTCAGCAGCCAATTAGTCCCATCCTAGCAGGCTTCCTGTAGTGTAAGAGGATATGTGTTGCATTGGTTTGCAGTCCTCGGGACTGTGCACTTGGCTATTTGGGAAGACATGACTGTGACTGAGAGTATCTTGCACTAATGAGTCCTGCTGATCTTAGAGATTACAAGGTGTTAACCAGTGGGCATAATGTATTTCTAATGATTACTTCATAAGCACATTTCAGAATTGGATGCTCTGAATGTTGACTTGCAAGTGAACTGTGAAGTGAAGACAGGTGAATTCCACTGTCTAATCAGTATAATCCTGATGACTGTTGAAATTCTTACTCATTCCAGTTTGCAAGCATTGTTTTCCACATTGAGACCTTATTGTGCAGTCAAACTCCAGTAATGTTCCAAGTTTTGACCTGTAGATTCTGACAAATTATCCTGTACTCTTCATGTTACTATTATGTTATGATTTCCATGCCTCCTGTGACCCATCATCCTCTTCTGTTTGGGTTGAGCTGCTTTACCTTATCATTAATGTGCCCACTTCTCCTCCCTCACCAATAATGTGACTGCTCTGAGGAGCCTTTGCCCTTGCTGGCCCTGTTCCCTTCCCACATCAAGACCAACATGATCGCTTCTCACATTAAAACACCGCCTACTTTTGATACACTACCAGGTTCTAATCTGTAGTTGTACCTTATCAGTGTAAACATACCCTCAGAGACTGGATACAATGAGGTCAATCCCCAGCACCTCAGATCTACTTCAGAGCCAGAGCTTGCTGGCTGCTCCTACCTCCAAGCTGCCTGAGGCTGCCCAGATAAGACGAGCTGTGAGAGAGGAAATGTTGCACACACCTGCCCTATACCCAACAACTCTGTGTTCTTAAGCGAATGCATTGTGGTTGCACCGTGGTGTGGGTGGAGGGTCCAGTGAGACACCATGTCTGTTGACCACAGAAGCACTGACTGAAGATGCAGTGGTTCCATTGATGTGTGATAAGAAGCACAGCCATGAGCCTACTCAGATTCCAGGCAGATGCCGTTGGTGAACACTTGGCTTTTACAGTAGAGTTGTTTGAAGTGTCGAGTTTCTGAATTGGCGAGAGGTTATTTGGATGTTAATGTGGTCAATTGGATAATTAATGAGATGCACATATCAGCAAATAGGCTTCTCACTATCTGAGGGAAAGCATTTGATCTCACCTTCGAAGGAGGGAGCACCTAATCACAACAGTTTAACACAAGGGTAAGAATCTGATTTTTGGGCTCTTGCCCAATTAAGTTATTTTGCTTGCAATTTCAGGGATTTGAGAATCACAACCCAGACCTTTGGAATTTTGTCAAAAAGCCCCTTTTTTCATCTTTGTGAAAATGTATCTTTTGAAGCTGAAGTATTTAAGTAACAGAACGGTGTGTAAACTGAAATCGCCATCACCCTCATGTACTCAATTCTCTCGGAAATCTGTAATCTCCTAATCAGTACGATATCAGAACGGTCGAGGTGAATTCTTTCTACTATACAGGATCATATCTACAGCAGCACAACAGTCAATAATAGTTCAGCAAAGCTGCAAACTGATATTAAAGGAAACAGGAACTACTGCAGCGGCACTGCAAGTTTCTCCGTCGATCTAAAATGTCAGCATGATGTCTTCTGTCTCAATTTGTGGCCGTCATTTGATATTATGCATTTGGACTTCTAATTGAAAGAGTCAAAGTCTAATTTTTACTTTCAATGGAAGAATTGTTGGAACACATACAGTCATTACAAATAAATGCATTGGCTTGGCCAAAGAGACACCTTGGCATATTTCACAGACTTTTGTGTCATCATCAGAGTGACTTAATAGAGTTGTTTAAAATGATTAAAGATTTTTGCAGAGTTGATACGAAATGAATGTTTCCATCTGTGGGGAAGAGAACAACTGAAGACCATCAATAAAAGATAGGCACCAAGAGATCCAATAGGAAATTCATTTGAATGCTTACTCAAAGAGTGTTGAGGATGCGGAACTTACTACCACAGGGAGTGGTTGAAGAGAATAATGTGATGCATTTAAGGGGAAGCGAGATAAGCAGAAGAGGGAGACTTGAAAGACAGGTTTAGGAGAGAATGGGAGTGGCTTGAATGGAGAACCTTGCTTCCATGGACAGGTTTGGCTGAATGGCCTGTAAGTGTGCTGCATTGCCTATGTAATAATTACATCCCAAGTTCTGACCAAAAACTAATGACCTGAAGCTTATAGTCTCCAGATAATTGGAAATGGGATATACATTAGGACTTCACCTGATGCAGGAGCAGCTTGTGATTTTAAATAAAACTGTTGGACAATAACTTTGTATCGTGTGACTTCTAACAGTGACTAATAGAGTTCAATGGTGTTCCATTTTGGAACTACAACCATTCATATTATGCAGTGATGATCTGAATGAAGGAACTGAGGGCATTGTTGTTATATTTGCAGATGGCACAAAGATAGGTGGAAGAGCGGATCTTATTGAGGAAGTGGAGAGGTGGCAGAAGATTTGGACAGCCTAAGGCAATGGACAAAGAAGTAGCAGATGGAATACAATATAGAAATATGTGAGATTATGCCCTTTGCTAGGAAGAATAGAGGTGTAGACTATTTTCTACATGGGGCAAGGCTTTGGGAATCTGAAGCAAAAGGGGACATGGAAGTCCTAGTTCTGAATTCTTGTCATTGTTAACACAGAGGTTCAGTTGGCAGTTAGTACGGCAAATGTACGTTAGCATTCATTTCAAGAGGGCTAGAATACAATAGCTGCAATGTACTGCTGAGGCTGTATTAGGCTCTGGTCAGATTGCAGTTGGAACATTGTGAGCAGTTTTATATCCTGTATCTGAGGAAGGATGTGCTGACATTGGAGGGATCCAGAGAAGCCTGATGAAGGGCTTGTTGTATAAAATGTACTTAATAGACTTTGGAAGGTTTTGTGGGGGTTTTTAATTAAATCTTACTGTATACTGAGAGGCCTGGATAGAGTGGATGTCAAGAAGCTGTTTCCACAAATAGGAGAGACTGGGACGCAAGGGCACAGCTTCAGCATGAAGGGCGATCCTATAGCATTGAGATTAGGAGAAATTTCTTCAGGCAGAGGGTGGTTAATCTGAGGTGTTCATTGTCACAGAAGGTGTCAAGGTCAAGTAATTGAGTGTACTTAAGACAGAAACAGATAAGGTGTTGATTAGTAAAGGGATCAAGGGTTATGGGGAGAAGGAAGGAGAATGGGGTTGAGAAATCAGGCATGATCAAGTGGCAGAGCAGGCTCAATGAGCTGAATAGCCTAATTTTGCTCTTATATCTTATGTAGCTATGATTTGCACTCTGACTAAATCCTGGCCCATTCTAATTACACCTCCACTATCTAACTATGCCTGAGTTAGGCCTGGCCGTATCTAGCTACACCCCAGCACACAATTACCCCTGACTAAATCCTGGTCAATTCTAACTCTACCTCCAACACCCAACAGCCCCAACTAAACCCTGGCCAGTTCTGGCTACACCTCCAGCACCCACTTACGCCTGACTCCTTACGCCTAATATGAATCTTTAACGTTTTTAAATTTAATTCTTGCTGAACCCAATAATGTTTCTTTACATATTACCATACTAACATATTGAATTTCTGGCAATATTATGCCCTCTTTTAGATCTTAAGCAACACATTTGTAATCTCTGAGCTCTCTGTTCCAATTTCAATGCCTCTTGTGTTACTTGTGGGCTCCGTCTTAGATCTTAACTCCGAGGCACAAGGTTGTATTTTAAGTGCCCCTCTAGCACTGAGTGTGGCCATCCAGCTGGTATTAATGTAGTACTGACGGAGTTCTGCATCACTGGGGGTGCTGATTAAACTGAAGCCCAGAATGCCCTCCCAGTTGTACATTAAAGGTTGTGTGACACAATTTTTAAGATGAGCAAGGAACACATCCCTGCTCTCCTGGCAAGTATTTATCCCACAATTAGCATATCACTAAAGCGGATTATTTGGCTGTTATCTCTGCTGTTTGTGGGAGCTTCCTGTTTGCAAAATGCCTACGACATTCCAACAGTGACTTCAAATAATTATTTTTCTGGTTTTTGAAGCATATTTGGGCATCAACTGGTTATGAAAGGAACTATAGAAATGCACATCTTTCCTTCTATTTGCTTAATATAAACGACGGCTTTGATCACTTTCAGTCACGTTTCTGGCTGCAAATCTCCCTGCAAGCGTTAGAAAGAGTACTGGTCCCAGCACCAAGCTCTGAGGCATCCCAGTTCTTCACTTTGACATAATTGCTTTAACAAGTAGTTAATGTTTCCTACCCTTCAGTTGGATTTGTTTAATTTCTTCCCAGGGTTGATCCTGAATTGAATGCCGTGCAGTTTTGAGTTTAATTAATAGCCTTTTATGTGGAAGCTGTAACAAAAGCCAAATGAAGGTCAATTGAAGGTGAACCATAATCGCAGAGCCTGGGTTTCAAATAAAGGAAGCAAGTTAGTCAGGCATCAGGCTGTCTTTATAAATGCTCAGTGTTGATAATTGGGTTATTGTTGCACAGATGATCTCCCACTGCAACTCTCTCGTAAACTCTTCAGCCTTGAAACTGCTCGACCACGTCCTGAAGCGAACCAGATACTGTAGCCACATCACCTTTCTTAGTACCTGCCTATGGAACGAGATCATCCCCAATGGACTATAGCCCACATTCAAGCCTTCCCAATTTGGCCCCAACTGCGACCATATCTTCAGAACATTGAGACCATTCAGAAGCGTTTCTCCCTTCGATTCCTGAAACACACACTCACAGCAATGCGCCAGCACCTCCACGCACTGCAATCCAGCCTATCCCAGCTCAGAGCCTCCCTCTCCCAGACCTGCAAAGGACCTCTTCTTTTTTTTATTCTTCATAGGATTCACAGCCTGAACTCACAATTCTACTCAGCTTTATTGGACACTAAAAACCGTAAGTATAGCAAGATAATAAAATGTGAGGCTGGATGAACACAGCAGGCCAAGCAGCATCTCAGGAGCACAAAAGCTGACGTTTTGGGCCTAGACCCTTCATCAGGGAGGGGGATGGGGGGAGGGAACTGGAATAAATAGGGAGTGAGGGGGAGGCGGACCGAAGATGGAGAGTAAAGAAGATAGGTGGAGAGAGTATAGGTGGGGAGGTAGGGAGGGGATAGGTCAGTCCAGGGAAGATGGACAGGTCAAGGAGGTGGGATGAGGTAAGTAGGTAGATGGGGGTGCGGCTTGGGGTGGGAGGAAGGGATGGGTGAGAGGAAGAACCGGTTAGGGAGACAGAGACAGGTTGGACTGGTTTTGGGATGCAGTGGGTGGGGGGGAAGAGCTGGGCTGGTTGTGTGGTGCAGTGGGGGGAGGGGACGAACTGGGCTGGTTTAGGGATGCAGTAGGGGAAGGGGAGATTTTGAAACTGGTGAAGTCCACATTGATACCATATGGCTGCAGGGTTCCCAGGCGGAATATGAGTTGCTGTTCCTGCAACTTTCGGGTGGCATCATTGTGGCACTGCAGGAGGCCCATGATGGACATGTCATCTAGAGAATGGGAGGGGGAGTGGAAATGGTTTGAGACTGGGAGGTGCAGTTGTTTGTTGCGAACTGAGCGGAGGTGTTCTGCAAAGCGGTCCCCAAGCCTCTGCTTGGTTTCCCCAATGTAGAGGATGCCACACCGGGTACAGTGGATGCAGTATGCAACATTGGCAGATGTGCAGGTGAACCTCTGCTTAATGTGGAATGTCATCTTGGGGCCTGGGATAGGGGTGAGGGAGGAGGTGTGGGGACAAGTGCAGCATTTCCTGCGGTTGCAGGGGAAGGTGCCAGGTGTGGTGGGGTTGGAGGGCAGTGTGGAGCGAACAAGGGAGTCACGGAGAGAGTGGTCTCTCCGGAAAGCAGACAGGGGTGGGGATGGAAAAATGTCTTGGGTGGTGGGGTCGGATTGTAGATGGCGGAAGTGTCGGAGGATGATGCGTTGTATCCGGAGGTTGGTGGGGTGGTGTGTGAGAACGAGGGGGATCCTCTTAGGGCGGTTGTGGCGGGGGCGGGGTGTGAGGGATGTGTTGCGGGAAATACGGGAGACGCGGTCAAGGGCGTTCTCGATCACTGTGGGGGGAAAGTTGCGGTCCTTGAAGAACTTGGACATCTGGGATGTGCGGGAGTGGAATGTCTTATCGTGGGAGCAGATGTGGCGGAGGCGGAGGAATTGAGAATAGGGAATGGAATTTTTGCAGGAGGGTGTGTGGGAGGAGGTGTATTCTAGGTAGCTGTGGGAGTCGGTGGACTTGAAATGGACATCAGTTACAAGCTGGTTGCTTGAGATGGAGACTGAGGTCCAGGAAGGTGAGGGATGTGCTGGAGATGGCCCAGGTGAACTGAAGGTTGGGGTGGAAGGTGTTGGTGAAGTGGATGAACTGTTCGAGCTCCTCTGGGGAGCAAGAGGCGGCGCCGATACAGTCATCAATGTAACGGAGGAAGAGGTGGGGTTTGGGGCCTGTGTAGGTGCGGAAGAGGGACTGTTCCACGTAACCTACAAAGAGGCAGGCATAGCTGGGGCCCATACGGGTGCCCATGGCCACCCCCTTAGTCTGTAGGAAGTGGGAGGAGTCAAAAGAGAAGTTGTTGAGGGTGAGGACGAGTTCAGCTAGGCGGATGAGAGTGTCGGTGGAGGGGGACTGGTTGGGCCTGCGGGACAGGAAGAAGCGGAGGGCCTTGAGGCCATCTGCATGCGGAATGCAGGTGTATAGGGACTGGATGTCCATGGTGAATATGAGGTGTTGGGGGCCAGGGAATTGGAAGTCCTGGAGGAGGTGGAGGGTGTGGGTGGTGTCACGGACGTAGGTGGGGAGTTCCTGGACCAAAGGGGAGAAAATGGAGTCCAGATAGGTGGAGATGAGTTCGGTGGGGCAGGAGCAGGCTGAGACGATGGGTCGACCAGGGCAGGCAGGTTTGTGGATTTTGGGAAGGAGATAGAAACGGGCCATGCGGGGTTGGGGAACAATGAGGTTGGAGGCTGTGGGTGGGAGGTCCCCTGAGGTGATGAGGTCGTGAATGCTGTTGGAGATGATGGTTTGGTGCTCGGGTGTGGGGTCATGATCGAGGGGGCAGTAGGAGGTGGTGTCGAAGAGTTGGCGTCTGGCCTCGGCGATGTAGAGGTCAGTGCGCCATACTACCACTGCGCCACTCTTGTCTGCTGGTTTGATGGTGAGGTTGGGGTTGGAGCGGAGGGAGCGGAGGGCTGCCTGTTCTGCGGGGGAGAGGTTGGAGTGGGTGAGAGGGGTGGAGAGGTTGAGGCGGTTAATGTCTCGACGGCAGTTGGAGATGAAGAGGTCGAGGGAGGGTAGGATGCCTGGGGGTGGTGTCCAGGAGGAGGACTTATGTTGGAAGCGGGTGAAGGGGTCAGTGGAAGGAGAGTTAGGTTCCCGGTTGAAGAAGTAGGCATGGAGGCGAAGACGGCGGAAAAACTGCTCTATGTCCAACCGTGACTGGTATTCGTTGATGTGTGGTTGTAGGGGGACAAAGGTGAGCCCCTTGCTAAGGACTGACCATTCGTCCTCAGTCAGTGGGAGGTCTGGGGGGATGGTGAAGATGCGGCAGGGCTCAGTGTGGCTGTCTTCTCTGGGGTTGCTGGCTGTGGAGGTTGTGGGCGGAGCGATGAGGTCGTCAGCCATGGGCGGGGTTCCGTCGGCGTCGGCCGTGGGCGGGGTTCCGTCGGCGTCGGCCGTGGGCAGGGTTCCGTCGGCGGTTGGAGGATCGGGGTGGGCGGCAGCAGCTGCGGTGAGGGTGGTGTGTGGGGTGTTGTACCTGGACGTGGAGGTGGTGACTGCAGCAGCAGTTCCGGAAGTTCTGTGGCCGGCGGAGGCGGATGTGACGTCATCCGTGGGGCCTCGGGCCGTGTCCTCATGGTCAATGGCGGCGGGTGCATGGTGGGGGAGGGGCAGGGACAGAGTCGGGATTTGGGAGGCGCAGGAATCCTCTTGTGGGTGGCAGGGGCCAGTGAGTTGGTTGTACTTACGATTTTTGGTGTCCAGTAAAGCTGAGTGAAACTGGATATTTAGTCTGTGGATCCTGCGGAGGATGAAAAACAGCAGAGGTCCTTTGCAGGTCTGGGAGAGGGAGGCTCTGAGCTGGGGCAGGCTGGATTGCAGTGTGTGGAGGTGCCGGCGCATGGCTGCAAGTGTCTGTTTCAGGACTCGCAGGGAGAACCGCTTCTGAAGGGTCTGAAAATTCTGGGTGTAGAGGTGGTCACGGTTGGGCCCAAATTGGGAAGGCTGAAATGTGGACTGTAGTCCCTTGGGGATGGTCTGGTTCCGTAGGCAGGTGCTGAGGAAGGTGATGTGGCTGTGGTACCTGGTTTGCTTCAGGACATGGTCGAGCAGTTTCAAGGCTGAAGAGATTACAAGAGAGTTGCAATGGGAGAGAGATTCCCTGAGGTTGGTCCGGAGGGAGGAGGGTAACTTCTTCAGGTTAGGCATCCCTGGAAGAGGCTTCGCAGCGAGGTTAAAATGGTATCAGAGATAATGGGAACTGCAGATGCTGGAGAATTCCAAGATAATAAAATGTGAGGCTGGATGAACACAGCAGGCCCAGCAGCATCTCAGGAGCACAAAAGCTGACGTTTCGGGCCTAGACCCTTCATCAGAGAGGGGGATGGGGAGAGGGAACTGGAATAAATAGGGAGAGAGGGGGAGGCGGACCGAAGATGGAGAGTAAAGAAGATAGGAGGAGAGAGTATAGGTGGGAAGGTAGGGAGGGGATAGGTCAGTCCAGGGAAGATGGACAGGTCAAGGAGGTGGGATGAGGTTAGTAGGTAGATGGGGGTGCGGCTTGGGGTGGGAGGAAGGGATGGGTGAGAGGAAGAACCGGTTAGGGAGGCAGGTAAGTATAGCAAACTTACTGGTGCGTACCATCCAAAACGGACTTCCTCCACCTCCCAAATCCCCAGCCCTACCCAGGACCTTCCCCATAATGAGCCCGCCACCATTGGCCATGTGGCCACTGTCGGACACACCACGGATGACGTCACATCCTCCGCCGCCGGGAACACCACTTCCGGGACAGGGAATGCCACCGCCTCCATTTCAGAGTCCAACACCATAGAACCTGAGGATGTACCTACCGTCACTGCTGCTGCCGCCTCCTACCGCACTCCACCCACCGCCAGCGCAACTCTGCCCACCGCTGATACCGATTCAACTCTGCCCACCGCTGACGCAACTCCGCCTACCGGCAATGCCGATGCAACTCCGCCCACCACTGATGCCGATTCAACTCCGCCCACCACTGACGCAACTCCGCCCACCGCTGCCGGAGCAACTCTGCCCACGGCCGACGCCGCGTCTCTCCACCCACCGCCTCCACCGCCAGCAACTCCAGAGGAGACAGCAACTGCCGAGTCTTCACTATCCCCCAAGACCTTCCCCTTCCTGAGGACAAACGGCCAGTCCTCAGTAAAGGGCTCAGCTTTGTCTCCCTCCACACACACATCAATGAATACCGGTCATGCTTAGACATTGAGCAGTTTTTCTGCCGCCTTCCGCTTATTTCTTTAACCGTGAGCCTAGCCCTCCCTCTACTGACCCCTTCTCCTGCCTCCAACACACCCCCTCCTCCTGGACACCACCCCAAGGCCTCCTACCCTCCCTCAACCTCTTCATCTCCAACTGCCATCGTGAGATCAATCGCCTCAACTTCTCCACTCCTCTCTCCCACAGAACTAGCAGCCCTCCGCTCAAATCCCAACCTCACCATAAAACCCATGGACAGGGGAGGCGCAGTTGTAGTACGGCGCACTGACCTTCACATCGCCGAGACCAGACACCAACTGTCCAACACATTCTCCTACCACCCCCTTGATCGTGACCCCACCCCTGAACACCAAACCATCATTTCCCAAACCATCCACAACCTCATCACTTCAGGTGACCTCCCACCCACAGCCTCCAATCTCATCGTTCACGAACCCACACCACCAGCTTCATTCTCCTTCCCAAAGTCCACAAACCTGACTGCCCTGGTCGACCCATTGTCTGCACCTGCTCCTGCCCCACCGAACTTATCTCCATCTATCTGGACTCCATTTTCTCCCCCTTGATCCAGAAACTCCCGACCTACGTCTGTAACACCACCCACACTCTCCACCTCCTCCAGAACTTCCAATTCCCTGGTCCCTAGCACCTCATTTTTACCATGGACATGCAGTCACTATACAGCTGCATTCCCCATACAGATGGCCTAAAGGCCCTCTTCTTCTTCCTATCCCGCAGACCCAACCAGTCCCCCGCCACTGACACCCTCATCTGCTCGTCCTCACCCTCAATAAATTCTACTTTAATTCCTCCCACTTCCTACAGACAAAGGGGGTGGCCATGGGTACCCACATGGGCCCAAGCTATGCTTTCCTCTTTGTAGGATACGTGGAACAATCCCTCTTCCAAACCTACACTGGCCCTAAACCCCACATCTTCCTCCATTACATTGATGATGGTATTGGTGCCACCTCGTGCTACCAAGAGGAGCTCGAGCAGTTGATCCACTTCACCAACACCTTCCACCCCAACCTCAGGTTCACCTGGACCATCTCTAACACCTCTGTCTCCTTCCTGGGCCTCTCTGTCTCCAGCACCAGCAACCACCTAGAAATCAATATCCGTTTCAAGCCCACCGACTTCCACAGCTAACGAGAATACTCGTCTCCCCACCTACGTTCCTGCAAAAATACCATCCCCTGTTCCTAATTCCTTCACCTCAATGCATCTGCTCCCAAGATGAGGCATTCCATTCCCGTACATCTCAAATGTCCTCGTTTTTCAAGGACTGCAACATCCCCCCTCTCAGTGGTCGAGAACGCCCTTGCCCGTGTCTCCCACATTTCCCACAACTCATCTCTCACACCCCCCCACAATAAAAACCAAACAGAATGCCCCTCATCCTCACGTACCACCCCACCAACATCAGGATCCAATACATCATTTCTGACACTTCCGTCATCTGCAATCCCACCCCACCACCAAAGACATTTTTCCTTCCTCACCCTTATCTGCATTCTGGAGGGACCACTCTCTCCAGGAATCCCTTGTCTGCTCCACACTCTCCTCCAGCCCCACCACAACCGGCACTTTTTCCTGCAACCGCAGGAAGTGCTAAACCTGCCCCTACGCCTCTCCCCTCACGCCCATCCCAGGCCCCAAGTAGATTTCCACATCAAGCAGATGTTCACCTGCTCATTTGCAAATGTGGTATACGATATCCATTGTTGCTGTTGTGGCCTCCTCTACATCAGGAAAACCAAGCGGAGGCTTGGGGACCGCTTTGCAGAACACCTACACTCAGTTCGCAACTAACAACTGCACCTCCCAGTCATGAACCATTTCAATTCCCCCTCCCATTCTGCAGATGACATGTCCATCCTGGGCCTCCCGCAGTGCCGCAATGATGCCACCCGAAGGTTGCAGCAATAGCAACTCATATTCCGCTTGGGAACCCTGTAGCCCAATGGTATCAATGTGGACTTCACAAGCTTCAACATCTCCCTCCTCCAACTGCATCCCAAAACCAGCCCAGCTCGTCCCCACCTGCCTAACCTGTTTTTCATCTCGCCTATTCCCACCTCCCACCTCAAGCCCCACCCCCATCTCCTACCTACTAACCTCATCCTGCCCCCTTGACCTGTCCATCGTCCATGGACTGACCTATCCCCTCCCTACCTCCCCCCCTGCACTCACCTTTACTGGCTCCATTCCCACATCCTTGACCGGTCTGTCTCCTCTCCACCTATCTTCTCCTCTATCCATCTTCGATCCGCCTTCCCCTCTCTCCCTATTTATTTCAGGTCCCCCTTCACTTCCCCCATTTCTGAAAAAATGTCTCGGCCCGAAATGTCAAGCTTTCTTGCTCCTATGATGCTGCTTGGCCTGCTGTGTTCATTCAGCTCTATACCTTGTTATCTCTAATTTCTATATATATTTGCTTTTTCACGCAATATCCTACATCTACCTCCTCCTGGTTTCTGGTTCGTGTGTATGTTGCTGCCTCTAGCTATGACCTCACGTTTTCTCATGTCTTTTACTTTATGCCCAGTCTCATTTCAAACCTTGCTTTCCCCCAAGTCTCTTCTAACCTTTCTAGCTTGAATGATTTTTCAATGCTACTCCAGAGTTCCTTGCATATCTCTGATCCTTCAGTAGAATCTTTTTCACCCATTCCAATGCTTTCTGTCTGGGTAAATTCAAAGTAACTTATGAAGAGAATCAGCTTGCACTAGCTGCTCATGCGCCATCACAGCTTTTGGTGGATTCTCAAAATGTCAAATCCGTCTGTAGCTATATGGTCAAGAAAAGCAGGGCCTGGATTTTCCAATGACCAGAGAGTCTTTATTCCAATGTAGCTGGGAGCGGTATGTGAAGACCTGTAGAATCCCTATTGTGGCAAATTCTGACAGAATTGCTTGGAATTTAAAGATTTTGATGAACAATTGCTCTCCAGCTGGAACCTTCTGAAAGTTTCCTTTTAATCAGAGAGTTTGAGGAGTTAAGCAAATAATTGCTGAGGAATAGACTATGAAATACATAAGACTATGAAATACATAAGACTAACCCCAGTAACTATCCATCTGTACATCACATCAGCCCCCACTCCCCCAAAATTACTACACTCCCAGATCACTATACCTCCTCACCTCCTCACCCCCAAACCTTGACCTGACTGTCCCCAGCAGCATCCATGGGGAATTGACACCCCCACTTCACGCTGGGCCAATCTCCCATGTACCTGTTCTACCTTATCCCAGCCTCCCCCATCCACCAGCCTGCACCCAACGCACCATTTCTAGACCACTGAAACATACTCCTCCCACCCTATTTCCCTTGCTCTCGATCAACTGCCCCTGTGTTCACCTGCTGTGGACCCTCTGCCTTCTGTTGCCTCATTCTGGACACTTTGCATTTACACCTTATCTCCTGAAACCTTACTGTCTAAAGATATGGCTCTCTATCAAACTTGGCACTCAAGCCCTATCCACTTGGCATCCTATCCCATCTGGCCCCCAATTTACCTGTTACCCTACTCCCACCCATGAGGCGCCTACCCTCACAGCCCACTGCCCTCATGTTTACTTGATGTGTTTACAGCTTGACAGCAGCTGTTAGAAATCTGCATAACAGATAATAAAATGTGAGGCCGGATGAACACAGCAGGCCAAGCAGCATCTCAGGAGCACAAAAGCTGATGTTTCGGGCCTAATGAAGGGTCTAGGCCCGAAACGTCAGCTTTTGTGCTCCTGAGATGCTGCTTGGCCTGCTGTGTTCATCCAGCTTCGCACTTTGTTATCTTGGATTCTCCAGCATCTGCAGTTCCCATTATCTCTGATCAGAAATCTGCATAAGGTGGCTGCTGCTGTGAAAAGAGATTATGGATTCTCATCCCCTGAGAATTTCTGCATTATGAAAGTAATGTCAGAATGGGAGGGGCGAATGGAATCTGAAGGAGCCATGATCAGAATGTTCTGTTCAAAACAAGGAGCTCTTTCCTGGTGTAAAAGAAGGGTCAGAGAGGCAACCAGTTTGAGATTGCCACTCCTCAGAAAATCTGACCCAAATGTCAATCTTGTACCAATTTTGCTGATTGGTTTACTGCTTTCATGTTTCATTTATCAGAGAGACACGGCATCAACAGAAACCCATCACCAGCTTTAAAAGATTCTAAACAAAACTCTCGAGGAATCAGTTCTATCAATGCATACCCATCTCTCACTTATGTAACTCCAGAAAATGGAGCTGAAGTTGGCACATAATAAGTCTTGGAACTTCAAAATTGATGCAGGTAAAGTTCTGCAGTTTCTCACTCCTTGATCGCACTGACTGTTCAGAAGTGAGAAGAATCTTAGCCTCTCCTGTATGACAAGTACACCTCTAGAAGTGGTACTAATGATTGTGGGTGGATGATCAACGATCAATACTACTACACAATATTGAACAGCAACCTGATTTAGGCATTTGATCAGCAACTTAGGCACAGAATTAACATCCTTTGAATGTCATGTGACATGTGTCCTTACTGCAAGTCGATCCTGCTCAGCACTCCCAAGTGTTCACTAAAATATCTTTCCTCTATTTACCAACACACACACGTATCAGAATTTACAACTTAGAATCTGGTCTTTTGGCTTAGGTAGCCCAGGCCAATATTTATGCATCACCTGCACCTTCTCAAAACCCTCTTCATTTGACAGTAATTCTTCTGTTCCTTTCTCTCGCAAGGATTTATCTTACTTCCTCGTAAGTTAATTTATTTTATTTACTCAACTCCTTGAGGTAGCAAGTTCCATGTTCAATCTCTCCACAGCTTAAGAATTCCCTCCTGAATTTCTTATTGGACTTACTTGTAAATATATATGATCCCTAGTTTCGAGCTGCTCAGAAGTGGAAATGTTTTCTCTACTCCAACCCAATCAAATTCTTTATCAATTTAAACATATTTATTCCTTCAAAGAAAAAAAATTCCAAACTGTTCAGTCTTTTCTGATATTGATCAAGCCCAAATTTCTCATTTGTGCAACTTATAAGTTCCCTTCTTTTTCAAAAGACAAGAGTTTGCTACGTAGATGTTGCAAACTGTAATCTTTTCTTTAAGAAAAGCAGCAATAATACAAGTGGGTAATATAAGTTAATGGCATCTCAAGGGCACTTGTTTAGATGTGGGAGAATTGCACTGTTGAAAAGATTTGCATATGAAAGAATGCTCAGACACTCAGTGAATACAGATTTTGTATTGTATGCAATTTTAACTGTGCTGATAACCCACGCAAGGTTCTGTACATTCTGCCTGTCAACACTTTTGCTCATTACATAATGATGTTTCCATACTTCCTGATGACTATATTGCACAGAAATCGAGGAACTCGCTGGAGTTCAAGTCCAGTTTTGTCCCCAGCTGGTGATGAATAGCCAACATCATCACAAGTAAATTCCCTTTTTCTAAATCATTAATCTTATTTGTGTGCAAAACTACAAAATAAAAAGCTGTTGCTCGCATGCTGACTGTGGTCATCGGTTAATATCAAACAGCTGCTAACTATTTTTGTAAAGGGGTTAATTGGTGCTTACAACATATGTAAAAAAACTTTGAAACTTTACTGAAGAAAAACGACAAAGGGAATAAATTAGAAGTAGGTGCTCCATGACAAGAGGAATAGTTCACATATTAAATAAAAAAGGTTTTAACATTTTTTACAAATATAGAATATTGATTTGTATAAGATGAAATTATGGTGACTGAAGGTAAAATACTCTCCTGATTTGACCAATAAACCCCAGAACAGTTGAGATATGGAGCATATAAAAGAATCTGTCAAACTGTCTCTTATGTGTCAGCTCTGTGAGCAATGAAAAGACCTAATGTAACCTCAGATGAAATGTCGTAAGTTGTCAGCTACTGATCAAGCAATATCTCCCAGGAAACAGCTGTCATATGTAACAACAATATGCAGATTTGGATTCAGTTATGTTGATTATTTGTATACTTAACGCATAATGTTGGATACAAAATTTGATGTATGTAGTCACCAGCTACTGTCTGCTTGAGATATAGTTTTGATATTGTTCCAAACAATGCTGGAGGGCTAATGTCATTCACAGTGAAGGATGCACATCAATTTCAACAAGGACCAATGTGTGATGAAAAGCAGAAATTGATTGTTTGAGATGTACAGCATCATGAAATTGCCCTCTCGCTATCCTATCCCTATTCGATTACATTAACTGACATGCTGTTCCTGCGTTTGAATTACAGATAATTGTTAAACTCCATAGAAAGTATGAGTTTATCTAACCCAGTCTAAGTACCATTCTGATAAGTGTTAATTAAAATCCGTCAACTATCCTGGCATTGAAAATTAACTATTACAAATCTGGAGGATCATTCCTTCAGATCTTAGTTGTTTCTGGAGATTTATGACAAAGCATTTAAAATGTAAATGAGAAAGTCATGGTCTGATAATGATTTCAGCAGGGATAATTATAAGGTTTTCCAACTACAACCAGGAAAAGGTTTACAGCAAATTTGGCACAAAACTGAAAAATTGCTCCATTCAGTATTTTTGTGAAATTAGAAGACAAAAGATGAAAAAAAAATCACATCAGCATAATGTGTCTGCATTTGGAATGACTCAATGTAAAAAGCAGTGACAGTTCATTTAAAGGATGATTGCAATTCAATTCAATTCAATTCTCAGCAGTCACAATGCTGTCTGTAAAGTAAAATTTTTCACATCAATTAAATGATAGCTTTTGATTTGCACTGGCTGATCTTCACACCGGTCTTCAGGAAATGTTCAGACCTGTAGGAAGCTTTGTAAAGTTTTATATTTGCAACTATTTATTGTTTTGACTAATGGTTATTAAGACTAAATTTGTGCAGTTAGTTAAAGAACTAAATTCATTGTTTGATGCAGTAAGGACTTCAAATGCTGGAAGTGAAAGTCGACAGATATGAAGCTGGAAAAGCACAGCAGGTCAGACAGCATCCGAGGATCAGGGAAGTCAACATTTTGGGCCAAGACCCCTGATGAAGCTTTTATTGACTCTATTTTAATTCTTCAGTTGTTTGTTGTAACTCACAGTTTTCATTACTCAAAGCTCTATTGTCCCATAGTTGCTGTTTCTATTTTTAAAGTTACTTTTAAGGATGTAGCATCAATTAAAAACTATTGGTTAAACATGCTCTATTTTTCAAACTTGCTCCCTTTTCAAAGCAAACTGTAAGCTCTATATATTATTTGTAATTCCAATTTTCCCCGTAACCGGTGCAAAGTGCTTTCATGGTTTGAATTTCCAACTTTGAATCCCTAGCTATTTAGAAGATAAAGGCCATTGTTATCAACTGTAAAAGTTGACATCTGTTATTTTATGTGAGTTTGCCTCTGAAAGGGTGTTTTACCTGATGCAATACTGCTTATATTATCTTTTGTAACATCAGTAACTAGTTGTAGGTGTTATGTTACTCAAGAATGCAACAGACATTCATTACAACTAGCTACTATGCATAAATATTAAATTCTTCAGACGCATAAATGTCTGAGCTAATATTAAGCTATTATGTTGCAACAGAGGGGCAGACTGTCATGCTTCAAGTGATCTAAGCTTTGATTGAATATGAGAGTTTGAAGCCCTCACATTACATGCTATGATATAATGATGATAATCATCAGCATAACTCTTAAAGGTATACTGAAAGATTGACCATAAAACATAACACAACATCGTACTCCTTCTAGCAATGAAAAAATTACGACAAACAGATATACATGGTTGTACATAGGCATGTGTTTTTGAGCTAATTGTTATATAAAGCTGTAAAAAAAAATTTACGAGACAAGCATTTCAAAATTTGATAAACTTTTTCACGTTTGAAACTCATTCTGATGTGCTGATTGTAAAACCTACCTGTAGAGATACATATTTTAATCTGCTGCATTTGTTTGACAACTTGGTTGTGTTGCTGCCAGTTGCTGTCATTCAGCATCACTTGACAATCATCAGGGTCGGAGTTAGCTTTATCAGGTTTTTCATTCGTGACTCAAGTACCATACATTAGTCTGAGCTAGCCTCTGTTCCTTCACAATGTAGCACCATAATCAGTAATACACTTGTATGATCAGGGCTGCTTGCATATTTTAGAAACCATTGTTCGTCTCCAAAGCATTTGATATTACACTCTTTGCCTGAAAGCAGTCACGGTATTTCTCTACTTACTTGTTCATTGTGTATCTCGTTCATTCTCTCTGTCACAGAATAATAGAGTCATAGAGATGTACAGCACAGAAACAGATCCTTCAGACCAACTTATCCATGCCGACCAGATATCCCAAGTTAATCTAGTTCCATTTGCCAGCATTTTTCCCATATCCCCCTAAATTTTCCAGATCATATACTCATTCAGATGCCTTTTTCATGCTGTAATTGTACCAGCCTCCACCACCACCTCTGGCAGCTCATTCCTTACATGCTACACCCTCTGCGTGAAAAAGTTGCCCTCTAGATCCCATTTAGATATTTCCCCTTTCACCTTAAACCAATGCCCTCTAGTTTTGGACTCCTCCACCCCAGGGAAAACAAAACTTTGTCTATTTACCCTATCCATGCCCGTAATAATTTTATAAACCTCTATAAAGTTGCCCCTCAGCCTCCGATCCTCCAGGAAAAATAGCTCCAATCTATTCAGCCTCTCCCTATGCTCAAAATCTCCAACCCAGACAACATTCTTGTAGATCTTTTCTGAACCCTTTCAAGTTCCACAGCATCTTCCTATAGCAGGGAGACCAGAATTCCATGCAGTATTCTAATAATAGCCAAACCAATGTCCTATATGGCAGCACTATGACCTCCTAGCTCCTATTCTCAATGTATTGACCAATAAAGGCAAGTGTACCAAATGCTTTTTTCACTATCCTGTCTACCTGTGGCTCCACTTTCAAGGAACTACTAACCTGCATTCCAAAGCGCCTTTGTTAAACAACACTCCACAGGACCTTATGATTAAGTGTATAAGTCCTGCCTTGATCTGCCTTTCCAAAATGCAGCTCCTCACAATTATCTGAGTTAAACTCCATCTGCCACTCCTTGGCCCATTGGCCCATCTGATCAAGATGCCATTGTACTCTGAGGTAACCATCTTTGCTGTCCATTACACCTCCAATTTTGGTATCATCCGCAAACTTACAAATCAAACTACTTATGTTCAAATCTAAATCGTTTCTAAATGATGAATAGCAGTGGGCCCAGCACCGATCCATGTGGCACACCATTAGTCACAGCCCTCCAGCATGAAAAGCAACCCTTCATCCACCACCCTCTGTCTTCTACTTTGAAGCCAGTTCCAAATCCAAATGGCTAGTTCTCCCTATATTCCGTGTGATCCACCCTTGCTTCCAGTCTACCATGAGGAACCTTGTCGAGCGCCTTACTGAAGTCCATATAGATCACATCCACTCTGCCCTCATCGATCCTCTTTGTTACTATTTCAAAAATCCTCAATCAAGTTAGTGAGACATGATTTCACACATACAAAGCCACTTGACTATCCCTAATCAGTGCTTACCTTTCTAAATACATGTGAATCCTGTCCCATAGGATTTCCTCCAACAACTTGCCCACCATTGATATCAGGCTCACCTGTCTATAGTTCCCTCGCTTTTAGTTACCATCTTTCTTAAATAGTGGCACCACATTAGTCAACCTCCAGTTTTCCGGCACCTCACCTGTGACTATCGATGACACAAATACCTCAGCAAGGGGTCCAGCAATGTCTTCCTTCACATTCCACAGAGTTCTAGGGACTGCCTCATCAGGTCCCAGGGATTTATTCAACTTTACATGTTTTGAGATGTCCAGCACCACCTCCTCTGTGATATGGACGTTTTTCAAGGTATTGATATTTATTTCCACACATTCTCTATCTTCTACGCCCTTCTCCACAGTAAACGCTGTTGTAAAATACTTGTTTAGTATCTCCCCCCAACTCTTGTGGTTCCACATGTAGGTGGCCTTGCTGATCGTTAAGGGCCCCTATTCTCTCTCTAGTTACTCTTTTAGAACATAGAACATAGAACAATACAACATAGAACAGGTCCTTCGGCCCTAGATGTTGTGTCGACCTGTAAACTAATCTAAGCCCATCTCCCTACACTTTCCAATCATCATCCATATCATCTGTTCTTAATGTATTTGTAGACTTCCTTTGAATTCTCCGTAACTCTATTTACCAAAGCCATCTCATGTCCCCTTTTTGCCCTCCTGATTTCTTTCTTAAGTATATTTCTACTGCCTTTATACTCGTCAAGGGATTCACTTGATCTCTGCCATCTACACCTGACATATGCTTCCTTCTTATTCTTATGCAAAACCTCAATTTCTCTAGGCATCCAGCATTCCCTACACCTACCAGCCTTGCCCTTCACCCTAACAGGAACATACTGTGTCTGGACTCTCATTATTTCGTTTTTGAAGGCTTCCCATTTTCCAGACATCCCTGTACTTGCGAACATCCACACCCAAATCAACTACAGAAACTTCTTGCCTAAACACTGTCAAAATTGAGATCTTTAGCTTTTTAGCTTTTTAACTTTTCAATCCAGTTTACCCTTTTCCATCACTATGTTAAAACTAATAGAATTATGGTCACTGGCCCCAGTGTGCGCCACCACTGACACCTCAGTCACCTGCACTGCCTTATTTCCCAAAGTGTAGGTCAAGTTTGGCACCTTCTCTCGTAAGTGCATCCACATACTGAATTAGAAAATTTTATTGTACACACTCAACAAATTCCTCCTCATCCAAGCCCTTAACAATATGGCAGTCCCAGCCTATGTTTGGAAAGGTAAACTCCCCAACACCCTTTTATTCTCACAGATAACTGAGATCTCTTTACAAAATTGTTTCTCAGTTTTACACTGACTGTTGAGGGGTCAATAGTGTAATCCCAGTAAGGTGATCAACACTTTCTTATTTCTCTGTTCCACCCAAATAACTTATCTGGACATATTCACAAGAATATCCTCTCTAAGTACAGCCATAATGTTATCCCTAGTCAAAAGTGCCACTCCCCCTCCTCACTTGCTCCCCCCCACTCCTTCTGTCCTTCCTATATCACCTATATCCTGGAACATTATCCTGCCAGTCCTGTCCATCCCTGAGCTATGATATCCTAGTCCCATGTTCCTTATCAGGCCTGAGTTGATCTGCCTTACCTGTTAGGCCTCTTGCATTGAAATAAATACAATTTAATTTATCAGCCCTATCCCGTTCTCTGCTTTGTTCATGGCTGCCCTGAATGTTTGATTTATTCCTTTTCCCAACTGTGCCGGTCTCAACTGATCTCTTTCCTCACTATCTCCCTGGGTCATCCTGCCCTCCATTATAAGTTTAACCCCTCCCGAGCAGCCCTAGCAGATCTCACTACCAGTATATCAGTCCCCTTCTAATTCAGGTGCAATCCGTCCTTCTTGTACAGATCACTTCTGTTCCAGAAGTCATTCCAATAATCCAAAAATGCGAATCCTTCTCCTCTGCATCAGCTCCTCAGCCGCACATCTGCTCTATCCTCCTATTCCTACCCCCACTAGCTCATGACATTGGGAATAATCCAAAAATTACTGCCGTCGAGGACCTACTTTTTAAATTCCTGACAAACTTCCTATATTTTCTCCTCAAAATCTTATCATTTACCCATGTCATTCTTTCCAATGTGTACAACAGCCTCCTGCTGGTACCGGTCCCCATTGAGAATATTCTGCACCGTCTCCGAGATACCCTTGATCCGGGCGCCAGGGAGGCAACACATCATTCCAAACTCTAGCTGTTGGCCACAGAAACGCCTGTATCTCTGACTAGAGAGTCCCCTACCACAATCGATCACTTGGAACTTGGTGTACCCCTCATTACATTAGAGCCAGTCTCGGTGCCAGCAAACTGGTTGTCAGTGCTACATTCCCCTGGGAGTCCATCACCCCCTACATTTTCCTTGAAGAAGCATGTCCTGTCTCCTGGAATGTTATGCAAATGTTTGCTTGTCCAGATCATTTGCATTTACAGTCCTCTGTACGTTATGCTTGGGATTGTGGTCCACTCTCTATAGGTTTTGCATGAAGATGAAGTAATGCAATGGAACATCTTGCTTTATTGCTTGATACTGAATGATCATTGATTTGATATATGTCCTTCATGCTCTGTTAGACTGTTTGACCATGAATAATGGGATGACAATGTGATTTGGGTCACTCCCTGTCATCATAAATGGGTGAAATGTGTTGCCAATGTACTGTGATCCATTATCAGATGCTATCATTCCAGGACACCAAATAAACTGAAATTGCGCTTACATGTCAGTGATTGTTATGCTCATTGTGTTGTATCAGCAATGAGAAACTTAGAGATTGGTGGTCCCTCACAGTAATGTAATTTCCTCGGTGGGCAGCAAATAGGCCTGTTGCTACTTTCATCTAAGGAGTGGATGGAATGTTATGCAGATATTGAAGCTCCCTCCACTACTCAGGTCAATATGTTTGACATGTCTCACATGCATTCCCTAACTTAATATCCTAATTCACCCCTTCCAAGTATTCTGATTCATATGCTTACTGTTTTGTGTGTTTAATACCCATATAACCCTGATGTAACACAGGATATGATACACTGGCATAATGCTTTTTGCTATTGAAACTTGTTTAACTTTGAAAATCATTTGTCATGAAATATTCAAATTTGTCTCTGTGCAGCTAAAATGAAGAAATGTTCTCTGGCACTTCTTTTGTACTATTAGGCCATCCCGAGTCAATAGCCTTTGCAGTTGCTCACCTTTGGTGGTTATCAATAGCAATTGTAACACTGGCTCAGGCCAAAGTGTAACAGATAGACCTTAAGAATGTTTTTGACTTCAGAGCCGATTATAACAACTTGTAAATCAAGAGAAATATCTTGGTTTCATATGGGTTGGGTAATCTGCACAGCATCTCAGATGTAATTATCCTGGTGTCTGGCTTGTACCTCACTTGAAAGTCATATTCTTTTACCTTGATAAGTTGATGCTGCAAACCTGGCAGAGGACTCATTAGCTATGTGTGGCCTTTCATTTCCAATAGGTTATGATTTGTTCCACTGGTGAGTTTCTTGCCATATAAAAACATGTGAGTCCAAATGATGCCAAATAAAAATGATGGTGTCTTGGACTCTCTATGTTGAAATAGTTAGTTTGTGCAGATATTTGAATGAAAGGCAGAAGGATTTGTGTCTCGCAAAAGCCACACGTGAAATTTTTTGCAATTTATTCACTTCAAGATTTAAAATTTACCTAGGACTGAAGTATTGCACTAAGTCAGATTTTGTTGCTGGAACCTGGTTGAGAGTATCAAAGTTGATTGTCTTGTCACACATGGGGATATTCATGTTGAGGAAGTCTCTGAGTCAAGAAACCTTTCTGCAAAGTTGTGAATATACAGTGTGAGGAAATTCAAAAGATCTGAGGCAATATCACAGATTCTCCTTATCCTAAGGTGTTGGCATTTGTTTAGCATCATTGAACTTACATGGATACCATGGAAGAGTAAATGGAGCCTGAGAAATTATCTGGCTGAAATTGTTCTGGCACATGGTGCTGTAAAATGCCAATCCTTGTTGGCATAGAATCATTGAGTCATACAGCATGGAAACAGACCCTTCAGCCCAATCAGACCATGCTGAATATAATTCCAAACTAAGCTAGTCCCACCTGCCTACTCCTGGCCCATATCTCTCCAAACCCTTCCTATTCAACAAATTTTCCAAATATCTTTTAAAGGTTGTAATTGTACCCACATCTACCACTTCTTCAGGAATTGATTCCATGTGCGAACCAACCACTGTGTAAAAAATTGCCCCTCATGTCTTTTTTTATATTGCTCTCCTCTCACCTCAAAAGTGTGCATCCCTAGTCTTGAAATCCCTCATCCTACAGAAAAGGCAACTACCATTAACTCTGTCTATATCTCTCATTATTTTATAAACATCTATCACATCTTAACCTCCTACGCTCCAGTGAAAGAAAATCCCATCCTATCCAGCTTTTCTTTATGACTGAAACTTTCTGCACCTGGCAACATTCTGGTAAGTCTCTTCTGAGCCTTCTCCAGCCTAATATTATCCTTGCTATAAGTGGGCAACCAGAACTGGACACAGTATTCCAGAAGAGGCCTCACCAATGTCTGGTACAGCTTCAACATGACTTCCCAACACCTTAAGCAAAGGAGTGTCATACTGCCATCAATAAGTGAAAGTTGTGGTCATTTTCTGCTTTGCTTTACCTTTAACCGCAATATCTTCAACTACACAAATACAACCAGCCCCATTCTCAATAATTCTCTCCATGTGCTGCTGTAATAGGTCTTGTCAGATAGCCTGAATGTTCACTGTCAGAAACAGTACTGCACAAATGGCATCATAAACGTACTGAGCTTTTGAGATTCTTCTGCTAAATGGACGGACCATTATTCATGTTTCTCTTTAGCTTGGGATAGAATCTTTCTCTGGAAATTTTTGGATTGATTACTTCTACTGTTAGTATGTTGTATGGGCATTTTTTGTGTGAAAGGTTGAGGCATCTTCAATTTAGGCTGTTACGGTGGTGCACAACCTTCTGAATGATATGATTTTGCTCCCTCAACTTTCAGTTCTACTCAAAACTTTGAAACGTACATGTTACATTTCTTGGCGGATCAAGTAATAGTTTCACATCAGTATGCAATATTGTATCATGCTTAAAATTGGGGATTGTGTTAAAACCTTCTAGCGTAGAGACGTTTGAGAGCAACGGTTGATTTGATTGCGTCATGCCTGTCTGTTCCTCCAAGATGAGCATAGTTTGAATCTCATAAATTGTAACTATATCGAGATCAATGCCTACTTCGGAAATGACTGCCAGACTACTCGGGCCTCTTGGCATCAGGGAAGCCCACAAACCCACCAACACACTAAAACTGCAGCTAATGAACTTAAAAGGCCCTATACAGACAACAAGCAAAACAAACGTCATCTACAAAATACCTTGCAAGAACTGTGACAAACATTACATTGGACAAACAGGCAGAAAGCTAGCCACCAGGATACATGGACATCAACTAGCCACAAAACGACATGACCCACTATCACTCGTATCTTTACATACAGATGAGGAAGGACACCACTTTGATTGGGACAACACATCCATCCTAGGACAAGCCAAACAGAGGCACGCACGAGAATTCCTAGAAGCATGGCATTCCAACCGGCACTCCATCAACAAACACATTGATTGGAGCCAATCTACCATCCTCTGAGAAAAAGAACAAGAAAGACATCACTAACACAGGAAATGACATCACCAACCCAAGGAAACCTAAACAGATAAATAGAAAGCAGGACTTAACACCAGCGCTTCACCGGAGGCTCACTGTTGATGTTACCTAGAATGGTGACGGATTGTCTGGGAATGAACCTTCCAGCTCAGTGAACCAGCCTAAATCTGGAACAAAGTACAGACCCACTCTTTTGTGGACCGAGAAGAGGAGAGCGTGGCTGTGTTGGAGAAGGAAGGAAGACGTCGGGTTGGCTGTGCACCCTTTCAACCGGTGGATCTTAATGCTGGCTTCGGCCTAACGCTGGTTCAGGGGAGTAGCCAACTTGCAACGATGGCTGCGGCAAGTGCTCGTGCCCCAGGTCAGGGGGTCCGGAACACCATCTGTGTTTCCGTGAAGAAGGTGGATGAAGGTGCACCTGTGGACCGCACCTTCTTCGTGAAGAGGGTCCTGTTGGACTGTTGTGGGTTCGCTGCTGTGGACATTTACTGCCTGCAGGATTTCCCTGGAGGAGGTTTCTACGATGTAATCTTCAGGAGTGCCAAGCTTTGCGAGCGCTACCTGGAGGTTTTCAAGGAAAAAGGAGGTGAGAGCCCCCTCTCTGTATTGACCGCTGTCCCGCTGTTCGTGATGCCAGCGCAGAGGAGCCGTATGGTGACTGTACACATGTAGAATCCGCATGTGCCAGCAGCTGATGTGCTGACCTTCCTTGGAAGGTATGTGAAGGTGGAAGGGGACCTAACTGACATCATGGACCCCTTTGAGATCTGGTCAAGTAAGAGGCAGGTCAGGGTGACGCTGAGGATGGGCGCGGACAGGAACATCATACAGGACCCACCGTCCAGCTTCGCGATCGGCAGGAGCAAGGGCTACCTGACCTACGCAGGGCAACCTAAAGTCTGCCATGCCTGTGGTAGGTCAGGTCATGTGGCAGCCGACTGCAAAGTCACTGTGTGCAGGACGGACACCTTGCAAAGGATTTCCCAAAGGAAAAAGCTGCAACCTTTGCGGGGAAGCGGGCCACATCTACAGGGCCTGCCCGCGGCAGGGGACCACCTGTGCCCAGGTCGCCGGCAGAGGCAATGCGGGGCAAGCGCCCCCGGAGGACAGGAAGGCACCAGGCCCCTGCAAGGACCCCCCTAGTGTGCAGGAGGGCCAGGTCGTGCAGGAGGGCCCAGCCCCGCAGGATGGACCTGAGGTCAGCAAAGCGCCCCTGCAGGCTCGGCACACCCCCCTCCCCCCCACCGACAACCTGGAGTCGATAGAGGAGGCGACAGGTGACCCAGGGGAGTGGACGACGGTCCGGAAGGTGAGGAGGAAGGCGTGCCGGAGGGCCACAGCTCTGCAACCATCAGGCGCCGAAGAGGCAGCCACAGGGTAGCTCCTCTGATGAGGGGTATTCGGAGGAGGCCAGCCCAAAGCAGAAGCTGAAAACTTCCACTGAGAAGGAAAGCAGCACCCCGCTTCCAGGGGATGGGAGGTGTCTTGAGGTTCCCTCCGACAGCCAGCCACGCGCCGCTGGGGCCCTGGAAGGCCCCCTGGAACCTGCAGGCGGGAAGCAGGAAACAACGTGCCCCCAACCTGACCCAGAGCCGGATTCTCCTGCCTCCGTACCCCTGAGAGGGGGATGCCACCCGGAAGGCAGCACGGACGGTTTCCTGAGACCGGAGAGCATCCAGGCGTTCGCCCGCGCAATGGGCATGAAGGGAAAGATGGAGGGGCTGCACCTTGGACTCAGAGGGTACTGCAGTCACTGCCCACAATGGGGGTACGAGTTGCGAGCATTAATGTGCGCAGTGTCAAGTCCACCGCAAGATGTGTGTCCACGTTGGCCTACCTGACC
Organism: Stegostoma tigrinum; assembly: GCF_030684315.1. Taxonomy (NCBI): domain Eukaryota; kingdom Metazoa; phylum Chordata; class Chondrichthyes; order Orectolobiformes; family Stegostomatidae; genus Stegostoma; species Stegostoma tigrinum. Next base: position 24,921,834 of record NC_081375.1, read on the forward strand.
ACCATCAAGGCGGACCTCCTGTTTCTGCAGGAGTGCGGGATACCGCACCTCAGCAGGTACGGGAAATGGTCGGGAGCCTGGACCTCTGGGCCTTTGGTCTGGTCGGGGGGTAACGACTGTCGCTCCTCGGGCCTGGCTATTCTGCTGCGGGGGCACAACTTCACCATCTCTCAAGTTGAGGAGGTGGTGGGGGTGCGCCTCCTAGTGGCTGATGTCACCTACAGGAACGCTCCCCCGAGGCTGATCAACGTGTACGCCCCAGCGGTACGGAGTGAGCGGTTGGCCGTCCTGCAGTGGCTTCCACCCCTGCTGGCTACATCCAGGCCGGTCATCCTAGGCGGAGACTTCAACTGCACAGTGAAGGACGCCAAGCTGCTTGACGTCTTCAGCACCCCTGCAGATGGAGCTCAGCGGAGATACACCTGGTCACCGCCAGACGGGTCTTTCCGCTCAAGGATAGACTTCCTGTTTGTGTCACAGGCATTCTCAGTCAGGTCCACCGGCGTCGAGCCAATGTTCTTCTCTGACCACTGCCACCTGCTGGCCGACTGCAACTTACAGGACGACAAGCAGGCTGGCAAGGGGACGTGGAAGCTCAATACGACTCTATTGACCCCAGAGAACATCGAGGAGCTTAAGAGGGAGTACGCTGGTTGGAGAACCATGAAACCCCTCTTTGAGTCTCCGTGCGACTGGTGGGAGACGGTGAAGGAGAACATCAAGAGGTTCTTTGTCCTCAAGGGTGTTTGGAAGACGAGAGAGAGGCGGGGAAAGCTGTCGCGACTCCAGAAAAGGATGCAGAACCTGCTCCTTCTGCAGTCGATGGGAGTTGATGTCACGGAGGACCTCCGCGAGGTGAGGGGCCAGCAAGCCTCGCTCTTCGCCGCGGAGGCCTCCAAGATAATCTTCCGGTCCAGGGTCCGCTCCGTGGAGCAGGACGAGATGTGCTCGCGTTTCTTCTTTCAGAAGGTGCACAAAGAGAGCTCTGTGCTTAGCCGGCTGAAGGAGGACGATGGCTCGATGACGTCATCTCGCCCCGACATTTTGAAGATCAGCAGATCCTTCTATGCCGGACTATACAACACGAAGCCTACGGACAGCATGGCCTCTGAGTCATTCCTGTCGTCTATCACGGAGGTCTTAGATGATGGCACGAGGGAGTGGCTGGACTGGCCGATATCCGTGGACGAGCTGACCAGAGCCCTCAAGTCCTTGGAGAGGAATAAGACTCCCGGGAGCAACGGCTTACCAGTCGAGCTGTATTCCGCTCTGTGGGACCTTGTCGGCCAGGACCTGTGGAGGTGTACAATAGTGCGCTTTGGGCAGGGGAAATGTGCAAGTCCATGAGGAAGGGCATCATCACCCTCATTTACAAGAGGAAGGGGGAGAGGGAAAAAAAAAGTCCCATTTCACTATTGAATGTGGAGTACAAAATCCTGGCCAAGGTCATAGCCAACCGGGTCAGGTCTGCCCTGGAGTCGGTGATTCACCCTGACCAAACATGTGCTGTGCCGGGCAGGAAGATCGCTGAGAGCCTCGCGCTCATCAAGGATACGATCGCCTACGTGCAGGACAGGCGGGTGGATACCTGACTCGTCAGCCTGGACCAGGAGAAGGCCTTCGACAGGGTCTCTCATGCTTACACGAGGGACATCCTCTCCAAATTGGGGTTCGGGGAGGGCATCCGCAATTGGATCCGGCTGCTCTACGCCAACATCGTTAGCGCAGTCTTGATCAACGGGTGGGAATCGGACAGTTTTCCCGTCAAATCTGGAGCCAGGCAGGGCTGCCCGCTCTCTCCTGCCTTGTTCATGTGCTGTGTGGAGCTCTTCGCCGCATCCATCAGGAAGGACGTGAGCCTGAAGGGCGTGACTCTCCCAGGCAGCAGAGGCCTTCAGGTCAAGACCTCCCTATACATGGACGATGTCGCCGTCTTCTGCACCGATCGTCGGTCGGTGAGTAGGCTGTTGGACATCTGCGGCCAGTTTGAACTGGCCTCGGGTGCCAAAGTCAATAGGGGTAAGAGCGAGGTCATGTTCTTTGGGAATTGAGACGACTGCTCCTTCATCCCCTTCACCGTCAGGACAGACTACCTGAAGGTGTTGGGTGTTTGGTTCGGTGGAGCTGGGGCGTGCACTAAGACTTGGGAGGAGCGTATCACCAAACTGAAGCAGAAGCTGTGCAGGTGGACGCTCCGGTCCCTCTCCATTGTGGGTAAGAACCTGGTTGTCAGGTGCGAGGGGCTTTCGGTACTGTTGTATGTGGCGCAGGCCTGGCCTATTCCCTGGACCTGCACCACTGCGGTCACCCGGGCCATCTTCCACTTCATTTGGGGGTCGAGGGACACCATGTACAAAGACCTGGAAATTGGGGGAAAGGAAGTACCGAACACAACCCTCGCCCTGACGGCTACCTTTGTGTGTGGCTGCATCAAGCTGTGCGTAGATCCTCAGTATGCAAACACCAAGTGTCACTACTTACTGAGGTTCTACCTGTCCCCGGTGTTGCGAAGGATGGGCCTGGCCTCGTTGCGGCGGAACGCTCCGAGTAGTTGGACCGTTCCGTACCACCTGTCCTTCGTGGAGAAATTTTTGAAAGGAAACACTTTTGACAACAAGGCCATCAGGCAGTGGTCAGTACGTAGTATCCTCGAGACCCTTCGGGAAAAGGAGAGGGTGGATCCCGTCGTGTGGTTCCCCATGCAGACTGCCAAAGTCATTTGACAGAATGCCTCATCGCCAGAACTTTCAAACAAGCACAAGGACATTGCTTGGCTGGCGGTGAGAGGGGCTCTGCCAGTGAGATCCTTTATGCATGCCCGGAATCTCTGTGCCACCGCACGCTGCCCTCGAGGTGGCTGCGGGGGGGACGAGACTGTTGATCACCTCCTTCTGGAGTGTGCCTATGCGCAGGAGGTCTGGAGGGGGCTGCAGTGGTACTTGTCGAGGTTCGTCCCGAGCAGCTCCGTGACGCGGGACTCCGTGCTCTACGGGCTGTTTCCCGGGACGCACACCGAGACCAACATCAACTGCGCCTGGTGGACCATCAATGCAGTGAAAGACGCTCTTTGGTCTGCCCGCAACTTGCTGGCCTGCCAGCTGAAAGAACTGACCCCGACCGAATGTTGCAGACTGGCGCACTCCAAGGTCCAGGACTACGTCCTGAGGGACGCACTAAAGTTTGGGGCAGCCGCCGCCAAGGCACGGTGGGGAAAGACCACCGTATGAAACACCTCGTCCAGAACAGAAAAAACGGCCCTATCTGGTAACTGGGCCCAGCTGGCACCTTCCCCAACTGGTCAGTGGGCCAACGGGGACTGTGTGGGGTGACGACTGCCGGGATGTTTGCTTTGTTTTTTTCTCATTGTTTTGTTTTTTCCTTTAGTTGGTGTACATACCCCCGGGTAACCCGGAGCGGCTTGCATGACTGGGTAGGTGTATAAATGTTTTATTTTTTGTATATTCTATGAATAAAGTATATTTTTTCAAATAAAAAAAAGGTTACAAAACGTCTGAAAACGAACCTTCCAGCTCAGCGAGCAAACTTACATCCAGAATCTCTAACAGTACCTCTTTGGAAAAGTTACAGTCATAGTCTTTGTTATAGTATCTTTAGATAAACTGGTCAATAGACTGTTGAGTTTGCTGAATGTATGACATGAGTTGGAGTTTGTTAATACTTTGGTTCATTCATATCTCAAATTAATCTTCAAGAAACTTCAAGATCACTATTGGATCTTTCTTACCATGCATGTTAATCTGCAAAATACCCTGTTGTCAATATTGCCTTTGCCTAGGGTCATATATCATTTGGTCTGTAAAATAGAACTGCAAATTTTAATCGTACAGTTGTAATTCCGAAAGATATCACTGAAGTCTGATCTACAATGAGGCTTCTGCTATCCATAATTCAATCTTAAAAATGTTTCACTGTACCACCTTAATCCTTGCATCTCTGATTTTATGACAATGTAAATTAAAACTGCCTTCCTTAAAACCAAAATTTCATAGCAATTGGGATGAGAGACTGTTACTTATGTGTCAACTGTCAGGAATATATCATTCGCCTATCATCTTTCTGAACTGCAGTGCCCTGGCCTTGTGTCCCAGCTCAAGAGTGCATTGCAGCCCCTTTTTAATTGAGGCAGTCTTAGAAATTTATTTTATCTTGAAAGAACCTCCATTCTGATTTTAAAAAAAATAACTGTTAATTTAGGTGATTAATGCCCTATCTACCGTCGTGTATAGCTGCATGTACTCATACAAACAGATATGTTAAGGGTGAGAAACTCTCTGTTTGTCCAAATTCTTTGTGGTCCAAAGCAGGACAAATTGAAGTCTCTTATAGATGGCCACAGCTACCATTGTGTAAGTATGCTTCCAATGGAGTGTTTTACTTGGTGCTGCAATGCTTATGTTAACTCCCCTAACATAAAAAAACTGGAGAGATAATGGGAACTGCAGATGCTGGAGAATTCTAAGATAATAAAATGTGAGGCTGGATGAACACAGCAGGCCAAGCAGCCTGAGATATGCTCCTGAGATGCTGCTTGGCCTGCTGTGTTCATCCAGCCTCACATTTTATTATCATAAAAAAACTGGAAGTAGCTACTGGATTATTGTCGAATCCAACAAACATTTATTATGACTATCTGTTATATGTAAACATTGCATTCCTCAGGAGCATAATTATCCAAGCTAATATTAAACTATTAGATTACTACAGAGAAGCATGCTCTCAGTGGTGTGTCATGCTTCAAGAATTCCAGGGTAAGATGAAGTATGAGACGCTTATACCCGCAGTCATAGTGATTATATCATAAACATATCCCATAAAGGTCTACTGACATGTTAACTGAAAGACATAACTCTATTAAGAGCATATTGGATCTATGGAAAATGTTAGTTTTTTTAAACACAGCAAGCTGCTCGAGCCCTTTGCCCTTTCACATTCATTAGCTACATACTCTGCTGTCTATGAGGATTATACTTGGCTGAATGTTCTCAACATACCAAACAACTTGCAGATATAACGGGCTACACAACTTTCTACAGGGCCAGAAGTGTCTATGGTGTCCAAGAAGTATCTGCAGTATCATCATGTAAAGTATTTTCTCTTGGTGTCTGGGAAAATAAATATTGGTTTTGAATTAATATTTCATGCCAACCACTAAGGTCAATGATTCAGGACGACAAGGATGCCAACCTTGTACCACACCCTCCAAAGAGATAGTACATTTCCACACTTCTGTCCAATTTAGTTCTAGAACATTTGTATCAGTGGAATCACACTTCACACTCCCTAAGAATTGGTCCCAAGTGCAAAAGAAGGCCAGTTTGGCAGTCGGACATTTTCTCCATTGGAATATATCATTATAATGAAACTGGGATGAGGCTTTAATGTTGACTTTGCAGCCGAGATGCTAGTACCTATAGTGAGAATTCAGCGTTCTATTTCATGCTGTCCCAGAAATTTAAATTGTTCAATAAGTCTTCCAAATGGAAATTTCAATGCCATTCTGAAATAGAAATGATATTGTCAGATAATAAAGGGGACGCATCAAATTTAATCCCAATAAATATCCCCTGATAATATCTTCATTTCCAGCTCAGTTTCCTATGGTCATTTTCCATGTTATTATTGGATCACAAAGATCACAGGATGTCCCTGCAATGTAGGTAGAATTATTAGCTGTCTACTCAGCATCTATGGACAATGACCAAACAACATTATGGCTATGTGTATTTATGCTTATGTTATTCATATTTTAGCAGCTAAAGATTATTAGGCTTTAAATCCCACATCTTCTTTCATCCCAGCATCTCTGCACATACTTATTTTAACTTATGGAATATTCTTGTATTGTGAGATTTAGGCTTTCTGGATTGGAAGTAAATTGGTTTCCAAAGGTAAAAACTCACTTCAGCAATAAACCAGCGTGATCGTTATACATCTGTAATATCTTCCTGTTTCTCGGTCAGTTAGTTGGAGCTAGGTCAGCTGGGCTGTGCTTTGCAATTGGCAGTGGTTTAGGGGCCTGGTACAAGAGATTATATACTTGAAGCCAGCAAATAGAACTAGTCATAGATAGATGAAGTTTAAATGCTTAGAATTTTATTAATTGAAAACTAAATAACATTGTAGCATAGCAAGTTTTCGACATTGTCTTTTGGAAGAATGCTGATTTTGACTTATGCTGCACAATAAATAGCTTTTGCGTAAGAAGATTAAAGTACTTTAATCGATCAAGATTTTTATGCAGTGGTGTCTCATATTTATTGTAAATTCTACAGTGTAAATTATTGATTTCACCTTTGATAATTTACAGTATATTTTCCTCCAGTTTTAGTTTGAATACATTACTGCAAGTGTAGCAACAACCCTGCAGTAGCACAACCATTGGTCATAATAAGATGTCAGTTAGGTTGCTTGTATGCTGAACGGGTGTGTGAAGAATTGAACGGGATATAGATAAGGCACTGAATCTTGCGTTAAGCAAAAGAATTAAGACCGAAACAGGTCTGAAAAACTTCTGGGACTTTTTAACTAGTTCATGGCCATTTCTGAGTTATTCTGAATGAAATTGCATCCTATCAATTGGGAATCAGAGGGATCTTGGAGTCATTTTCTGCTATCTTACAACTTGCGTTCAATTCTAGCTCTACTTCCCACAGAGACGTCTCCATTAATTTGAACGAAAGAAGTCAGGATGCAGCTGTCTTGCAACTCATGTCTCCAAATGAGAGTCGGCAGGGCAGCTGAATTTCAGAGACAGCTCCAAGACATCTTGGGTACAGCAGGACAGGCATATGGTGTTCACATGGAGCACTGTTTTCCAGCCACTAAAACAATGCTTCTAAAACAATTACCGTTGCTAAAGCTAATAAGTTTTGTGTGTGTACTAGAAACATGTATAATGAGCCAAGATAGGAGCAATAAATCATGCCACCAGGCCAATAGCATTTCTATTAGTTAAGCTAGTTAGTAATGAGAGGAAGGCAGGCATTGATTCAGTAAAATCATGGTCACTACTGGCTTTATTAGTGGCAGAGGCAAACATTTCACTATTTTTGATAAGAGTTACTATGAAAGTGCATATGCATTCCAAGGAAATCTGAGCACAATGAAATGGCAAAAATCACTTAATCCCTATTTCCTCAGTGTGCTATTCAAGTTTCCAACCAATTAGATATATAATTTCAATAGAGTAGACGCTCAGGTAAGTCTGGATTAATAGGCCATAAAATGCTCAGAAGTCCATCACTAAGTTGCAAACATTTGGTGATTTGCAGAAGAAATGAGATACCACTAAAACCTCCAAACTTCTACATATTGATGGGTGGCTTCCATTGCTTGGCCAATAGCCTTGCCGAAGTAAATTAAATGTTTGTTTGAAGCCACTTGTGGAAAGTAATAGTATTCATGAAATTGTTCATTTAACATATAATGAATTATTCTCACCACAGCCACTTATGGCCTAGTATTCAATAACCATATTGGACCCTAGTGATGATATAATTTATGGTCTTTGCGTAACACTCATGTAACCAGTTAACATGAAGTGACCAGTGCAGCTATGGAATCTCCAGTCAGCAGAGACTAATTTATTCTTCAAAATACTTCAAAAAGTAATTTTCAGCTATCTCCCTAAACACGTCAACAAAGGTTGGTGTCAGAAGGCAATAAGCTTTATGAATCTTTCCTTCTTCAGCAGTCCCTCAGGATTGAGCACAACTTGCTCCCAATCAATTTCAATGCATTCCGAAGTGCTGGCTAGGTCCAATGCTACATGATCCTGTGATGAAAACTGTGTGATTTGTAGACATTAATATAATTTATCTTCAGAGTTCGGATTTCACACTAGTAGCATATGGGTGTTGGCCTCCTTTTTGGGGATGGGGTTCAATAATTTACCAAGTCATAAGCATTACTTTAGAAGCCATGAATTTGAAACAATATGTGTCCAAGGAGCAGATTACTGGAAGTGTCTGAGAAAGTTAATGGAAGTTTCTTTATATTTTGGAGTTTAACAACAGGAGAGAGATGAGCGTGCTTTTGAGACTAGAATAGTCAAGGATTGACTTTAGCTTAGAAAAACTCGGTGGTGGGAAAGGTTTTGATCCATTCGAAGGGGGCCAGACTGAAGTCAGATATAGAAGATAGCAAGAGCTGTAGAAGCTACAAAACCTCTTCCAGGGATGCCCAACTTGAAGTTTTGTCCTCCCTCTGGAATGACTTCAGTGGATCTCTCTCCCACATTAACCCACTGGTAATCTACTCTGCCTCGAAGCTCTTTGGCCACATACTGAAACAAACCCGTTACTACAACCACATCGCCTTCCTTAGTTCCTGTCACCGCAACCGGCTTACCCCCATTGACTCCAAACAACTTTCAGACCATCCCAATTTGGACCAAACCACGACAACCTTTACCTACAGCACCTCCAGAGCCTCCAAAATATTTTCCTCTCTGGGTCCTCAGCTCCACGCTCACAGCCATGCACCAGCATCTTCTGGCACTACTGTCAGCCCTACCCAAGCTCAGAGTCTCTCTTTCCCAGACCTGCAATATGAGCCTTGATGAAGAGCCCAGGCATGAAACGTTGACTCTCCTGCTCCTCTGATGCTGCCTGACCTGCTGTGCTCCTCCAGCTCCACACTGCATTAACTCTGAAGTCCGATGTAAGAATGGTTTCTCTTAGAAAATGGTAGTTTGTTCAGAGACTGTTATGTCAGTATAATGATGTCTGTTGTATGAATCACAGAAAGAGGTTTCACAGCTCACAGGACCAAAAATAGAAAGAAGCAGTTCACTTGATCTAAAATTTTGAAGGGAAGGACATTTGCTCTGGATTTTGATTAACTGCATACTGAAAGTGTTGGGGAGTAGATAGGACTTTGTTTGCCTGGGTGTTTGAAATCTTTTAAAATATATATGTAGTTAAGTTGTTCTTTTTTTCTCGTTTTATTGTTCAAACCAAATCTTCACCCTGACATATTTATGTTTCAGTGAGAGACCACCTCTTATAAAGAAGCATGATCTATGAAGCCAGAGTTTATTCCGGGATCTAACTTGTCCGCCATTAACATTGATATCTACTGGGATCATAGCAATCTGCAAGTTCTGCCACATGCAAAGCACGAAGTGCTTGCAAGGCCAGGAGGTTTGTGTGCTTAGAGTTTTGTGTGTTCTCTCTAATGCTTTCACTTTCTCCCTTGCTTTCTCTCAATGAAGTCTTATGCTCTGTTTCATTCTTTCTGATTAAACCTTCTCCATTTTGAACTGTTGTGAGTCAGGCACTTCCAATGAACTGATGTTGAAGCTTCATCACTCACGAATGCTTTGAGGAGGCCCCCAAAGCATTGCCATTTACCTTTTGAAAGTCTTCTGCTGCAAAGGAAATCCAAGTAAAACAGTTGCCAGTGGAGTCTAATGCCAGACGTGCAAACATTATGTTCTGGATTATTGCCTCAACACTGAGGGTGCTGGCTTGGTCAAAGCTTACTATTGGACCACTTTTCTGAAACCTGACAGAGGCACAGTCCTGGCAAAGCTGCACAACCTTATTTCAAAGATGCACGAGCTCTCACGACCTTGGACTTGTGACGGAATCTAGAAGTAGCACCAGAGTTTAACAACAGGCAATCTCCAATTCAACTCTGGGATGAAGAAGGATTTCCTTTCTGAGGGTCATGTAACTGAGGAATTCTCATCCACAGAGACTGTGGAAACTGAACCACTGAATATATTCAAACTGAATTAGATAAATTTTGATCAACCAAAGTATCAAGGTTTCCATGGAGTAGGCAGTTAAGAGGAGTTAAGGCCACAGCCAGATCAATCATTAACTTATTGAATGGTACAACAGGGTCCAAAGGCACCACATGCCTGATACCCACTGTACAGCAATTTCGAGAAAGACACAAGGAGCAGAACCAACCGGCAGAAATAACCTTTTCCAACTACACAAAAACTCTGTCAATGGGAAAGGCTCCATAAATCTGACTTCTCCCAGAAACTGTAGTCATTTTTAAGCACTCCACAATGACATATAACCTGTAATCCCCATCACCAGTACCACCCCAGAGCCTACCTCAGTGAAGAATGGGATCAAATAAGGTTATATAATTGCACCAAATGACTTCTCCATTTTCTTCATTGCAATACTGCTCTTTAACTCATAAATTACCCACAGATCTGGAAATAATCTACTAAATATCCACTAAATATGCACTAAATGTGGGCCATTTTCTGTATCGGACAGCTTTTCCTCAACAAAGACAGACAGAAAAAATGAAATTAATCACTGCTTCCAATGTGCAATTCAGCATTCTGCCTTGTGAGAGAAACAATATTTATGGATCAAGATTTGGAACTTGAGGATAATATCTTGTTTCACTGTGCAGCAGTGATCCCCAAGCTCTTATAGAACATAGAACAATACAGCGCAGAACAGGCCCTTCGGCCCTCGATGTTGCGCCGGCCTGTGAACTAATCTAAGCCCCTCCCCCTACACTATCCCATCATTATCCATATGCTTATCCAAGGACTGTATAAATGCCCCTTATGTGCTTTGGAGACTCAGAGGAGGTATCTCAAAACATGAGGGAAATACCATCAGCTGTGTGTTTGCAAGGCCTAAATTCTTAGGACGGCAAGCTATTTCTGCCATCAAAACAGGGTCACTCACACAACTGCAAACTAGATAGATTCCTTTCAGGTAGCAGCATATTGAGGTACTGTTTGTGTGTATTTTGAGACAGGACATATGGCAAACTCTTTAGCACTCCAGTTAATCTCAAGTCATTTCTGGTCTCTGTCAAAGCCTTGGCCTTATTTTCTCTGGCAATTTCAATATTCCTAAGAAAGTAGCACAATGGTGTATTTCCAGAGTGTCCTAATGTTTCTGATCATGCAGGATAGAGCTGGTTCATACTTTATGGGTGAAAAGTGTTTGTGGGAGGAGCGGATAGGTGGGAAAAAACATGGACAGGTCAAGGAGGCGGAGTCGAGCTAGGCTGGCCTTGGGATGCAGTTGGGGGTGGGAAGATTTTGAAGCTTGTTAAGTCCACATTGAGACCATTGACCTGTTTGTCTTTTCTCCCACCTACCCGCTCCTCCCACCTCACTGACCAATCCCCACCCCTAGCCCCTACAACTGGCCTCATCCCCGCCTCCTTGACCTGTCCGTCTTGCCTCTCACCTACCCGAGCCTCCCTCCTCACTGACCAACCCCCATCCCAACTCCCTACCTACACTGACCTGTACTGGCTCCATCCCTGCCTCCTTGACCTGTCTGTCTTCTCTCTACCTATCTGCTCCTCTATCCACCTTCCATCATCTCCTCCCCCTCTCTCTATTTATTTCAGACTCCCCTTCCCCTCCCCCATTTCTGAAGAAGGGCCCAGGTCTGCAACGTCAGCTTTCTTGCTTCTCTGATGCTGCCTGCCCTGTTGTGTTCGTCCAGCTCTACACCTTGTTATCTCAGACTCCAGCATCGGCAGTTCCTACTACCTCTTATTCCTAAGCGAAGTCTCCTAGATCTAATCTCTCCCACAAGAAGGAGACCCTTCTGTTTACCATTCACTATCAAGATCTTATGTTTCAATAAGGTCACATCTCATTCCTCTAAATTCCAAAGGATACAGGACCAATCTGTTCAACCTTTTGGCATAAGTCTTTCCTTCCAGGAATGATTGTGTGGACATTTTTTGATATACTTCTGATGCAATTACAGCCTTTTTCAAATAGTGAGATCCTTCTGTTCTTTTTTTCTTCACACACTTCTTTACTACTGAATATTGACCAATATTCAAGCAGTTTATCTTGCAAATGAAATGCAGTGCCACCAGTGACTGTGAAATTCTTATTAAAAATTATTTGCTGTCAAACCCAGCATTACTGCAGTTTCTAAAAATAAAAACCAAAAGAACTGTGTATGCTGCATATCAGAACCCAAAACAGAAATTGCTGGAAAACCGCAGCAGGTCTGGCAGCATCTATGGAGAAAAATCAGAGTTAACGTTTTGGATCCAGTGAGTCTTCCTTGCGGCAGTTTCAGACCTCTTATATCAGTGCTGAGGTATGCAAATCTATCCAAGATATACCTTTGCAAAAATGTGCCACTTCTTCTGATTTAACAATCGTTCCACTGCAAGTGGGCTTCTTCCTCTTATTTTAACAGGAAGAGTGAACCACAGTTGAGCTGTTTTAGTGAATTTTCTTTTCACTTGAGGACATAAAAAAGCTCGCATGATAAGCATAGGTTTATTTAAATTAGCAACCTGAACTGCATTATAACAGTGGGTATTATGACCTTAGTGCCACTTTCAAATGTGTTGCCAGCAAGCCTCATAGTAAAGTTCCATATTTTCTGCGAGGGTTTCCTGTGGGAGCCCAATGAAAATTCAAGCCAAGAAACATGCCCAAAGTGTCTTATAAATATTTGTAAGTGAAAATGATGATTCAGAGCTTTGAAAATAGGAGACGGAGGGTGGTTATGAATGGACATTATTCAGGTTTGCGAATAGAGACTATTGAGCTCTCACAGGGATAAGGCTGATACGTTGGCTACTCATGATCTTCATAAATCACCTTGAGGAGAAGCTTGTGAGCTGAATAATAGTGTCTGCTGATGCTACAGAAGTGTATCGGAAGATAAAATACATTTTATGGAGCTGGAGATTAGTCAGAGATTAAGAAAGATTTAAAACCTCAGTTAAGGATTGATAGTTATATTAAGTAATAATTAGATTATTGATCGAACAAATACTTAACATAATCTTGACACCAAAAGGTGCCACTTTAAAAGTGAGTAATTAATTATTTAATCAGTGAATTACGTAAACAAAATACTGCAAACTTTAGATTTATACATTTATATCACTTAGGGCCAAGCCATTTGTAACATAATCCTGATACATGGATTTTCAAATTGTCACGTCATATCCTGGCCTAAATTATTTCCTCTTTAACAAAAGTATGGAATATTGTTTTCCATACAATGAGATAACAGGAGTGTATACAATGGAATTTGACACTGCCTAATACAGCAGATATAGATAAAAATGTGTTTGACTTTGAGACGATAAATTAAATCACAAGCAGAATGGAAAATAGACCAAAACCACCTGCTCTCCTAATCATATTTCATTATTAAATAACATATCTGTTTGGTTTTGGGTTGTCTTTCTGTCATTTTACTGCCTCATAACAAGAACATATTTTCCTTTGCCTCTACTAACTGCTTTCATTAAGACATTGGTGTCCTTCATGAAATATCAAGAAGGCATTGTTGTTACATGTTGTATGATAACGATGACAATAACTTGACATTTCCCAAAATAAAATAATATGCCTTCTTCTTTAAAGGTGAGGTCAGAACTAGGAATTAGAAAGAAAGCTGATAGTTGGGGTAGGGGCATGCTTTTGCATAGTTGACAAAAATGATGTTGAAAAACTATTTCACGCACAGAATACTGGAAGGCAGATCATAATTGTTAAGAGATTAGCTCTTTAGAGAAAAGGAATATATATTAGTTCAGGGGTCAGAGGATACAGGCTGGCACCTTTAGCTGTTAAAGAACATTTGGGCAGGGTAAGGCTGTGGAGGGAGTGGATTAGGAACGTGAAGACTTTGACATTGATTTGCTGTGTAAAAAAAGTTGTGGAACTTGGGAACTCATGGACACAAATGATTTGGCGCTAAAAAATTGTTGAGAGAAGTAGAGCTTTGGGGAACAAGATGAAAACTAAAGAATTGTAAATGAGTTAGCCTAATTTCTGCTGTTGGGAAATTAGCAGACAATTAAAGAAAAGGTGACTGCCCACTTTGAATATTTTCAGCTGATCAGAGAGAGCAACTTGGATTTGGGAAGGGAAAGCCTGATAATCTGACTTAATTTTTTTGGAGAGGTAACTAAGACAATGAAGAGGCAATGTCCACGGATGTTATTTAAATGGGCATCCAAAGGACATTTGATAAAGTCCCCTATTAAAAAAACATTGAAGTTGAAACCCATTGAAGACAAATTATTGACTTGACTGGGAAATTGGTTGAGCAGCAATAGTCAGAAAGCATGGGTAATGGAGAGGTATTTAATTGATAGGATGGGAGTGGAAGTTTCCTATCTGGATCTGTGTTGGGGCCTGGAATATTCACTGTATTTATTAATAATTTAGACAATGGGAAAGGAGGTCAGATATCTAAGATAACAGAGCAGAGCTGGATGAATGCAGCAGGCCAAGCAACATTGGAGGAGCAGAAAAGCTGATGTTTTGGGCCTCGACCATTATTCAGAAATGGGGGAGGGGAAGGGGATTCTGAAATAAATAGGGAGAGACGGGGAGGCAGATAGAAGATGTATAAAGAAGAAGATAGGTGGAGAGGAGACAGACAGGCCAAAGAGGGGTTGAGCCAGGAAAGATGAGTGTAGGTGGGGAGTTGGGGGGGTGGTGGTGGTGATAGGTCAGTCCAGGGAGGTCGGACATGTCAAGGGAGCAGGATGATCTTGGTAGGTAGGAGATGGGAGTGGGGCTTGAGGTGGGAGGAGGGAATAGATGGGAGGAAGGACAGTATAGGGAGGCAGGAACAAGCTGGGCTGGTTTTGGGATGCTGTAGGGGGATGGGAGATTTTGAAGCTTGTGAAGTCCACATTGATACCATTGGGCAACAGGTCATATATCTACATTTGTTTTTCCCTTGATGGGCAGAATTGCAAGTTGTATTTGTCTGAAGGTATAAAATTACAAACGTATTTTATAAATTAAACAAAACTGCAAAGATATAGCAAGTGGATTTCAACATATAAAAATGTGAGTACATCTACTTTGGTTCTAAAAAGGACACAACAGGATTCTTTCTAAGTATAAAGAGTTTGTCACTGTGGATGTCCAGGCATTTGGGACCAGGCATATAAGTCATTAAAATTTAATGATTAGCTGCAGAAAATTATCATAAAGGTGAAATGAATACTGGACTTTGTACCTAGAGAAATATAACACAAGTGGATGGAAGTCATGGCTCAGTACTGAAAAACCTTGGTTAGACAGTGCTGCAGAGTGCTGCAATGAGTTCTGACTATCACACGAGGAAGAATTTATTGACGTTCGGAAAACTGCAGCTCAGGTTTACCAGAATGATACCTGAACTCTAAAGTTTAAAGTTAGAAGTGAGATGATGCAATCTAAGCTTCTATGTCCTATAATTTAGTAGATTAAGAGGTGATGTAATCAAAGTTTTAAAGATATTCAGAGGACTGGGCGGTGAAGATGCAGGTAAATTATTTCTGCTGGTTGGAAAGGCTCCAAACAGGAGGCATAATTTAAAACTACATCCAGTGGTGAAATGAGGAAACACTACCACATAAAGTTTAACAAAAGTTTCAAACTCTCTTAGGATTAATTGTCAATGTTAAATTTGAGATTGCTACATTTTTGTTAACAAAATATAATTAGGGCAGATTGCAAATGGTACAGAAGTTTGAAGAATTGGACCGGTTAAACATCAAATATGTAGAAATGGTGCAATGGTAGTAGTTTTGAAAGAAGTGGGATATAATAACAATGAATACAAAGAGGTTTGACATGGGACCATACAATGAAAACTGCATAGCCACCAGTTTGATTTGTAATCAGTTAAAAGAATGAGTTTCATGAAGGACAGACTATGGGAGATTAGGAGGAAAAACTGATGATTGTTCGAGAGTGGCTGTTAGGAAGTAAATTGGAAGATTGGGTGAATAGAAATGATTGTAGTATTATGTGGCAACCCAATACAAAACCCAAAGCCAAGTACTGCACACTGTCTCTCACAGCAGTTTCTGCAGAAATTGAGTAACATATTGATGGGAAAAACAGTCATATATGAGGGAGAGCTAAGTTCTGATGAAATGCAGGGTGTGAATATACTCTTTCTTGATTGGATCAGGTTGCAAACCTGGTGGATTATGGATTTTTGTTTTGTCAAGAGGAATAGATAACCTAAAAATGCTAGTTTTGAACTTTCCTGCGTATTTATATTGTTCTCAATGACTGATGGAGTTTTTAATTTTTCATGATGGATGCTGGTGTAGAAATGGCAAACAATATATAAATTATCATTTAAATCTGTAGTCAATATTCATCTTGTACTTGTTAGAGCCCTATTTGAAAAGATAGATGCCACTTCTTGCAGAACTATTGCCACTGACCCATTTGTTTTATGTCGGGAAACATGCATTTATTTAAAAGAAAAGACATTCTCCTACTGATTGATAATGAAATAACCATGGAAGTGATTGTGCTGAACTATAAGTCTCTGTGATCCTCTCATTCCCTCCATTTCTCTCCTTCAACAATCTTTGATTTCTTCACTTTCTGCTCAATAACATTTCAGCAGTGTGTGGCACTAGTACAACAAAGTTATGTTGTTACCAATTCAAAGGAATTGTTACATTATTTCCTCTCAATGACACTATTTGCAGTAATGTCAGGAATTGAGACCTTTCCAATAGGCACGCTTGCTGAACTTACATTCAGGCTTGTTGCAATACCCAATGACCCAAATCTTCCTGATCTGAGCCAGAATCTATACATCCAAACCAGGCCAGTCAAAACATTACCAACCTACCCTCCTACCTCGAACATTTTCGCTTAAGTACAGAGCTACCATGGTTTGGTGCATATTTCAATGTATCTCTAAATCTTAGGCGTAGATACATGCACTCTTTGAGGCTACTACTGTTTTATTAGGTTACCATTCTTCTTTGTCATTTCAATTCCTAGTTCATCCTTATCCTAGAGCAAGGCTCTCTGATTTTCTCTTGTACTGTAACACTCTTTATTGACATTGATATATTTACAGGTTAATGATTATAGCGGTCCAGTGTAGGGTTTAACCTCTGCTATTTGCTTTTTCCCTCCACTGTCATATCTTCTGCCCTATTCTGCTGACGCCAAAGTAACAACATAAGTTACACCGTCATCACGTTCATTTTCCATTATAATACACTTCCCACAACATTTCTGGACCAAGATCTGACACAGGGACCATCCTGACTCAAGCAGTGCAGCAATTATCACAGGGAAGCTGTGTTGAGTTGTTACAAATGATATGCCCCTTTTTGTACCATATTACAGTTAGTAAGCACAGTTTAATACTGTAAGGCCACTTTGATAAGCTACTGTATGAAACTAAATGTGTAAGGTAAGTGAGTAAGGTGGTAGGGTGGCAGGTGGGTGGAGCACAGCAGATGTAAGACAGGACAGGTTGGCTGTTGGATGCAGAGGGTGGCCAGGTGGATGAGGAAATGGAGAGGGTGTCAGGGTGGATGGGTAAAGGGGGAGGGTGGATGGGTAAATGGAGAGGATAGATGGGTAAGGGGAGAGGGTGGATGGGTAAATGGAAAGGATGAATGGATAACATGTCAGGAGAAAGGGTGACATGATAGGATGATACAGGATGGGTGCGATTCAGGAATTAGGTCAATATTGAGGGGTTTTAGGAGTGTCGGATTCTGAGGGGTTAGGGTTAGGGATGCGTGTTGGGCTCATGTGAGGGTCATGTGCCAGGCGGGTGTTTCAGTCTCAGTGATTGGGGGTCAGTTTCATAGTTACCCCAGAGGTAAAGCAGGTTTTATTCATCCTCTAACTTTTTCTGGGCAACTCTCCAGAAACCAGAGTCTGGGCTTCAGACAATGGATAAGAGTCCATCAGAAGGCTAAACTTGCTAAACAATCCCCAAGTAGTTGATATTTGCAAGGTGTCCTGTGGTGCATCTGTCAGGGTAAGACCAGTCCCCGGAAATTCAGAGACTGGGAAATCTGGGACAGTTGTCCCTTGTGGCACTGAGCTAATCATGGAATCCAACTTGTTGTACTAGTGCCACACTCTGCTGAAATGTAATTGAGCAGAAAGTGAAGAAATTAAAGATTGTTGAAGGTGAGAAATGGAGGGAATGAGAGAATCATGAAGAGCAACCAAGTTTGGAAGAATGTCATCAAAGAAATAAGAAATGAAAGGTGGATTTCAGTGGAATTATAGTATTAAAATAGAATGAAGATTGCTGATTAGGAAGTAAATCAGAGAGGAACCTGAAGCTGGAAACAGAACTTTGGTATAAGAGAGGAAAGAAAGAAACCAAGTGTCAGAATTCAAGAGGGAATGTGAACGGAAGTACGCAAGCCTGAAGTCATGGAGCCAGCACAGCACCAGATTAACTGGATTGGAAAAGGAGAGGAATACTATCTTGAATCAAGGGGAATGAGGGTGAATGACCAGCATTCTAAAAGTATAAGGAATTCAATGTGATGAAATGCATCTGTGAACTGGCCAGTTGCCATTTGTGACCAGGTAGAAGGGTTGGATGTGACAGAATAATTGACTTGAAAACAATGAATTGGAGATATAATGAAGTGTTCACATATAGGGTTACTGTGGGGTCTCCAGGTTCAGAAATCGAATGGTTACATCTCAATTAAATTCCATTTCACTGCAAGTCACCAGTCCCACCTCAGTGTCTTCAAAGCTCCCAAGCAGAATGTCTGTTCCCATGGTGCAAATCTAAAGCTTAAATGGTAAAATCTGTATGCCAGGGCTGTTCTTTGGGGTCAGGTCAACTCTTCTGAAGCTGGTGCCAACTTTTTCCAGCTTTGAGTTTGGCAGTTTGTTCCAGTTAAAGAGAATTACATGATAATTTACAGGTATGTACGTAGAATATGAGAAATACGTACTAGAATCAGAAGTAGGCAATTCGTCCCTGCGAGCCTGTTCATCCATTCAATATGATCATAGTTAATCTCATCTTGGCTTCAACTCCACTTTCCTGTCTACTCTCCACAACCCAGATTTCTGTGCACTGGAGATTGGATGATCAAAATGTTTAACTCAAATCGACCTCTTTAGAAGTGCTCACAGTTGGCACAAAAAACACTTCTGCCAAAAATGTACATTGGCAACTTTCTCACATCAGTCCAGAATCATGGAAGCGAGTCTGATTTTCTACTTGTCAAATTTAATGGGCAAATGATCATGGGGTGAGGAGAATACAATTTCTTTATTGATGCTTCACGTGAGTGAAGTTCTTTGTTGTCATTGCCAAAGTGGAAAATTTCCCCAGATTAGTTGAATGGTTTGGTGTACGTGTGTGAGTCAAGGTGTTCAGTGATGATACTGAAATGGACGTTGAAACAGTACATTGATTACACATGGTCTTATGTAACATTATGCTACATCAAATTCAGAAGCTCTTTAATTGTAGTGAAGTTAGAGATGTCAAACTGAACAGTACATGAGCACTCCTGTTTTGTGTCTGAATCAATCACTAAGTGAAGTATTAAAGAAAGAAAATTATGACATTTCAAGTGATGAATAAAGGTTGTAATTTCTGTCTTCAATTCCTGCTACAATTAAGATTTCTGAGTGGGTAAATTTTATATAACTTCTTTTCACGAACATTGCAATTACAACAGGAATACATCCTTTCAAAGATGTCTTTGTGTCCTTACAGATCCTTGACAAAGGGATAGTTTTTAATTAAATGGCCTGATGTATGTAAGCAATCATAAGACTTCTTTTTAGATGGTAATGCTACAATTAATAAGACCACGCATGGATTACACTTGGGCTCATGTCCCATTATGGGAGGACAAAATGTTTGGTAAATGCCCAATCACAGCTGGATTAATTTGTACAATGCTGAAGCGTTTTTATTTGAGAATATCGACTGATGCTCTCCCATTCTTATGCATCTTCTGGTAGCTATTCACAGTATAGAAGGAGAAAGATCTGGGAGCAGATGATTCATCAAATGGAACGAAATCGAGTTGGCAAAGGTAAAAATGTGAATAACAGGAAAGACCTGTTTCCTGTAGCGTCGGGGGCACAGATTTAAGGTTATTGGGAGAAGGGATAGGAGGAACATGAAGAAAGACCTTTTCACCCAGAGGGAGGTGGTTGTCTGCAATTCATTGCCCAGTTTGATGGGCAGAAACCTAAATTTAAAGAAATCTTAAACTGCCCCTGAAACACTGTAACATGCAAAGCTACAGAGCAAGTGCTGATAAGTGGGATTATAATGGATGGCTTGTTTATTTAGCCCGTGCAGATATGATGGGCTGAATGATCTTTATTTGTGCTGTAACTTTTTTCTAATGGTTCTATTGTAGTAACAAAAGGCGAAAACATAAATGGAGAAAAAACTGTTCAAAGTAACTCTGAGATTATCTTTTAACATTATGTTGGTGGGTGGACCGTAATTATTTAGTTTCTATTCTTGTATTGTGGCTGCATATAATTTACAATTTACTGCTTTTTTTCAAAAAATCATGCAATGTATCAAACAGCCGCAAATTACATTTAAGTGATTCCTGCCCAGTTAAAGATTAATAATTATTGACCCCTGAGAGTTGAGAATGTCTGCAAAATGAATTTTGTTGAATACATCATACAATTGCCTCATTATTTAGTCTGAAGAAATATTGTGTAGTTTTGAAGTCTAAATAAAGCTTTACTTTCTCTGTTGCGTTGAAAACCTGCTTAGTATCGTTTCTTTCATACGAAGTAAGCCAGCAATCAACGATAGGTAACATGCATGAAATAGACAGTTTGACAGTTGCTAGCTATCTAGTCTGAATTTGCCTCCAGCAGGTGTTTTACCAGATTTGGCAATGCTTATGTTACCTCCCATCACATAATAAACAGTGCCTGGATGTTTTCATAGTGTAGAGTGTCATGCTTCAAACGATTGGCGATACTGCTGGGAAGTCAACCAAACACAAAGATTATGTTCAGAAGGCTTAATGGGTAGTCAAGAGCAGTTGGATGGCTCTGTGATAGTAGACTCATGAAGAAGGACTCAGTATATATCCTAAGAAGCTCTGGAAGTAGAATGGTCGAGGCTTTACATTGGGGAAAGCTGTGAGGTGCTCAGAAGCCGCCTTTACTGCTTCACTATTAATGAAGGAGTGGGACTTGGAAAGTTCACAAGTAGTACTTGCTTGATGCAACTGAACAAGATAACAATGCAGAGAAAAACCCAGAGGAGGACTAGTCCAGTGAGGCTAGCTGTCAGTGAAGAGTGAGGGATATGTTTGTGAATGAATACTGGAGTGCAGTTTTGCACCCAGGAAAGGAGGATGATCAAACAGAATAGGAGCAACCTTTGAGGCAGTTCACGACTGACTGATTCTTGAGAGTAGGTCTCATGACCCGATCGGTAAATGTGAAGATTTGTAATTCCTTGAGAAGGTTAATGAGGTTTGATGACCCACTGTATCAATAAAACCTGAGGGGAGTAGATGTGGTGTATAAGATTAATTTATATTTGAAAAAAAATTGTAGACATTTGGGCATTGCTATGCTGCAGAGAATGTGCCTTTTTTTTTGCTTTTATTTGCCGCTCAAAGGTTTGAACTGGAACTATGTGGTCAGCACATATTGTTACATAAGGTCATTCAAGCTTTAAAGAATCTGGATTTGATACTCTCATGAGGAAAGCCTCTACCAATGCATTTTGCATCGAAAATCTGTTCACCAACAGCGAATTTTCGAGCTCCAGAACTGCCATCGAACTGATAAGGGAGGTTGAACATTGACACCCAGAAAACCTACAAGCAAAGAGAGTTTGTTTTATTCTTTCTTACTGTTTTACCAAAACAAAAGCAATTAAAGACATCTGAAAAGAATCAATAATTTTTTTATTAACTCAATGCTTTAGTCCAATTGATCAGCTACCAAATTAAGGACCTTCTAATACTCTGCCATCCACAAGATGCCTAAAAATGGAAAAGGAATTTTAAAAAAGCACAAAAGGGAAATGGAATTTAACAGAAATGAAAAAGAGAAAGAAAAAAAAATTGACAAATGAAGCTTTTGTGATTTTTACATAAGAGCAGGGTTCAGTGGATTATGGTACTGTCAAAGAGGCTATTCTGCTTGTTTCTGAGTTAGTTTCTAAACACGTAAAAGTTTTGAAACTTAAGGAAACATTGTGGGCAAATATACATTGAAATTAAAGCGGTAAAGCAAAATTATTTTTCCCAATGAATATGCATTTTAGGAGTGAATAACATAGATGAAGCTTTCAGAGAAATTATTCTCTTGGAGGAATTTAAAATTTACTACCTTTAGTAACTCAAACCCGTCCTGAAGACCGGACAATGCAACAGTGAAACGGGCAATGGGGATAGCTGAGAATTACGCACTGATCCAAAAAACTAAACATTTTTATAACATCTCCAAACTGAAGAACAACAGAGGCAGAAGTTTGAAAGGATGACAATTAGAAAGATAAAAATGGTTTAGCAAGGAATACACCAGGAATTCTTTTTTCAAACTGGCTAGGAAGGTGCTGAGGGTAGAAGTGAGTATCATAGGCCTACATGTTTCCCTTCTAACAAATTTTGATCTGAATTCTGGAAGTTGTATGGAAAGCCCAGGAATTTATTGGGATCCATAAGCCCTGTCCAAAAAAGAAGCTCACATGGAAAATATTATGGATCAACTTGGAGATTTTACGACAACTGTGAGACCAAAGGTAAACACTATTATGATTTCAGGAGAGGTAAATAGGGTGAATAGATGAGAGACATAGGATTTTTGTTGAAGGGAAATGTTACCCCTTACTATTCAAATGATACAACAACCCATAGCTGTATGAAGGGATACAGGAGCTACTGAATCTCTTCTGCTGGATAAAGATTGCTTAGAATCCCTACAGTGTGGGAACAAGCTCTTCGGCCCAACAAGTCCACACCAACACACAGAGGGTTGCACCCACCCACTAATCTACACATCCTTGGACACTATGGGCAACTTAGCATGGCCAGTCCACCTAGCTTACATATCTTTGGGCTGCGGGAGGAAACTAGAGCACCTGGAAGAAACCCATGCAGACTCGGGGACAATGTGCAAACTCCACACCGGCAGCTGCCGAGGGTAGAATTGAACCCAGGCCCAGGTGCTGTAAGACAGCAGTGCTAACCACAGAGCTACTGATATTGATTTTCCTCCAGAGTCCATTCAAAGCCAAAGTTTTCATAACTGGAAATAATTGCGTACCCATTCCATTGCACAAATTTCGCATAAAATGTAATTGAATGTCTGGAACAACAAAAATTGTTCAAAAATTTCCTGTGAACACAGTTGACTCACTCTTAGATAACAAGTTGGCTAGAGTGAAAGTTAATTGCAGAAAGTCTGAGATGGAACAGGAATAAGTTGTAGTTATTTACTGTTATGTGGGTGATCGGAGTTATGGCTAAATAAAGATCACCGTCAGAAGTCAAAGAAATACCACAAGCAATTGCTAGAGCAGGCAAAACTTTATTTAAGAAGGGAGTGAATTTAAAAGAAATGTTTGATATGCCTCCTATAGTGAGGCTTATAAAATAGACTCAGAGTCAAATAAGTTAACACAATCAAGCACACTAAAATTGAGGTTCAAGTGACTTCAGAGTATTATTATGTTAAAATTGGAGTTCTGATGAGAAAGTGGAGATATCTTCAGAGACCTGCAGCTGAGGATAAACTGATGCTCACCAGATTGTGGTGCCACAACTATACCATAAGGATATGCTGGGAGCAGTACAGGAAATTTCGACAGTGGGGATGTAACATAATCAGTGAGCTTCCGATGCAGCGCTGGTGTTATGTCCCGCTTTCTATTTATCTGTTTAGGTTTCCTTGGGTTGGTGATGTCATTTCCTGCATTGAAATAGAAAGTGGGACATAACATCAGCGCTTTTTCAGAGGCTCACTGATGATGTTACCTAGAATGGTGACGAAACGTCTGAAAACTAACCTTCCAGCTCAGCGAGCAAACTCACATCCAGAAACTCAACCTGAGCTACAAATCTTCTCAAAACTCGCCAGTGGGAATGTAGGAATGCAGAAAACATAGTATCAATAAACAGGCATTTTACTTGGTCAGGACTTCATAAGGATATAGTACCGTTCTATAAAACATGTCATACATGCCATCTAGTAAGAAACCTTCACATGAAATCAAACTGATTCCTTTAATACCAGTTCTTGAAGAACCATTCAGTAGAGTGTTAGAATCTATGAGCAGGAGTATTAAAAATAGTGCAAGCACATTTAAAAGCCTCACAGGCAAAGATGAAAGAATGGGAAGACAAAAATGCTGCAGTTAGAATGTTTCAAATAGGATACAAAGAGTTGGTGTTTTTACCTTTATAAGGTGAGCCTTTGAATGTGAGTTTAAGTTGTTTGTACAAGGTAATTAAAAAGTTTAGTAAAATGACATCTTTTAGAAACCCCAGATTGCAGAGAGAAGAAATGATTGTCACTTTAACATGTTTAGGCAGTATCATTGTAGAGAGGAAAATAATAAAGAGTAAGTACGCCAGGTCATGAAGTAAGTAGAAGTCAACAGAGGCAGTAAGAGCGAGGTAAAAGGAGGAGTAGGCAGTTTACAAAGCGAATCACCTAAATTCCTAATACGTAATACTGAAATACTGGAACTGTTATCCAATTCCTAAACTCAAACAGGAATTTGAGAAGCTGAAGGCAATCCTCATGAATAACTTAGTGTTGGCTGCCCTTGACTTTACTAAATCTTTTAACAAAGCAATTGATGCTAGTGTCTTGGGGCTGGTGTGGTCTTATTGCAAAATTAGATTTAGGAATTGTGAGGTCAGTGGAGTACTTTTCCAAGAAATTAAATCAGTATCCGAAGAAGCATCAGAAGAAGTTTTACTCAGTGACAAAGAAGATGTTAAGATTATTCCTGTCTCCTAAACATTTTGAAGTTTGAATGATTTGAATGAATAATTTATTTATTGTCCTTTGCATTTTACAGTGAATGATACAGAAAAGCTTTAGCAATTGCCACAAGCTGGTGCCATTTTGATTAGTTTAAGAATAAAAAAGGATGAAAGATATAATGAAAAGAGAGTGCCGAGCTCTGAACCGACTCACCAATGACACCTGCATGCCACCCCTCCTCCGCTGCCTCGCCGCTGCCCGCCCCAGACCCACCAATGTAGGAGTCGGCACTCTTTGGTGCCGTCTCTTCACTTCTGCCCACTTCACCATCATCGCCAGTGATGGGTTTTCTCCAGAACCCACACTTGCCACACAGTCAGCAGCCCCTGTCTCCGAGTATATTACACTGCTACCACCACAGTTGCTGCCTTGCCAATGCCAATAATCCCTGCTCTGGCCCTACTGCATAGAGAGTCCCCGGCTCCACCACCAGACCAGGGCACCACCACCAGCTCCCTGAGAATCCCTCGCTGGCTGCCCTCCTCCAAGATGTCGCCTGGCCGCCATCTTGAAATGTCTGCTGCTGCCTCCGATTCCCGGAGAATGTTTGGCGCCGTTGCCTCTGCCGCCAGCCCTGAATGCCAGGAGGACGACCCTGCTGCCGCTTTGCCACTGCCGTAACCACCTTGAGTCGCAGAAGGAGCTGCATCCGCAGCATCCTGTGACTGTCAGGAGGAGGCACCATTTCATGCACAGCCCTCTCTCACTATGACACCAATTTCACTGACTAACCCACTGCAAAAGACTCTAAAGAAAAGAAACACAAAACTTATAAATTAAAGAAAAAAGAGGAGGAGCAAAAAGAAAGAAAAGAAAGAAAGCCTGTGGGAGCTCCATGCAAGAACCTGTACACAGCCCCGTTACTCAACTTGATTGGCAAGTTTATGCCTGTCACAGCTACAAAGAAACACCAATACACACCTACTAGAATCCTTTGGTCTTAGCAAAGAAATTTCAAACTCAATGTGCTCGACTATTTTGATTGAGGTTGTTGATTCATCCTTACAACGTAAGTATTGGTCATATCTCAGGAAAAGATTGCAGTGGAAATATCTAGAATACAATAATGCCGGAAAATGTTGAAAACTTAAGAAGAAAAGGTGACAAACATTTGCAAAATTCCTGCGTAAGAATTTTCTGAACATGGATTAATGTGATATTCCTGTATTTTATTCTTTAACATTGTGTTTACTTTGTGATGAAATGGAATATCATCTCTTCATGAAGTGTACAAAAATGACAAATATCTTTTGGAATATAAACTGGGAAGAATGGCAGTTTAGACACTTCTGCATGCAGAAATTGTAACAGGTATGTATCTTTTACAACTCAAAAGTTTTGAATATTTGAAGTTCAGAGGTGCTGCTCAATAAATTGCATTGGAGTCAACATTTCAGAACCCACAGTGTGCCTTTGTAATAAAGAAGGAGGGATGCTTTATTCTATACATTAGACTGGTAATTCAAATACAACCTTTTGAAGAGCAGATGAGACTTGGGGAAATGAACATGGTCTGGGCAAAGATAAGTCATTTCTTTTTGTATTTACAATACAGAGAGTTAATCATTCCACACTATCATTTGTTACCCAGGGACATCTTTACAGCTATCAGAACACAAATTTCATTGAAAAATTAAGTTGGCTGTGATGATTAATTGAATGATTGACATTCATTTTTACAATTTCTGAAGGAATGCATTGTATTTGAAATTGTCTGCTAAATGAAAGTCTTTTCAGGTTATAAAAAACACTCAGAATTCAAGCAGGTATTGCAAAGTTTTTGTAAATATTGGGAATGACGATAGCTTCTTTGGCTTTTTCCCATATCATGGCAAATTGTGCATTTACCCTGTTTGCGGAGACCTACTTTTTGAAGGTGTTTGACTTCTGAAACATTCCTTCCACAGGACAAAATATTATGGCTGACATCTTGCAGTAAAAGTGACAATCAGTAGTTGCTGTCTTTATGTACTGAAGCTGAGAGCAATTTCTAGACTGCACATAAGTGCAATGTTATGTTCCTAGCTAATGTTAATCATTGATAAGGCAGATCCCAGTACGAAACCTGGTTTGATTAACCCTAATTTCTGTATAGTTTAATTGTGAGGTCCTGAATACATTCAAATGAGTGTCCAAGTATACTTTGAAGACAGAAAGTAAAATATTACCTGAGGAGAAAAACATGAACTACATTACACTTGCAAAAAATAATTGGAATGATTGCCTCACAAATACCAACAAACGGACACTATTCCTTTTATCTCAGAAATACCCTCACAAATACCAAATGCCAGTGAGGATTCACCATCATCTCCACATTAAAGCTTCCTTCACAGGCTGGTACAGCTGCAACCAGTTTCCTTAACAGCAAATTCCTTGTGCATTCACTTGATGCTTTTTATCGGCTAGAATCTCTCACTGAACCATCTGGGGCACAATACAATCGAAATTCACAATTATTTTAACTTTTGAGCAAATACAAGCTTACAAAACTCCATTTTCAGCTGCACTGCAGGATCCGTCACCGTTGGCTCAAATATTACCATTTTCAATTAAGCAGTGAAATCTTACTGGGTCGAGAACAGGGTGGACTCTGTTGGAAAATGTGGCTGATGAAGAAGTCCAGAGTGCCCTATCTTGACATCGAGAACATTTGCTGCTTCCCTTGTGTGGGACTGTCTTGAACAAGAAATCATACATATAAAGTGATAGGTATAAAGGAGATAGATTCAAAAATGAGATGAAGAGAAACGACTTCTCTCAGAGAGTTGTGAGTCTGTGGAACTTAATGTCCCACAGTACAGTGGAAGCAAAATCAATCAATAGATTCAAGGGAGAAAAATAAATGTTTCTGATGAAAAGTAGGGTAAAAGGCTGTGGGGATTGTGGCAAGAGAGTAGAGTTGAGACCAGGATAAGATCAACCATCATCATGTTAAATGGGGAAGTGGGCTTGAAGGTTTGAATTGCCTAGTCCTTATCCAAATTTCTATGTTAAGGAAGGTCCAAAGATTGGGCGATATTCTCTTTATGCAACAGTGAATGGTCAATTAAGGGCAATTATTGATTTTAACATCTTATTAACTGTGCATATCATCTCATTAATAAACAGCTTCCTATCCTACCACCTGTCACGAACAAACTTAATGTTGAGAATTCTCGACATGGAAGTCTGAGCGGATCCCTGTCGACTTTAGCTCATCACTGGCTGCACAGAGCCTCCATGCTGCTCACCGTGCAACGGCAACCAGGGCATGATCCATGGCACCAACGGTGTGCAGCCCTCATCCATGAACATTGGTATCTCATCATCACCAACCTCTCAGGATCCTCATGACACTGCTCCAATCCAGTTCCAGAATGCAGAGGATACTTTGTAGCTCACAAAATTCTACTTGTAGCTTACTTAGGCAGTAAGAAAACATGGGCTACGATACTAAAACTTTTCTATTGACCAGGTTTTCATGAAGATATGGTGAAATTTTGCCAGGCATGCGGTAAATGTCACATAGTGGGGAAACCCCAAATATCAATGAAACTGCACCTTTAACTCTGAAACCAGCTTTTGAAGAAATGTCAGCAGACTCTTAATAGATTGTGTAGAAACTGTACCTAAAATCAGGAGTGGGAATCCATGTCTTCAACAACAACAATGTCTATTTTAAAAAAAATCCTGAAGTAATGTCTTTTGGAAAGACAGAGCCAAAATCGCAGTGCAAAAATTAGTTCAATAATTTAGAAGACATGAAGTACCCAAAAAAATACAACCAGATGGAGGTTCAAATTTTATGTCCCAAGTCATCTGGAACAATAGAAAAATAGCTGTAGCTATGGGAATCCATGGCACACACAGAGTCAGAATAATATAGAAGTCTGTCGTGGTACTAAATAGTGGAAGCTGTGGGTCATATACTTACAGAAGAAGTCCTGCAGTACTGCCAGACACTGAGTTTTGCAAACAGTTTTCAGTTTCTTTTACTCCAAGCTCTTTTTCGGTCAATTCCCTGTGGCTGTCTTTCTTTTTCTTTCTCTTTCTCTAAATTTATGTGTTTGCAGTCCTAGATTTCTACCTTTTCTTTCCCCTGCCTTGCCAATTTAAATTTTCATTTAAAGTTCCATTTCTCATTTTTTTTTGTTTCTTCCAGTTTTAGCTAATGCTAGCTGTGATGCATCAATTCCTGGATTTTCTCCTTTGAATTTTAAATACTGGGTAATCACTTTAATCACATCATCCTTACGAGATTTTGCTTTTACCTCTTTCTTCAATTTTTCCATTAGTGCTTTTGGTGTGGACTTAGTCAAAGATTTGAAATGTTCCACGCTTATACCTTTTACTTGCATGGACATTTGTGAAAATAATCAAAATCATATTGAAATGTACTTCACTAAAACTCCTGAAACTACCTCTATGTATACACTTTAAGGATTCACAAATCCATTAAAAATTTCAAGATTTCCAAACATAATCACACGCCCCAATTTGTTTCAGACCCCATTGAATAAGTCAGATCCAAAGTAAAACCCAGCTTTGTCTCTAATTTAGCTGTTTCTAACTCTGGAGGCAAGTTACTGAGCACATTCACAAGGTGCTTCACGTACACTTTTAACACATAGAATGAAATGTTTACTAAATTACGGAGAACATGAACTACATCACATTGACAAAAGGTTAAACGATTTCGATGCATACACCCACAAATTCAAACTTGCACTATTCATTTTATCTCTGCAAAACTTTTATAAATCACAAATCTTTGTGCAAGTGATAATGGGAACTGAAAATGCTGGAGAATCCAATATAATAAAATGTGAGGCTGGATGAACACAGCAGGCCCAGCAGCACCTCAGGAGCACAAAAGCTGACGTTTCGGGCCTAGACCTTCATCAGAGAGGGGGATGGGGTGAGGGCTCTGGAATAAATAGGGAGAGTCGAGAACGCCCTTGACCGCGTCCCCCGCATTTCCCGCAACACATCCCTCACACCCCGCCCCCGCCACAACCGCCCTAAGAGGATCCCCCTCGTTCTCACACACCACCCCACCAACCTCCGGATACAACGCATCATCCTCCGACACTTCCGCCATCTACAATCCGACCCCACCACCCAAAACATTTTTCCATCCCCACCCCTGTCTGCTTTCCGGAGAGACCACTCTCTCCGTGACTCCCTTGTTCGCTCCACACTGCCCTCCAACCCCACCACACCTGGCACTTTCCCCTGCAACCGCAGGAAATGCTACACTTGCCCCCACACCTCCTTCTTCACCCATATCCCAGGCCCCAAGATGACTTTCCACATTAAGCAGAGGTTCACCTGCACATCTACCAATGTGGTACACTGCATCCGCTGTACCCAGTGTGGCTTCCTCTACATTGGGGAAACCAAGCGAAGGTTTGGGGACTCCTTTGCAGAACATCTCTGCTCGGTTCGCAATAAACAACTGCACCTCCCAGTCGCAAACCATTTCCACTCCCCCTCTCATTCTTTAGATGACATGTCCATCATGGGCCTCCTGCAGTTTCACAATGATGCCACCCGAAGGTTGCAGGAACAGCAACTCATATTCCGCTTGGGAGCCCTGCAGCCCAATGGTATCAATGTGGACTTCACCAGCTTCAAAATCTCCCCTTCCCCCACCACATCCCAAAACCAGCCCAGTTCGTCCCCTCCCCCCACTGCACCACAAACCAGCCCAGCTCTTCCCCTCCACCCACTGCATCCCAAAACCAGTCCAACCTGTCTCTGCCTCCCTAACCTGTTCTTCCTCTCACCCATCCCTTCCTCCCACCCCAAGCCGCACCCCCATCTACCTACTAACCTCATCCCACCTCCTTGACCTGTCCGTCTTCCCTGGACTGACCTATCCCCTCCCCACCTCCCCACCTATACTCTCCTCTCCACCTATCTTCTTTTCTCTCCATCTTCGGTCCGCCTCCCCCTCTCTCCCTATTTATTCCAGAACCCTCACCCCATCCCCCTCTCTGATGAAGGGTCTAGGCCCGAAACGTCAGCTTTTGTGCTCCTGAGATGCTGCTTGGCCTGCTGTGTTCATCCAGCCTCACATTTTATTATCTTTGTGCAAGTTCCCCATTATCTCCACAGTAATGTTTTTGGTTCAGGCTGATATAGATGCAACCAATTTCCTTCCAGTGAATGCATATCCATTCAGAGGAACTGTTGTGGTGCAGCAGTATATTCCTTATCTCTGAGCAGGGAGGCCTTAGTTCAAGTTCCACCTGTTCCAGAGGCATATAATAACGTCAGTGGGCAGATTACGTTTGGAAGTATCTACATATGCATTCACTAGATGTTTCTTTTCAGCTGATATATCTCCGTGAGAAATTTACTGCAAACTAAACTCTCTATTGCTTCACCATCAGTGCAAACAAGCGAGTTCTCTAAGCTCAGTATTGCAGGATTTGTTATGAGAGTGTGTGACCCTCCTGCTTCTTTAGTACCTCCACAGGCTTCTGCATTGGTCTATCTCTGTGTACGTCTCTGGAACCCATTGCAAGGTACCACAATAGTTTTTTTTCTTTACTGTCTTTATTGCACTGAACCCTACCTAATTACTTCGAGGTTTATAAAACTTTATTAAAAATGCATTTATATAAACTGATCTCCAGACTTGCTTGTGTTAAGCTCACAAAAGAAACTCTAAATATGAAACTAAAACAATTTCTCTCCCTTTGTAACACAAGTAATACAACAAAAAATTGAAACTTAAATTTATACATTGTGCCTAACAGCAGAATAATGCAGGAATCCAGAATTGCTGTCCATGATTCTGTATTTCTTCAGTAGATGTGCAGGTAAGGATCTCCAGATTACAGTCAATGGAAATGGTTAGAACTTCCATTCCAATGCTCATGATCTGGGGGTAAAAACTGTTGGGGAAAGTGGTCATTGTTGAAAAAGGTACAACTCTACCATCACTTAATATCAGTCAAATTCTTAAGATTAATGTGCAACATTTAGATTAAGGATGATTCCAAGAAGCCAGAGTTGGTTTTACTTTTATTCATTGCAAAGGCCCATCAGTGAAATCATTTAATTTTTCAAAAAACTATTTCATACGGTTACCTGGATCATTACCAGCTGCTGCATGTAGTCTAATATTGAGCAATTGTGATTTTCGGTTGCATACTTGCAGGTCAGTAGCTACAGCTCTCACTAGCCAATCAGAATAATAATATGTCAGACACTATTGCAAATTATTTAAAAATATGCTGCATGATAGAAAAAGAAGTGTCTGAAGACTGTAAAACTTATTGCGACATTAGGTTTGAGGTTATCAAATATTTATTTGACCAGTACTTAATGAATGAATAATAATGGAAGAAGACTGAAGTCTGAATCTTCCAAGGTACAGGGTCAAAAATACTGTCATGGGTGATTATTCCCTGTGTTGAAAGTGATAGTATTTCAAAGTAGAAATCTCCCCATGTTGGCTAAGGTTTTACAAAAATTTCTCTCAGTTTGTAGGGAGAAGATTAATTTTCTTCCAAACTCGGGTTTTAATATCTTCTGCTGTTCATTTCCCTATCCCAGGATACATTTCTGAGCATTATTGACCTTAGTAGATCACAACCAAGTAGCCAAATCCCTTCAATTTATATTCCAGAATATTAGCTTTTCCCAGTTGGGTTAACAGTTTTCACATCTTCTACAATTCCTTACCAAGGATTTGCTGTGTTCGAACTGCACTGCATGTATAGCCATCATACTTATAATATTTAGAAAACACATTAAAATGTTATGTATGTGTGACATTCCTTCAATAAATTTTTAAATACAAAAATAAAATCCCTGGCTGAAGCCCTTAAGTGATTCAACGTGCACTATTATTATGCTGTTGCTGTAAAACTAGCCAGCCAATTTGTACTTGAGACTCTATCCAGCTAAGAATATACACAATAATGCTGTACTTCGAGGATTATGTTTTACTCTCAGTGGTGCTGTTTCACCACAATAAAACTAAAAACAATGAGACAGATTCCAACCATTGTGATACCACAAGCAAATATTTGCAATTTATATTTTAATACCAAGAGCTGTTTGTAGATATTCACAAATTAATTACAGGGGAAAAATAGCTTGGACAGGCACTCAACTTCACAGGTAACAATGAATAAATTGGATAATAATTAACTAAAATTTCTTGACGATACAGTGGAGAAGGGGAAATGAGAATAATCATTGAATCATACAGCGCTGAAAAAGGCCATTCAGCCCATCTGTGCTGGCTGTCTGAAGGAGCAATCAATTAGTTCCACCCCACTGCTCTTTCCCCACAGCTCTGCATTTTCTTTTTCTTGTTTGGTAGAGATCTTACCATTTACTGGAAGTATTTGAATATCCCACAATCTCATTAGCCAATATATTCCTTCAGAGATTTAACAATTCTATATAATTCACAAAGTTCCCCATTTATTTGGTTTTCAGACCCAGGTTGATAGAAAACAAAGACCAGGTTTGTGTACTGAAAAAAAAACTTTATATTAAAATAAGTTAAGACTCTTACTACTGGTAAACATTGGCATATAACGTTATTACTTAAAACTCAAGTATCCTTATAAACCAGTCTTAAAACAGACAGAAAACAAATGGGGAAAATAGGTTTTGGGGTTGAGGGGGCAAGACTGGAAAAACAGTTCAGTCATCTTGGTACCCAAGTTGCAACGATCTGTATGACTGTAGTGCTGGCTGGCTTGATGCTTTCTTTTCAGGTCAGGGAGAAACACAGGACTGCTGGTTTGCTCATAAAATGTCTCTGACTTACCAATTATTAGTCAAAGCTTACACCAAAATTTACATGATAGATAATTTGGTTTTCTTCACGCGTTAAATTAGTTTTGAACAGAGAAACTGATACTGAGCTGGGAAGAGCTGAACACTTTTCTCTCACTCTCTCTCTCTCTCTCTCCGGCTGTGTAACTCGTACCCAGCTCCAAACTGCTTAGTTACCCACGAACCAAGCACATCATTATTGACAAGGAGAAGACATTTGTCAACAACAACTGGAACACACGTCCACAGATCAATCAACTTCGGAGCTCCAGCCGTACACTCTCTCTAACTCATAAATAATTCAAAGGGCAACTATGGCGTGATCAAATAATTTTCTACATAATGCTTGGCATGAGTGTTGGTTAATTGGTTTTCAAAGCATGAAGCCACCCTTTTAAACAATGATTTTAAACCAGATATAAACAGGTCAGGTGCACCAGCGACTAGTGTTGGAAGGCTGATGTATTGATATTTTGTGTTCAAGGGCTGGCATCCAGCCCATGGTTTGAATTGGGCTGCATCTCACAGGTATTCACTCACATAGAGCCTACCTGTTTAGTCACAGCACCCTTGTCTTGCTTTGCCTTGCCATGCCTGTTATTACATTGGCACTTCAGCCACATTTTGAAGGCTATCAATACTGCTGTATTGTCTTGCACACAGATGGGTTGATTGTCAGTACAGATCTGTGTGGGGATTGGAGACGGACATCCTGCTGCACATTACACCAAGACATCAATCTAACACCTACAGCCAGTGCCAACTGCCTGTGTGGCAAACACACTGCACGTTAATTGAACCAATGTGCCATGTCAAAAATTGGGCAGAGGATTGTCCTCAGTGCAATCAGGGGAGCAGGGATTGGTGTTAGTCAGGTGTTCACTAGTGTCAGTTATGGGCATAATCCACAAACAGTCGAGGAGCTTGGCCACAGTGAAACATTTGCTTGAACCAGTCCCAGTCAGGGGATCTGTCTGTCTACAGTCTAGGGAATGGGCATTTGTCAATTCTGTAGAGGCATCACGAGCAGTCGGGGGGATATGTATCACCAGTCAGGGAGCAGCAAAGATGGGAATCAACCACCGCGGTCTCCTCAGGAGGAGTGAGTGTGCACCGCAGAACAAAGCTAATCTGTCATTTCATACTATCTGCGTAAGGACTAGATCTAGTTATGTCATTCATCCATCAAATCATTAAAATTAGAATTAGATTTATAGTCATATGAACTTAAGTACAAAGTACATAAGTACAGTGAATTGCGTACAATGTCTCCACACTTTATCTGAATGTACAGAACCAATGGGCTGAAATTTACATTATTTTGGCTAAATGTCATTGAGATTTTTGGAGGATTTCCCACCTTGAGCCCTAACAAGATCTCTTGTTGTACCTTACCAAACTGTCCTGATGAACTACCCACTCCACCCCTTGGGCACATCTCCAGCCTGATTCTACCTCATCTTACCATGTATCATTCCTGGAGCAACCTGCCCAAGAAACCTGGCATCCCTGGCACCCATGTCATTTTGAAAAAGCCACTGTGCATTCAGACAAGTGTTGGCAATCAGGCACTGCCCCTTGCCAGCAACATAAAGTCACAGCATTCACAAAACCACACTATTCGCAGATCATAGACAGTATCATTGACACTCCCTCTCGAATATAAATGCAAATATTCTCTCTCTGTGTCGCTGTTTAACTTCCAAGACACATACATTACCTGTCCTTAGCTCCGTTCATCTAATCACCCTCTTTCAGTCAATAGTACTCTGTCCCCTGTAGATCCCCATTTGTCCAGGAGGGGGCATCACATACAGGCAAGCAATTGGACAATTCCAAAGATGAGGTTCTGTTGACAACCAACAGTGAACACAAACAAAATGAATAGAGGCTGCAGTTCACTCCCACAATGTAAACCAAATGCTGGCAACATGACCAATGAGTATTTTACAGCCAATGATGGTCTACTGCATTCAGCTCTCAACTACCGTTAACCAGATCCTGTCTGGGTTGCAACACTTTGCACTGAGCTCTCTCATGGATGAGGACAGCTCTCTCATCCTCAATGTCTTCATCCTCGTGCTTGGAAAAATGTTTCCATTTGCCCACTTTTTCAGCATCCAGCACATTGTCTCATTGCCTGTTCCAATAGTGCGGAGCACAGTACATCAGGATGATGGGTGGTTCACTTTATACAGACTATACCCCAGGCAACTCCATGCAGTGGAATCATATCTTCATCAGCCTCATTGTCTGTTCCACTGTGGCCCTGGTCGAAGCAAGGGCAGTATTATATCTGTGTTGCTCATCAGTCAGGTACTACACAATTGGTGACCTTATCCATGGTCGCAGTATGTAGCCCTTGTCCCCAGTAACCAACCTTGTAAAGCATCTGAACCCTTAAACACACCAGGTACAGGAGAGTTCTCCAGGATGTAGGTGCCATGACAACTGCTAGGATGGTAGGCACACACCCATGGAAAATGGTGACAGTGATCCCAGATCATCTGGACATTGATCGAGTGGAACATAAGAAGATAAGAACTAGGATCAGGAGTAGGCCATCTGGCCCCTCGAGCCTGCCCTGCCATTCAGTAAGATCATGGCTGATCTTTTTGAGACTCAGCTCCACTCACCTGCCCACTCACCATAACCCTTAATTCCTTTACTGTTCAAAAATTTATCTAGCCTTGCCTCAAGCACATTCGGTGAGGTAGCTTCAACCACTTCACTGGGCAGGAAATTCCACAGGTTCACAACCCTTTGCGTGAAGAAGTTCCTCTTGACCTCAGGCCTACATCTACTTCCCCTTAATTTGAGGTGAGGCCCTCTCGTCCTAGTTTCACCTGCTAGTGGAAACAACCTCCCTGCCTCTACCTTATCTATTCCTTCATAATCTTACATGTTTCTATAAGATCTCCCCTCATTATTCTGAATTCCAATGAGTATAATCCCAGTCTGCTCTGTGTCTCCTCATAATCCAACACTCTCAACTCTGGAATCAACCGAGTGAATCTCCTCTACACCCCCCTCCAGTGCTAGTATATCTATTCTCAAGCAAGGAGACCAAAACTGCACACAGACCTCACCAGGACCCTACACAGCTACAGCATAGCATCCCTGTTTTTAAACTCCATCCTTCTAGCAATGACAGACAAAATTCCATTTGCCTTTTTAATTATCTGCCGCACCTGCAATCCTACCTTCAGCGATTCATGCACAAGGACACCAATGTCCCTCTGCACAGCAGCGTGCTGCAATATTTTACCATTTAAAACATAGTCCATTTTGCTGTTATTCCTACCCCTAAAATGAATGGCCTCACACTTATCAACATTGTATTCCATCTGCCAGACATTTGCCCACTCACTTAGACTATCTATATCCCTCTGCAGACTTTCAGTGTCTTCTGCACACTTTGCTCTAGCACTCATCTTAGTGTCAAATGCAAATTTTGACACACCACACTTAGTCCCCAACTCCAAATTATCTATGTAAATTGTAAACAATTGTTGTCCCAACATTGATCTCTGAGGCACACCGCTAGCCACTGACTGCGAAAAATAAAAACACTTATTTACCCCTGCTCTTTGCTTTCTACTGGTCAACCAAACCTCTATTCATACCAATACATTACCTGTAATACAGTGCAGCCCTCCCCATTGATGAATTCTGCAATGTAGTGATACGATTTTTGATGTTTGTACGATCAATAGCACCCGTCAGCTGAAGAAACCCAGCCATGTTCCTCAATCTTACTGCTCGGCTGCCACACTGAACTCGCCATCATGAAATGACATGAACTGCTATGGCCTTATACAGATGGCATCAGTCATTGTTTTGCTGGATTAGTTACAGCACAACTGAGAGATTCCACACAGTCACTCAACATTCCCTGGAAGGGGCCACTTATGGAGAGGTTCATGGGTTCAAGTTGGGATAACTGTCTGCACGATTGTTGATCCAGCTGTTGCACCATTTTCTCGTTGCTTTCCAAAAATGTATCATGCGCTTGTGGTTGGGTGGTGAGAGTGTGGGAGAAAGGAACTGTGTGGATTTACCCCCTGAACATGAGGGATGTTGCTGAATGTAGGCCACTGCCTAGAGAAGTAAATCACAAATTTGACATAGTTATCCAAAAATTGGCAGATCACTTTACAGTTAATGATATGGATTTTGTGAACAGTATATTCAGAGACACCATTCAATTGTGTAGTGTGGAGATGCTGAACATCTCATTTCACATGCCTTGGAAAGTGCACTAATGTTATGTGGGCCAATGACAGACTCAATTTGTTGAGGTGCACTGAACAGATTGAATATGGCACTCAACGTGTCAACAACTGTGGCACTAGTAGTATCTTTAATTTGTTCTATAAAATAGAATTTGTGAAGTGGTTAGGTGTCAGAATGTAATCATATTCTTGGACATAGAAACTTTCCGTAAAATCTTACTCCAGAGCTCGGAATGAATCTCATGTAAAATCGCATGCACACAAGTTACTTTCAGTTGTTGAAGTTGATGGAGATAACATGTTTCACATAATTTGTTTATCTGATTGATGTCCTTATTAATGCCAAGCCAACATAGTGACACACATGCCCAATCTCTTTTCTTTGTCCACCCGTCTCACTTGTATGTATATGGTCCACCATATATTTATGTAGAGCAAGCGGAATGATGATGCTTTTGCCTTTGAAGGCTATGTTCTTGGGGAGTTCAAATGAATGACCAAAATGAATGAGCTTGTTTAAGGGCCTGAGATAATGGGAACTGCAGATGCTGGAGAATCTAAGACAACAAAATGTGAGGCTGGATGAACACAGCAGGCCCAGCAGCATCTCAGGAGCACAAAAGCTGACGTTTCGGGCCTAGACCCTTCATCAGAGAGGGGGATGGGATAAGGGTTCTGGAATAAATAGGGAGAGAGGGGAAGGCAAACCGAAGATGGAGAGAAAAGAAGATGGGTGGGGAGAGTATAGGTGGGGAGGTAGGGAGGGGATAGGTCAGTCCAGGGAAGACGGACAGGTCAAGGAGGTGGGATGAGGTTTGTAGGTAGATGGGGGTGCGGCTTGGGGTGGGAGGAAGGGATGGGTGAGAGGAAGAACAGGTTAGGGAGGCAGAGACAGGTTGGACTCGTTTTGGGATGCAGTGGGTGGAGGGGAAGAGCTGGGCTGGTTGTGTGTGCAGTGGGGGGAGGGGATGAACTGGGCTGGTTTAGGGACGCAGTTGGGGAAGGGGAGATTTTGAAAATGGTGAAGTCCACATTGATATCATTAGGCTGCAGGGTTCCCAGGCGGAATATGAGTTGCTGTTCCTGCAATCTTTGGGTGGCATCATTGTGGCAGTGCAGGAGGCCCATGATGGACATGTCATCTAAAGAATGGGAGGGGGAGTGGAAATGGTTTGCGACTGGGAGGTGCAGTAGCTTGTTGCGAACTGAGCGGAGGTGTTCTGCAAAGCGGTCTCCAAGCCTCCGCTTGGTTTCCCCAATGTAGAGGAAGCCGCACCGGGTACAGTGGATGCAGTATACCACATTGGCAGATGTGCAGGTGAACCTCTGCTTAATGTGGAATGTCATCTAGGGGCCTGGGATATGGGTGAGGGGGGAGGTGTGGGGGCAAGTGTAGCATTTCCTGCGGTTGCAGGGGAAGGTGCCAGGTGTGGTGGGGTTGGAGGGCAGTGTGGAGCGAACAAGGGAGTCACGGAGAGAGTGGTCTCTCCGGAAAGCAGACAGGGGTGGGGATGGAAAAATGTCTTGGGTGGTGGGGTCGGATTGTAGATGGCGGAAGTGTCGGAGGATGATGCGTTGTATCCGGAGGTTGGTGGGGTGGTGTGTGAGAGCGAGGGAGATCCTCTTTGGGCGGTTGTGGCGGGGGCGGGGTGTGAGGGACATGATGCGGGAAATACGGGAGACGCGGTCGAGGGCGTTCTCGATCACTGTCCTCTCAGTCTCCATCTCAGGCAACCAGCTTGTAACTGATGTCCATTTCAAGCCCACCGACTCCCACTGCTACCTAGAGTACACCTCCTCCCACCCATCCTCCTGCAAAAATTCTATCCCCTAGTCCCAATTCCTCCGCCTCCGCCGCATCTGCTCCCACGATAAGACATTCCAGTCCCGCACATCCCAGATGTCCAAGTTCTTCCAGGACCCGCAACTTTCCCCCCACAGTGATCGAGAATGTCCTCGACCGCATCTCCCGTATTTCCCGCAACATGTCCCTCACACCCCGCCCCCGCCACAACCGCCCAAAGAGGATCCCCCTCATTCTCACACACCACCCCACCAACCTCCGGATACAACGCATCATCCTCCGACACTTCCGCCATCTACAATCCGACCCCACCACCCAAGACATTTTTCCATCCCCACCCCTGTCTGCTTTCCGGAGAGACCACTCTCTCCGTGACTCCCTTGTTCGCTCCACACTGCCCTCCAACCCCACCACACCCGGCATCTTCCCCTGCAACCGCAGGAAATGCTACACTTGCCCCCACACCTCCCCCCTCACCCCTATCCCAGGCCCCAAGATGACATTCCACATTAAGCAGAGGTTCACCTGCACATCTGCCAATGTGGTATACTGCATCCACTGTACCCGGTGCGGCTTCCTCTACATTGGGGAAACCAAGCGGAGGCTTGGAGATCGCTTTGCAGAACACCTCCGCTCAGTTCGCAACAAACTACTGCACCTCCCAGTCGCAAACCATTTCCACTCCCTCTCCCATTCTTTAGATGACATGTCCATCATGGGCCTCCTGCAGTGCCACAAT
This sequence comes from Stegostoma tigrinum, assembly GCF_030684315.1. Classification (NCBI taxonomy): domain Eukaryota; kingdom Metazoa; phylum Chordata; class Chondrichthyes; order Orectolobiformes; family Stegostomatidae; genus Stegostoma; species Stegostoma tigrinum. Next base: position 24,962,168 of record NC_081375.1, read on the forward strand.
GATGCCACCTGAAGGTTGCAGGAACAGCAGCTCATATTCCGCCTGGGAACCCTGCAGCCTAATGGTATCAATGTGGACTTCACCAGTTTCAAAATCTCCCCTTCCCCAACTGCGTCCCTAAACCAGCCCAGTTCGACCCCTCCCCCCACTCCACCACACAACCAGCTCAGCTCTTCCCCTCCACCCACTGCATCCCAAAACCAGTCCAACCTGTCTCTGCCTCCCTAACCGGTTCTTCCTCTCACCCATCCCTTCCTCCCACCCCAAGCCGCACCCCCATCTACCTACTAACCTCATCCCACCTCCTTGACCTGTCTGTCTTCTCTGGACTGACCTATCCCCTCCCTACCTCCCCACCTATACCGTCTCCACCCATCTTCTTTTCTCTCCATCTTTGGTCCGCCTCCCCCTCTCTCCCTATTTATTCCATAACCCTCACCCCATCCCCCTCTCTGATGAAGGGTCTAGGCCCGAAACGTCAGCTTTTGTGCTCCTGAGAAGCTGCTTGGCCTGCTGTGTTCATCCAGCCTCACATTTTGTTGTCTTGTTTAAGGGCCTGTTGGATTTGATCAGATCACCTTTTGATGATGATCCTTTTGAGATATTGCTGCTAATCATTACTGGTCTTAGCTTATAAATTCTGCTCTGCTTTGATGTAACCAAAATGTATGAGATCAATGCCATATTCTGGAATCTTTGGTAATGCAACTGACAGATTTACCATTTGATAGATTATGATAGTACCTAGATCTAAATGTACTGCAATAATAGGTGACCCAGCCCTTTAAATGATGTAAAAGATTTCAGAAGTCAATCCCGAAGATCTGTATTGACATTTAAGATCGATAACGCCAATACATGGGATGTCTGAAGCTTTGTGAGCAGTTAACTCATCCTGTGTGGATTGTACCCTGAAATGCCAGTTTCCTGAGTACATTTTGTGTAAAATGCATAAAGGTCTGATAGTTGTTGGCACTGATGTCAATCTTAGCATATGTTGTCAAAAACGTTTTGTTGTGTAACATTTGGTGAAGATAAAGGCTTCAACTTTTCTGCCAGCGTCTATGTGTCACATGTGTCAAGTGACCACATTTACTGTCTGACTGGAGACTAAGATTGTCATTTATGGTTCTCCTTGGACTTTCTTGCATAGTTGGTGGAATTATGGAAGCTTTTTGGTTAGTTTCTCTTCAAATGCTACTGTGAGGAATTGTGTTACACCATTGTGTTAACCTCTGCTACAATTCTGGGGCATTGGACTCCCTACACATTTAGCCCAAAGTACTCTTGTGGAACATAGCTGGTAGATGTCATGAAATTCTGGACACTGTTTTGGTGAGTGAGACACGGCTCTCCTCATACAAGATTTGACCATTCTGTTGAACTTGATGGTAGCTGAAATTGTTGTTTCAGAATTAAGTACCTGAAGATGCTGCTGACTGATACAACTGCATTGATTTACTGTCAGAGCACTAATGATATATTCTTCAGGTTTCTCAAGAAGTGCTTTTCTGAAGGATTTGATTAATATAGAGACAACAACAACATTAATTACATTATTCTTTTAGCTAAGTTAATTCCTGTGAAATCACCTTCTGTACCTGTTTTTTGACACCTGTCTATGAATTGGTCAATCATTTCACCTGGCTAAAATTGGTATGACACAGACTATGTATCCTGAACTTGTATTAAACTGTAAGTTGATCTTTAACAGACTGAAAATATTTTCGATTCTTTTCAGTTACGGTCAGAAATATTGGGAGATTTTATTTTTCTTAATCAATCAGTGTCCAAAGGGAAGAGAAATTTGAATGACTGTAATTTGTTTTTTGCCAGTTATCTGCTCTTCCACAAAGTAAAGCATGATTCTGTCTTTAAACAACTGGAATTCTGACAGAATATCAATGGATTCCCCATCTATGATGAGATATTTGATTTCCATCATTCTTTTGTAGAGATCTGTGCTTGTAAAAGCTTGCAAGCAAAAACCTATGTTGTTTAAAACCAGAGAGTGCAATTTTAAGATGGGATGTAAGTGGTTTAGAGGAGATCCGAAGAAATGGTTTTTCACCCAGAAGCTTGTAGAAATATGGACCATGCTGCCTGAGTGGGTGGTGGATAACATTTAAGAAGCATCTGGATGAGTTCTTAAGATTCCAAGGCATAGTGGACTATCAACTGAGTGCAAGAAAATGGGATAATTGCAGTTTGATGTCATTTGGTGGCATAGGCATGGTGGGCAGAAGGGTCTGTAGCTCCTCTTCTCTTATTATTGGAGTGTCACAAATTGCCACACTTTTAAAATTACAGGTTTGTGACTATAGTAGGTGTTCATCCAAACAAAAAGATGGTGATAATATCACATATTCTTTGTTTATTCAGCACCATTATGGAAAGAAATTACTAGAACTGAATGACATCTGGACACTGGTCAGGTCTTTAAAATGAATGAAGCAGTTTCTTTAGAACTTGTTTTTGTACTCAGTTACACGATTTCTTAGATCAGAACTGTTTTTCAAAGAGACAGCACAGTTACTGGTTTGTAGCCTTTAGTGTTGGTTATTGCACTTTAGTCTTATTTATGGCTATAACTTCCGTTCTGAACTCACTGCCATGATTGACTTTTATCGACTTATGACAACCATAATGCACTTTCTGGCTTTGTATATATTTGCCCACATAACATACCACAGAGAATTTGGCTCTTGTGAAGACACATGCTGAAGTTTATGAATAAATATTAAATATTTACATGGACACAATGTCACAGACTTACATGTACATCTGTCTTCTGTTCTTAATCATATTACTGTCAATTACGTACAAATAGCTCACTGAATGAAGAGACTGCACTGAGTCCACAGTATACAGAGAGTGAGCAAAGGTGAGTTGAATACTTTTATACCAGAATATCACATACAGTGATGTCACATAACTATCTTAAAAGTACAGGCCTGGCCGCTGTGGAATCAATGCCATAATACAACATCAATGGTAATATATTGATTGTCAATGGCTAGCATCATGATCAAAGCAAATTTTGAATTTGGATGTCTTTAATTTCACACTCTGAACTTTAAATCAGTCGGTCTGATCCTATCAAACAAGACAGCAACAGACTCCTGCCAAACAGCCTGAAATCATGAACCTTAATACCTGCTACCGAATGATCTTGAATTCACCTGGAAAAGCAACTGATCCTCAGTCTACTTACATTGCCAGAAACTGCCACGTCATCTAACTATCCCAAGTTTTGGAGGAACTCCTGACTCAGCCATTTGGATTCTGATCTTCCAGTAAACTGATAACCGTACTGCGAGTCCTGACATCAGTAAGATAGATCAGCGGCGACTGAGGATCAGCGACATCATCATTGGCTGAGACCGGGGCAAGCAGCAGTGAAGCGGTAGGGGGAGGGCAACACGGGAGCATCGATCGTGGTGCCAGCCTCCAATGTTGTGCGTAGCGCGGGTGGTGGCAAAGGTAAGTTTGCCCAGTGGTGAAAGATGGCACCTGAGGATCAGTAACTTGGAAGTTAGATAGGTCTGGTGTGATGGTCATAACTCGTATGTACATGGAATTTTCTTTAATAAAATCTTTTCATTTTCTTTTCTTCTTAAACTATCAATGTGGTACCAGATGTGGTAACAAGTGAAAGCTTTTCACTGTGTTTAATGGCATTTTACTGTAAAGTATGTGACAAAAAAATCATTTGTTTGTTCATTTATTCAAAGAAGTGAAATTCCTACCTTTTACTATATCTCGTATGTTTGTGTGCTTGTGTGTATGAGTGAGAGAGGCAGACAGAGAGAGAGGGAGAGAGAAGTCACATAAATCCACTGTGATATTGAATGTAAGGATAAATATTACTTCTGTTTTAATCTAAGATGGTTTACAGTGAGTGTTTCAATTTTAAATAAAATTTATGTAAACAGGTTTTTCCTTGATAACACACCTCAGTCTTTTCAAAATTAACCCATTTTAACTATATACAGAAGGGAAGGAGAATTAAAGGGACTCAGAATATCGCTCTCCATGTCCGTAACTGGGATTAAAACATAATAACATATGAGATGAGAAAAAAAATCATTTAGATCAAGTTGCCCTTTCTCCTCACAGTATAATGATGAACTCCACTCAACTTCTGTTTTCCTCCTGAGGAACGGATCAACAAGAATTATTGCTCCCTTGTAAAGATAAATTGTTAAGCTCCAAATGACCAAATGCTTTCATTCTACATTATGTACCCTGGACCAATTTTCTTTCTCAGCACAGCCTTTCTCTAGTTCTAGCAGTTTGAGAACCATCATGTTCTACGTGGCAGTCAATAATCATTATCTAAATTGCCATTCTAATTATTGATCCTGGTACTTAGATATTCATCCAGTTCTTCTTTAGGGTGTTAATCGATACACCATTAACCGCTTTACTTCTCAGCCTGTTCTACTTTTGAGGGGAAGAAGAATTCTTTATTTCCTCCACTATTGCTTGGGGCTTGTTTTTGTATTCACAAGTACAAAATACTTTATCTACTCCTCTCAGCATTTTAAATTAAAATGAATTCTAAGAGTCTGAGTTTGTCCTTGTAACTTATAGTCTGTTTGTTGTGACATTCAATCCAGACTGAAAGCTTCCTGCCTGCTGACTGTTCCCAAAATTAATCTGATGTCAGCTTTCTCACAGCATATTGTGCATCCACATGTAATGACCTCCATTCTATTTGAAGGGACAGTCCTGAAGCGGAACTAGGAGGAGTTGGGAGGTGGAAACACACAGAGCAAGGGCAACTTGCAATTTTATTGATAAATCCCTGGAACTATTGCTAAGGAGCTGGAAGATCGTATTTTTCCCCACCAATGGGAGGTGAAAACCAATGGCTCCTAGCAAGGCGATTTGGTTGGAAGTAGCTGAGGAGGAGAGCAACATGGACATTGTTCCTTGTCTTTGGGTGTTGTGCAAGAAGAAATTTGATGTCTTAACCAGATTGAGAAAGGTGAGTATATTTACTGACTCACCAACAACCCGCGGGTTAATCCCATTCTCTTTCTTTCTGACTTGTACTCTTTTACTTTCTTTCTTCTTGCCAACTTGTAATAAAATCATATCTGGGTTATTGATAGAAGGTAGTCTATGCCTTTGAAAATGAATATCAACAGGTCTTATTGAATATACACATTATATACAGGAGAACATCTCTGGAATGCCATGCTACAACCTCAAATTTCAGACCCAGGTGCCCTGATGTCCTCTTGACATAGTTCTTTATGCACATGCTCAGTGTTGATGTAAAGGTACAACCTTTCCAAACAGAGATAATAGGAACTGCAGATGCTGGGGAATCCAAGATAATAAAACGTGGAGCTGGATGAACACATGGCCTAGACCCGAAACGTCAGCTTTTGTCCTCCTGAGATGCTGCTTGGCCTGCTGTGTTCATCCAGCTTCACACTTTATTACCTTTCCAAACAACTGATCTATGAGGCAATACCCAACCTACTTTCTTTGATTTTTATGACATCCTTATTTTCCCATCAACAAACTTAGAATAATCGAAAATAGGAGCAGGAGTGGGCTATTCAGCCCTTCAAGACTGATCATGCATCAAAGACATTTCCGAAATGACTGCCAGACTACTCGGACCTCTTGGCATCAGGGTTGCCCACAAACCCACCAACACACTAAAACAGCAGCTAATGAACTTAAAAGACCCTATACAGACAACAAGCAAAACGAACATCATTTACAAAATACCTTGCAAGAACTGTGACAAACACTACATTGGACAAACAGGCAGAAAGCTATCCACCAGGATACATGAATATCAACTAGCCACAAAACGACATGATCCACTATCACTGGTATCCTTACATACAGATGAGGAAGGACACCACTTTGATTGGGACAACACATCCATCCTAGGACAAGCCAAACAGAGACACGCACAAGAATTCCTAGAAGCATGGCATTCCAACCGGAACTCCATCAACAAACACATGGCTCCAAATCAATCTACCATCCTCTGAGAAAAAGAACAGGAAATGACATCACCAACCCAAGGAAGCCTAAACAGATAAATAGAAAGCGGGACATAACACCAGCGCTTCACCGGAGGCTCACTGATGATGTTACCTAGAATGGTGTTGAAACATCTGAAAACTAACTTTCCAGCTCAGCGAGCAAACTCACATCCACTGATCATGCAACCCAGTAGCCCATTCCTGCTTTTCCCCCTGTCCCTTGATTCCCTATAGCCCCAAGTGCTGAATGTAACAGTTCTTAAAAGCATGACGCATGATGCATGCAAGAAATATTTTAGCCTCAGCTGCTTTCTTTGGTAGCAACTTCCACAAGAACACCACTCTCTGGGTGAAATCATTTCTCCACATCATGTTCCTAAAATGGCTTGCCCTGTATCATTAGACCGTGACCTCTGGCTCTGGAGTCCTTTGTCATGGGGAACATCCTTCCTGCATCTACCCTGTCTAGTCTGTTGGGATTTTGTAGGTTTCTGATTGCACCAATCCTTGAAGAATGTAAAATACAAGAAATATAGAATTGGAGGGGACACATCATAAATAGTATAGTTTAGAATTGAGGAGAAGAATGTCGTGAAGATAATCTGTGTCCCTCTCAACTGAGCATCATGAGGCAGTGAGCTCATAGTCAGCTGGTGTGAGAATTACAAATATCACAGGCTCACACATGCTGAATTTATTTCATCGATGACTCAAATACAAGCAGGCTGAGCTGACTGATTGTTTATTTTGTAACTCTGCCATGACTGAATCAAAATCCTTTCCTATATTTTCCAGGGTCTTCATACATACGATAAGTGTCATTGGACATGCACAGGGATGATTCCTAAGGGGATCCGATTCCATTTGTGGGTGCACTGCTACAGGACCTACAGCAATGGCATGATTAGTTGTGGAGGATCCATGCCAGAAGACCTGATCCTGGGAACATAGATATCGGTGGTTGCTATTGAGAAGGTGGATGCTAGTGGTGCTTCAGTAATTTACCTGGCTACTGACAGATGTGCTATGCATACTCTTCACAATAGCAGCAAGGGTTGACAAATCAAACATGATCAGGAGTGGATTGGTGGCGCAGGTAATTGAAATAAAGTAAAGCCAGGGATTTGATGCCATTTTTTTATGGAGCTTTGAGATGGCTTTCGAATGAGTTGACACAGCTCATGACCATGGCAATGGGATGACAGGTAGCTTATCCAGGATCTTACAATGATGCTCCCTAAGTTGCTGTACAGCAAAGTGATAGGGGTGAGGTGGCCCTGGTCCAGGAGAATGATGATGACAAAATGAGACCAGGGAATGTTATTTAAACTGTTCTAATTTCAAATTCAATTCCCCACAATTAACTTGGCCAATACTGATTCTGACACACTAATCTGAATGATCCCCTTTGCCTCATGAAATTTCTATGTTCTTCAACATGTTTTCAATTCTTCTGATGGCTGAGGTGGAGCAATTTTTAAAGCTGTCATCAACAGGCCTGAAACACAGAGGTCTTAGTTTAAGTGCATCTCAATCATCAAAGCAGAGCCGTAAGTAGGCTGCTTCTACCTCTGCTGAAATCACTGTAGGTGAATGTTAGGAAGGATGCTTTATAGTTCAGGAAAGCACATGCTATAGCTAAGTTTTCTTTTTCCGTATAAACTCAAAATAATTGATTAGCACTGCTTGGGTCTCATCCATTATTATATTTCAATTGTCAGCATATTGTTCCACGTTTTTTCATGATAAATATCCACTGACTGAATGGATACATGACTGAAGGCCAGTTTAATGCCAAGGAACACAAAGGAGGTTATGGTGTTTTTGGTGGGATTTGGCCAAACATTTTTGTTTCTCAGATTTTTTTGCATGAGCCAACCCAGGTTGCGCCTTTTTGATTTATTAGGACATCATGACAGCAATGCATGTGATTGCTGTGGAATTGGGTGTCCTATTCTTACTTCATCTTCTAATTTTAAATTCTCACATTACGTTCTCTGTTCTCTTCCATCTGCACTCCTTTCTGCTGCATACCACTGTGTATGATGTCACACAGCATCATTATACCCGACACGCTCATGAGTGCTGAAAGCACATCCATCACCGCTGTTTACAGAGAAGGAGTTGGAGGATTTCAATCCCCCTACACATGTTTCTAATTCAGGTTGGTCTGTGACTTGAAGAGGAATTTGCACGTGATGGTGTTCTGAAGTATTGGCTGCCCTGTTTTACCAGGTAGTAGAGTTTGTGCATTTGAAAGTTATAGAAGAAATCTTAGTGATTAATTACGTGGCTATTTGAACTCTGTTGTTGGAGATGATTATTGGCTGGCACCTTTGTTGCCTAAATGTTACTTACCTCTTAACAACTCATGGCTGAGTCTTGTCCAGGTCATGGAATGCTTAATTACCTGAGGTGTCATAGTTGATACTAAACACTGTCATCAATCAATATCCTGCAAGTGCCTTAATAATGACACAAACATCCAATCGAAAGGATAGCACAGCACCATCTTTTCAAGAGCATTCAGGGATGGGCCTTAGATGGTGGCCTTGCCAGTGGTGCTCACTTCCCACGAATGAATTTTTTTATCAAAAACGCACGATTGCAAGTGTTGCAGGATTTCTTTTTAACATTTAGTACCTGTTCAGGTGATGGATGCCCAATAAAACAATTGGAAATTATTTGTTCATGCGAAAACAGTTAACTGAGAAAGAAAATAAAATGTGAGGCTGGATGAACACAGCAGGCCAAGCAGCATCTCAGGAGCACAAAAGCTGACGTTTCGGGCCTAGACCCTTCATCAGAGAGGGGGATGGGGGGAGGGAACTGGAATAAATAGGGAGAGAGGGGGAGGCGGACCGAAGATGGAGAGTAAAGAAGATAGGTGGACATTCCACATTAAGCAGAGGTTCACCTGCACATCTGCCAATGTGGTATACTGCATCCACTGTACCCAGTGCGGCTTCCTCTACATTGGGGAAACCAAGCGGAGGCTTGGGGACCGCTTTGCAGAACACCTCCGCTCAGTTCGTAACAAACAACTGCACCTCCCAGTCGCAAACCATTTCCACTCCCCCTCCCATTCTCTTGATGACATGTCCATCATGGGCCTCCTGCACTGCCACAATGATGCCACCCGAAGGTTGCAGGAACAGCAACTCATATTCCGCCTGGGAACCCTGCAGCCGTATGGTATCAATGTGGACTTCACCAGTTTCAAAATCTCCCCTTCCCCCACTGCATCCCTAAACCAGCCCAGTTCATCCCCTCCCCCCACTGCACCACACAACCAGCCCAGCTCTTCCCCCCCACCCACTGCATCCCAAAACCAGTCCAACCTGTCTCTGCCTCCCTAACCGGTTCTTCCTCTCACCCATCCCTTCCTCCCACCCCAAGCCGCACCCCCAGCTACCTACTAACCTCATCCCACCTCCTTGACCTGTCCGTCTTCCCTGGACTGACCTATCCCCTCCCTACCTCCCCACCTACACCCTCTCCACCTATCTTCTTTACTCTCCATCTTCGGTCTGCCTCCCCCTCTCTCCCTATTTATTCCAGTTCCCTCCCCCCATCCCCCTCTCTGATGAAGGGTCTAGGCCCGAAACGTCAGCTTTTGTGCTCCTGAGATGCTGCTTGGCCTGCTGTGTTCATCCAGCCTCACATTTTATTATCTTGGAATCTCCAGCATCTGCAGTTCCCATTATAACTGAGAAAGAAAACTAGCTCCCTAAATTCTGCTCCAACATGTACCTTGATGTAAACCTCAGAATAGAACCAAACTGCACCAGCTGCTTTACTGGCCTTTTGAAGCTCCTTTGTAGCTCCTTTGAACTACGTGGGCTTGCAACTAATCGCAAAAGGGATTGAGATTCCCCCGAGCTTATTTCACTTAGTATTTCCATAACCGATTGAATGGTTTTTTTTATACGTTAGTCATAGCTGGATGAAAATGAGATTTCAAATAAGCAATGTATTTAACGCAGTGCACTAATCATTTTCCCCTACATGGTCATCTTTCATTGCTATGTCCTAAATGATGTTATATTTCTTCCTGTGTGCCGATGAATAAATTCTAATATGAGAGAGTTTGTAATTGTACAATTTGTTTCTAGGCACATGCTATTTGTTACTTTCTATTTTGGTACTCCTGTGAAGCATTAAATATATTGCAGTATGCATTATATGTTTTCAGATAAACAAGCTGGAGAGTGAAATTCCAGTTAGCTAATGTCACTGAAGCATTTGAAATGAATCAAAGTTTTTCTGAGTTTTTATTCATAACGTTTTCACTCAAATTATTGATGAGCAAAATCTTATCACTATTGTTTGCAATTTGGCCCAGGCAACTAACACATTTTGTTAGTTGTGATAACTGTTAAATCAGGCCATGCGTCTACCCAACCTCTCAAAATTTGTAAAATAGCTTGACTGTAGTCAACTGATTAAATTCAATTTTAGTATTAAGATCAGACTGAAATGAAGAAGTACGTAAGTCAAAAAAAATTGCAGATTGTTGACAAATAAAAACAATCACTGCAAAAAAATTATTTGTGCAAGAATGTGTTTTGTAAAATTTGTTTACTTTTGAATAAGGTGTTGCTCTGAAGCATGAAAATCTAACAATAAATGGATTCCAATACAGTCCTCTTAAGAGTTAATGTGATAAAACTAATCAAAATTCATGCCACTCAACAATGTATGTGGAGCGAAGGCTTGTCCTACTCAGCTCTCAGCCTCTAAAACAGATCAGACAGATGTATTAAAATGCAAATTTCTGGCTTCCTCTCCATTATATCTGCTGACTACTTATACAATTTACTGGTTATTGTAAAGAAATTACCATAATGGGTCTCATGGGAAACAGCCACAAACGCCATGAAATATTACTCAAAATGGCATTTCATGACAATTATCTAACCATTTTAATTCAGTAACAAAACATCTGATGGTTGAAACATTTAAGTTGAATCTGGTGTTATTGCCTTTAAAACAAAATGTTAATAGTCACAAAATTGAGTGGTGTTCTGTCACCTCCAGAGATTTTGTAGATAATTGTGAAGATAAATTGAGGTTAAACAGCTGAATAACCCTTGGGCTCTTCCTGCATGAAAGCATGTGAAGCTCTGTGATTCAATGGCAAGTGTAAAAGCTGCTAATGTAGTAAGAGAGGCAGGGCTTATTGTAAAAGGAGAGTGCAACCAATGCGAAGGAGTTCATTCTTCTGCTTCGTATAAGAACAAGGCAACAGTTCCAGCAATCAATACATTAATTTACTTGAGACAGGCTCCACACCTCCAAAACAATGTAAAAAGTTCCTTGATATTTGCCCTTTAAATCTTTCAATTTAAACAAGGATTCATAGAATCATGGAGACATGGAGCTGTATAGCTTGGAAACAGACCCTTCAGTTTAACTTGCCCATGCTAACCGGATAACCTGAATTAATCTAACCTCATTTTCCAGCATTTGGCCCATATCCCTCCAAAACCTTCCTATTCACATACCGGAGAGATAATGGGAACTGCAGATGCTGGAGAATTCCAAGATAATAAAATGTGAGGCTGGATGAACACAGCAGGCCAAGCAGCATCTCAGGAGCACAAAAGCCGACGTTTCGGGCCTAGACCCTTCATCAGAGAGGGGGATGGGGAGAGGGAACCGGAATAAATAGGGAGAGAGGGGGAGGCGGACCGAAGATGGAGAGTAAAGAAGATAGGTGGAGAGAGTATAGGTGGAGAGGTAGGGAGGGGATAGGTCAGTCCAGGGAAGACGGACAGGTCAAGGAGGTGGGATGAGGTTAGTAGGTAGCTGGGGGTGCGGCTTGGGGTGGGGGGAAGGGATGGGTGAGAGGAAGAACCAGTTAGGGAGGCAGAGACAGGTTGGACTGGTTTTGGGATGCAGTGGGTGGGGGGGAAGAGCTGGGCTGGTTGTGTGGTGCAGTGGGGGGAGGGGACGAACTGGGCTGGTTTAAGGATGCAGTTGGGGAAGGGGAGATTTTGAAACTGGTGAAGTCCACATTGATACCATTAGACTGCAGCGTCCCCAGGCGGAATATGAGTTGCTGTTCCTGCAACCTTCGGGTGGCATCATTGAGGCAGTGCAGGAGGCCCATGATGGACATGTCATCTAGAGAATGGGAGGGGGAGTGGAAATGGTTTGCGACTGGGAGGTGCACTTGTTTGTTGCGAACTGAGCAGAGGTGTTCTGCAAAGCGGTCTCCAAGCGTCCGCTTGGTATCCCCAATGTAGAGGAAGCCGCACTGGGTACAGTGGATGCAGTATACCACATTGGCAGATATGAAGGTGAACCTCTGCTTAATGTGGAATGTCATCTTGGGGCCTGGGATGGGGGTGAGGGGGGAGGTGTGGGGGCAAGTGTAGCATTTCCTGCGGTTGCAGGGGAAGGTGCCAGGTGTGGTGGGGTTAGAGGGCAGTGTGGAGCGAACAAGGGAGTCACGGAGAGAGTGGTCTCTCCGGAAAGCAGACAGGGGTGGGGATGGAAAAATGTCTTGGGTGGTGGGATCGGATTGTAAATGGCGGAAGTGTCGGAGGATGATGCGTTGTATCCGGAGGTTGGTAGGGTGGTGTGTGAGAACAAGGGGGATCATCTTTGGGCGGTTGTGGCGGGGGCGGGGTGTGAGGGATGTGTTGCGGGAAATACGGGAGACGCGGTCAAGGGCGTTCTCGATCACTGTGGGGGGAAAGTTGCGGTCATTGAAGAACTTGGACATCTGGGATGTGTGGGAGTGGAATGTCTTATCGTGGAAGCTGATGTGGCGGAGGCGGAGGAATTGGGAATAGGGGATGGAATTTTTGCAGGAGGGTGGGTGGGAGGAGGTGTATTCTAGGTAGCTGTGGGAGTCGGTGGGCTTGAAACGGACATCAGTTACAAGCTGGTTGCCTGAGATGGAGACTGAGAGGTCCAGGAAGGTGAGGGATGTGCTGGAGATGGCCCAGGTGAACTGAAGGTTGGGGTGGAAGGTGTTGGTGAAGTGGATGAACTGTTCGAGCTCCTCTGGGGAGCAAGAAGCACCTAGAAGCAAGAAGCTCCTCCCACCCACCCACCCTCCTGCAAAAATTCCATCCCCTATTCCTAATTCCTCCGCCTCCGCCGCATCTGCTCCCACGATAAGACATTCCACTCCGGCACATCCCAGATGTCCAAGTTCTTCAAGGACCGCAACTTTCCCCCCACAGTGATCGAGAACGCCCTTGACCGCGTTTCCCGTATTTCCCGCAACACATCCCTCACACCCCGCCCCCGCCACAACCGCCCTAAGAGGATCCCCCTCATTCTCACACACCACCCCACCAACCTCCGGATACAACGCATCATCCTCCGACACCTCCGCCATTTACAATCCGACCCCACCACCCAAGACATTTTTCCATCCCCACCCCTGTCTGCTTTCCGGAGAGACCACTCTCTCCATGACTCCCTTGTTCGCTCCACACTGCCCTCCAACCCCACCACACCTGGCACCTTCCCCTGCAACCGCAGGAAATGCTACACTTGCCCCCACACCTCCTCCCTCGCCCCTATCCCAGGCCCCTAGATGACATTCCACATTAAGCAGAGGTTCACCTGCACATCTGCCAATGTGGTATACTGCATCCACTGTACCCGGTGTGGCTTCCTCTACATTGGGGAAACCAAGCGGAGGCTTGGAGATCGCTTTGCAGAACACCTCCGCTCAGTTCGCAACAAACAAGTGCACCTCCCAGTCGCAAACCATTTCCACTCCCCCTCCCATTCTCTAGATGACATGTCCATCATGGGCCTCCTGCAGTGCCACAATGATGCCACCCGAAGGTTGCAGGAACAGCAACTCATATTCCGCCTGGGAACCCTGCAGCCATATGGTATCAATGTGGACTTCACCAGTTTCAAAATCTCCCCTTCCCCTACTGCATCCCTAAACCAGCCCAGTTCGTCCCCTCCCCCCACTGCACCACACAACCAGCCCAGCTCTTCCCCCTCCACCCACTGCATCCCAAAACCAGTCCAACCTGTCTCTGCCTCCCTAACCGGTTCTTCCTCTCACCCATCCCTTCCTCCCACCCCAAGCCGCACCCCCATCTACCTACTAACCTCATCCCACCTCCTTGACCTGTCCGTCTTCCCTGGACTGACCTATCCCCTCCCTACCTCCCCACCTATACTCACTCCACCTATCTTCTTTACTCTCCATCTTCAGTCCGCCTCCCCCTCTCTCCCTATTTATTCCAGTTCCCTCTCCCCATCCCCCTCTCTGATGAAGCGTCTAGGCCCGAAACGTCAGCTTTTGTGCTCCTGAGATGCTGCTTGGCCTGCTGTGTTCATCCAGCCTCACATTCTATTCACATACCTGTCCAGATGCCTTCTAAATGTTATGAATGTACCAGCCTCCAACACTTCCTCTGGCAGCTCATTCTGTTCTACCCTCTGAGTGAAAATGTTGCCCCTTAAGTCCCTTTTAAATCTTGCCCCTATCATGTTAAAGCTTTGCCTTCTAGTTTTAGATTCCCCTACCCTGTGAAAAAGACCTTAGCCATTCATTCTATCCATGCCCATCCAAGTGGATAAGGTTGTTAAGAAAGCATATGGTATTTTGGCTTTCATTAACAGGGGGATCGAGTTTAAAAGCCGCGAGGTTATGCTGCAGCTCTACAAAACCCTGGTGAGACCACACTTGGAATATTGTGTCCAGTTCTGGTCACCCTATTATAGGAAAGATGTGGAGGCTTTGGAGAGGGTGCAAAGGACGTTTACCAGGCTGCTGCCTGGACTGGAGGGCTTGTCTTACGAGGAGAGGTTGACTGAGCTTGGACTTTTCACTCTGGAGAGAAGGAGGAAGAGAGGTGACCTGATCGAGGTGTACAAGGTAATGAGAAGCATGGATAGAGTCAATAGCCAGAGACTTTTCCCCAGGGCAGGATTGACTGCCACAAGGGGTCATAGTTTTAAGGTGTTAGGAGGAAGGTATCGAGGAGACGTCAGAGGGAGGTTCTTCACCCAGAGAGTTGTGAGTGCATGGAATAGTTTGCCAGCGGAAGTCGTGGAAGCAGAGTCATTAGTGACATTTAAGCGACTGCTGGATATGCACATGTACAGCACTGAATTGAAGGGAATGTAGGTTAGGTTATTTTATTTTTGGATTAGGATTATTCCACGGCACAACATCGTGGGCCGAAGGGCCTGTACTGTGCTGTACTTTTCTATGTTCTATGTTGTATGCCCCTCATGATTTTATAAATCTCTACAAATTCACCCCTCAGCCTCCAATGTTCCAAGGAAAATAGCCCAAGCCTATTCAGCTCTCCCCATAGCTCAAACCCTTCAACATCAGCAACATTCTTGTAAATCTTTTCTGAACCTTTTCAGATGTAACAACATCCTTCCTATAGCAGGGAGACCAGAACTGAATGCAGTATTCCAAAGTGAGCGAACCAATGTCCTATACAGCTGCAAAATGGCATCCCAAACTCCTATACTCAATGCACTGACCAATGAAGGTAACTGTACCAAACACCTTCACCACCCTGTCTACCCGTGGCTTTACTTTCGAGGAACTATGAACCTGCACCACAAGGTCTCTTTGTTTGGCAACACTCTCCAGGACCCTACAATTGACTGTACAAGTCCTGCTGAATTTGCCTTATCAAAATGCAACTTCTTACATTTATCGGTATGAAACTCCATCTGCCACACCTTAGCCCATCAGACCATCTGACAAAGATTCTGTTGTAGTCTGGTATAACTTTCTTCACTGCCCAGTACACCATCAGTTTTGGTGTCACCTACAAACTTACTAAATAAACCTCCTCTGTTCACATCCAAATCATGTAAACGACAAAAAGCAGTAGACCCAGTATCGATCCTTGGGTCACACCGCTGATCACAGTCCTCCAGTTTGAAAAACAACCCTCCACCCGGCACCCTCTGCCTCCTACCTACAAGCCTATTTTGTATTCGAATGGCTAGCTCTTCCTGGATTCCATGTGATCCGACCTTACTTAACCAGTCTACGATGTGAAACTTTGTCAAATGCCTTGCTGAAGTCCATATCAACAACATTCATTACTCTGCCTTTATCAATCTTCTTTGTCACTTCTTCAAAAAACTCAACCTTGTTTGTGAGATAGGATTTCCTACACACTAAGCCATGTTGACTATCCTTATTCAGTCCTTGTCTTTCTAAATAAATGCAAATCTTATCCCTCAGAATCTCCTTCAATAACTTGCCCACTGGTCAGGCTCACCTGTTGATAGTTTACTGACTTTTCCTTACCATCTTTCTTAAATAATGGCACAACATTAGCCAACCTCGAGTCCTATGGCATCTCGCCTCTGGTTACCAATGATACAGATATCTCTGCAAAGGACCCAACAATCACTTCCATAGCTTCACACAAAGTTCCGAGATTCACTTGATCAGGTCCCAGCAAGTTATCCACCTTTATGCATTTTAATACATCCAGTGTCTATTCTTCCGTAATATGGGCATTTTTCAAGATATTAATATTTATTACTTTCCTCACAAATCTTTATTTCCTTCAAACATTTTGACTCCACATTCTAACATTCTGTTTCCTGTGTTCCAAATTTGCAACTTGCTGACAGGGGATTTATAATTGGTTAAACAGTTCAGTTTAAGAAATTAAATCCCAAAATTATCCAGACTGCTTTAGCTAAAATTATGAATGGGAGCAAAGGTTTCTGTGGCACTGTAGTAGTGTCCCTACCTCTAAGCCAGGACACCTGGGTAAAAGTTGCATTTATATATCTCTCTGAAAAGTTTGATTTTAAAAAAACCTACAAATGGGGGCATGGTTGGTAGATGAGCCTCAGCCAGATTGCTACTGCTCCATTTTGAATGACTGATCCAAAGTCCACATTTGCTTTGAGCACTGTTACTAAATGTACAATATAGACATAAGCATAGGAACAGCAGTAAGTCACTAGCCTTTCTAGCTTTTGTTCCACAATTTAAATAAATCACGACTGACCTGTATCTTTGCACTATCTACTCATCCATGTTTCATAACTCCTTTCTTTTGCTATTCAGCTCTGTTGAAGTTTGAGAAACTACATGACGAGTAGGGTACACAATGGATGCCTGATATGATACTGGCATTTTCACTGAAAGGAAAATTTTTACCTCCATAAATAAAAATTGTTTTGAATGACTGAATAAATGAAATTAGCTCATGATTAAATGCAAAAATGTATTTGCATCAGTTCAACTTAAAATGAAAAAAGACTTGCACTTATGTAATGCTTCTCATGCCCTCAAGACATCCCAAAGCTCTTTATAACCAATTAGGCACTTTAGATGTGTAATCCCTTTCAATGTTGGAAGCATTCTGGAATCACTTACAGACACTATCTGCTTTCAGTTATAACTTTGAACAAAGGTCGCTTGGTAGAGCTTTTTTTCTTCTCCCTTTATCTGCAACAGATAGAAAGCTGAAGGGAAATAAAAAATGCCCTCTATTAGTTGGAGATGCTTCAGCCCACACATATTTAGTGCTTCCTTGTTGTTTTTATGAGTAAGTGCTTTAACTCAAATAAAATGGATCTGTATTATTTACAGGGGTAATGTCCAGCAATTATTACATTATATCATGGACTATTGCTAAGTAGTAGCAATTTAATGAAGGTCAAACAAATGAGCTGGTCATAAATCTATGTGAAGCGTAGTAATGATACTGCATTTTAGTTTATTAACCGTTGAAAGTGGAACCATATTTGTAAATTATTTCAAAGGAATGTTGTTATGTTTCTGCTATGTTGGATAATGGAAGCTACGCAACCTGTGATCTGAGGCACCTGATTAAATTGCTGGAACTCAGAATGACTTAATGTTGCCATGCAATCCTGTCCAGAATTGTAATAGGCTCTTTGTAAGACCAAAATGATCAATAAGGATCATTGGGTCAAAACCTCAACAGTGCCACTTACAGAGCGAGGGGATCATGATGCTTGTGTAACTCCAGTCTCATTGAAAAGATGCAGGCAACATGCAAACTTTGTGCTACCTACCCATCAATGTGATTGCAACACGGAACAATGCTCCAAATATACTGCTGACCAGCTATGTATTAAGAAGGCATCCTCAGGCGCAGCCAAGGCTAGCACAATTCATAACTAGCCAACACTTCTTAAAGACAGTCTGCATCCATTTAGAGATCATTCTAGATGCAACAGTTGGTAGAACCATCTCCAAAGGTTTTTCAAGAAGAATTGGAGATAACCAAGGGAGCAGCTGATCAAAAAGAAGGTTTCCAGGTTTTCTGCTGGGGTGCTGTAAGTCTCAGTCAGTAGGGTGGAAAGGAGGAGATAGAATTTTATGCTCATTATGCCAAAAATATATACTCCAGTCTAAAATGGAATTTCAGGGAGGAATAATTAACTATTTCAGAGATTATAAATATGGAACGAATATGGGCAATTTAACCATATGTGCTTAGAATTTTTCCATTGATATGTCATTATATGGTTATATAATGATGTACTGGAGACCACAACCTAAAAGATAGCTTTAAGGAGACACTTGCTTCTGTTCCTCCCGGATACACTATAGATTCTATTGATCCACACACCCATCCCCATTTACCGACAGGAGCTGCTTTACAATTCCTAACTTCCCAATATCGCAATACGACACTCCAATTTTCCAATTAGAGCTGTAGCACTTGTCAAATTGCCAGTGGGATAGCACTGGTTGAGGTATATTGCCACCTCAAATTGTCCATAATCTGGACAATTTCAACAGCCTGTCTAATTATCAGTGTTAGATTATAAACCACTGGTGAGTCCAAGCAAAAGAGGCACTGTTTTTATTAGGAAGAGGTTTATTACATAATAGCAATAAATACAACTTACATTACTAGACAGACGCAATTATGAAATGCGGGCTATATAAAATAGATCTGCCACCTAAGAAAGTGGGTGTAAATCTCAACTGCCTTCATCCAAAGATAGTGTGACTTCAACAGATTGCGTGGAGCTAATGCAAAATAAAAATGAATTGTTACAGAACCATGGCCTTATGTAACATCTTCCCCATAGTTTTCTTTCCCATTGTTTATCATTATACATATAGTTTCTTTCGCTTTACTATACTTTTCACTATTCCAATCCATAGAAACAGAACAGCCCAGAAAAAGGCCTTTCAGCCCTTCATTTTTGCTCCATCTGATTAAACTAGCTGCCCATTCTAATCACACATTCCATTGCCTGGTCTGTTGTCTTGCAGAATAGATGACCTTCAGGTCATCTGTCTTTCAGAGTCACTGTCTAAATTTCTGCCTTCCATTTGCTGCCCTGAATTTGCCCGCAGGTTCCCTCCCCAGTCAAGCGAGATCAAGACCTCTCATGAAGTGTGGGCAAATGTCCTGCAACGATGTTCATCCCGATTCTCTCCAGGCATAGGCATATACAGGTCCCACCTTCCTCAAAACTAGTCCCAATGTCCAGAAATCTGATGCTTGGATTATCAGTCATGTGGTAAATCATTCAATTCTCCTATTTTTATCTTCACTAGCACATGGGACTAGGAGCAACCCCGAAATTATTGCTTTAGGGTCGTGCTTTCCAAACTGCTACAGAATTGTCAGGTTTTTTTCTTTCAGGGCCTCATGCCCATTCCTACTGATGTCACCGTTATCAACATGGACCACAACATCAGTTTGATCACCCTCTCTTAGAGGAGCATCCTGCAGTTGCTCCATAATATCCTTGATCCTTTTTTCTAGATTAGATTCCCTACATTGCGGAAAAAGGCCCTTCAGCCAACAAGCCCACACCACCCCTTGGAGCATCTCACCCAGATCCATTTCCCTATAATCCACACACCCCTGAACACTGTGGGCAATTTAGCATGGCCAATCCACCTAGCCTGCACATCTTTGAACTGTGGGAGGAAACTGGAGCACCCAGAGAAAACCCATGCAGACACAAGGAGAGTGCGAAAGCTCCGCACAACCAGTTGCCCAAGGCCAGAATCAAACCTGGGTCCTTGTTGCTGTGAGACACCAATGAGGCAGTAAACCATCTTGGAGTCATAGCAATGCCTGCCTGATCTCTAACGATGGAATCCATATCACTATTGTTCTTCCATCCTTCTTTCTGTATCTAGTCACCCATGGTATTAGCGATCTGACTGCACATGCACTCTCCTCACCAGTATCTGCAATGAAACACCAATTAGCAAGCAAGTTGACTCAGGGGCCTTCTGCTTTGCAGAGTTGAATTCCCTCCCTGTTGATATGATTCTGTTGTGGGGAATGATTATCTCCATAAATATGCTATCCATATTATCCTTTCCCTTATATACAATGGTGCTTCCAGCTACTGTTCAAGTTCCAAAGCTTGGGTTTAAGCTTAAGCAGCTAATGCAGGTAGATTTATCTGGGACACATGGCATAACCATGACTTCACACCAATTACAGAAAGTCTGCTGAACTTACCCAAGCTAAGCTGCCAAACCATAACTTTAAAATTTATTTATTCCAATTTACGTAGCAGAGTAACTTGTCAGTACTCACCAATCAACATCTCTCCCTGAACTGAAGCACGAGCCAACTGCAGGAGCCTAAAAATGGTAGATGAAAGAAGTACCTCCTCCCCGGCCCTACCAAATTCCTTCCAACTCACTAAACTCGAAATTTGTCCAGTAAAGTCTGTGATTTGTTTCAGGTTGATAATATGAAACAATTCATTTGTGCTAACCTAAGTAATCCTATTGGATCCATTTTCAGGTTTGGGCTTCACCACAAGTATAGGAAGATGAATGAAATTTTCTACTGGGTACCACCTTGGCCGATTGTTTATCCATTGTTTGTTCCTGGCAACTGTTTCTTATTGGACCAATTGATCTCCAGGAAGTAGTCAGCATCCTTTAATTCTTCTAATGAAATTAAAGTCAGGAAATTGGTGCAGGCTTAAAGGCATAATTTTTCTGATTGCAAATGTACACATTTTCAACTGTTTAATGTGTGTTTCTGTGCGATTATTCTGTTTACATCATGCAGTCTCATCTTTGTAGGTTGTAGAACGTAATATTGTTATTAACATGCTCGGCATCAAACTTTGCCCCTTTTTTTCCACTCTAAAGGTAACCTTTCTTCTGTGGTTAAAATGACAGAGGATTTCCAAAATCCTAAGCCCCGCTCCAGAATTTCGCATTTTCCATTTTGGCCATTCAGCCAATCAGCTACATCCATTCAAATCAGAGTTTGGTTTCTCCTGGAGTGTGAAGACCAGACCAGGTAACAGCACATCTGTTCTCGATTTGTTTTTTTTGTATGGTAAGAGAACTCCTTTAATGAGCTGAACTACTGAACTATTCTGGTAGATAAGTTCCCAGGACACCATGGGGGAGGGGTCAGAGATCTTTTGTGAGGCAGCATCAGGTAACCTTTGCAGAGGATCGGGTATCCTGTAGAATTGTTAACTGTGAAGACAGCTATTTGTAAAAGGTGCATAAATCCCTTGAAAATGTCCAAGTTGTCAAGAAGTATCAGCTAGACAAGAAGTGTCAAGAAAAGCCAATTTATCTTGTCCACAAAATTTTCAATAAAATTCTCTTGATGGAAACCTTATCAATTTTCCTGCTAAAATCACAATTTTACTATTGCCTTTCAGTCTTTTTAATTCCTTAATGTCAGCTACCTGTCCTTTTTCTGACATGTACTTTCTCTGGGCTTTTTAAATTTGTTCCTTTCAAGCTTCAACATAGTTTGAGGCCTTCCCAATTTTACAGCGCTGGTATAAATTACTTCTTTGGCCCTTTCACTGTGTTTTGCATCTTGAAGTCTCAAGTCCATGGTGGTGATGATTGCTGTGGGAGCATAGTGCTTTCTTTTACATTTCTTTTCCTTCACTTTCTGATTTTTGTTATCCTCATTTACTCCAGGGATTCCAAATTTCACTGCCAGAGACTTCTCCTGCACCTTGCAGTCTCTTTCTTTAAGGTCTGTTCTAAATGTGTTTGATTTTTTTTCTCTTTTCCTAGCACAAACCTTTATCGCTGTCCCTCTTAACATCTCCTTGGTGAATGTTTGTCTTTGAAGTCCTGAGTTGGTCCTGTTGCTGCTTCCAAAGCTGCTGCTGTTTCTCTTGGTCAGTAATCATGTTCCAGCTGCAGAGAGATTGTGTGTCCTTGATACGATAGAGCTCTAAAAGTGGTAAATTCATTTTTCTTCAAAATGGGCTTTATTTTGTAATTTCCTCCTTTTGGTGTGGACCTCTCTGGAATTCAGATGGAAGGGAGTTTGAATCCACACCACTGCCAATAGATGGCACTGGGGTAGCAGAGATTGAAGTAGTTTGTTACTACTAAACTCCTTTGTTTGTCCCAAATCTTGAACCTGTCTAATTACCAATGGAGGAGGACTATTCATTGATTAGCCTAAACAGAAAAGGCACTTATCTCAGTTAACAACATAGTTTATTGCATGATAGCAACAAGTACAATTTAAATTAGCAGCAAAGCTTAATTTGGGAGCTATACAAAATTGACATATTCCCTATGAAGGCTAAAGTAGTGCTGAAATTTACCCACAGATAGTGTGACATTATCAGATTGGGTGGGGACAATGCAACTTCAACATGAACTCTTCCAAAACTGTCACCAAATAGTACACCACCCTCTCCCTCCAAGACATATCTGAAACCTTTTGGTAATGATACTCATTCTCTCAACCTACGCATTTTACCTTGGTTGGTGCCAACATTGGTGGATTCCATTTCATTCCGTAATGATGGAGTGGTGCAGATTTGAAATCCTCTTCACTAGTAAATTACCCAGTGAATCCCAGCAGGTGCTAACAGCTTTCCAATGCCCTGTAAATGAGACCCAATGCTCATTCTGTGAACCTACATATTTTACATTGGTTCATGCCAACATTGGCGGATTCCATTTCATTCTGTAACTAATTCTTTCTTCATGCATCA
The DNA here is from genome assembly GCF_030684315.1 of Stegostoma tigrinum. Classification (NCBI taxonomy): domain Eukaryota; kingdom Metazoa; phylum Chordata; class Chondrichthyes; order Orectolobiformes; family Stegostomatidae; genus Stegostoma; species Stegostoma tigrinum. The sequence goes on from NC_081375.1 coordinate 24,985,129, forward strand.
CAGAAATCACTCATGGATCCAATAAAGCCCAGGGAATTCACAAGTTCAACATTATAGAGGGGTCAAGTATTTGCTCAGTGGTCTATGATTGGCTATTCCTGCCTCCTGTGAAAGAGGAGCAGCGCACTCAATCTTCTAGTCATTTTCATCTTAGCAGAATCTATTTTGGTGGATGATCCAAATTTGGTGATCCTAACAAAGGTCTACAGGATCAACATGAATACTACTGCAATTGAGAGTATGGACTCTCTGAGCATTTCCTGTAGTCTGGCATCTTTTTCTCTTCAGGTGTTTATCCAATTATTCCTAAAGCAATGACTGAATCTGTTTCTACCACACACTCAGGCAAGCAATGTATTTCAGATCCCAACTATTTCTCGTGTCACCATCAGTACCTTGAACATTGATCTCAAATCAGTGTCCTGGCCTGCTGTGTTCCTGCATCTCCAACTATGTTATCTCTGACTCCAGCATCGGCAGTTCTTACCATCTCCTCGATTTTTGACCTTTCTACCAACAGGCATAGCTTTCCCCTGTTTATTCTGTCTGGACCCTTCATAAAAGTCTTCCTTGTATCTGTATTAAATGGGTGACCCATTACTCTCAGGTTATGTCCTAGACTGTTGGTTAGGTGGTGAGTAGTGTGGATCTTAGAACTGCTCCTGAGTTAGAGGTCTTTAATTGGATTTCCTCTATCCAGAGCAGATCTATCAAAATTTGCTCTTTACTCAAGTGAAAATCTTTCATGTTTCATTGGCAAATTTTGAAATTATATCCTATATATCCAAGACTTGATTATTAATACATGCCAAGAAAAGCAATTGTCCTAGGAGTACCTTGAGGTGAACCCCACTGTACATCTTCCACTACTCCCAAAAAACTTCTTCAATGGCACTCTGTCTCCAGCCAAATTCGTGTCTATGCTGCAATTATTCTTTGTGTTCCACGGGCTCTCGCTTTGCCGGCATTTCCCAACATTTTGAGGAACCAAATCATAGTAGCACCATTTACGAGGACCCACTTCAATACTGTGTGAAAAGATAGTTTGCCATAAGTAAGCACTTCAAAGGTAGCTCTGTCTACATTGTACCACCTCATAAAGATGTGGAGTTTGAATATTGTAGCTTTTCAAGTGGCAGGAGCAAGTATCTGATAGGAAGCAGTCCCAGGCATAGCTATGGAACTGGAATGGCCCTTAATTTTGCTATTGGACATTCTATCAGAATGATAATAGCTGTAATTCTACCCTCCACTTAGATATAGAATTGTTGAAGTGTTGGCTTTTTTAGATTGTTATCAGAATAAGTGATGAATTAGACGGCATTAGACGATCCTTGAGTTCAGTTAATACAGAGTTAGACAGTGTTATGACTATTCAAGAAGTGAAACTTCCTTCAGCTGTCAGATTTGCAAGGACGGATCTTGAAACAGTGGACACACAATTAATTGGCTTAAATGAAAATGTAACAAACTTTGTGACAGACTGAATTCTGGGGTTTTCTGTGGCTGCAACATGGTACTATAAGTCAAAGGAGCAAAGAAAGGCCTTTGGGCCCACTAACTCTACTCTGCCATTCGATAAGATCATGGCTGATCTATAATCCTCAATTCTGCTTTCCTGCCTTTGTACCATTACCACTGATACCCTTACTGTTTAAGAATGTGACTATCTTGGCCTTGAAAATAATCGACCACCCAATTTTAACAACCTGCTGTGGTAAAGAATTCCACAGATTCATCACCCTCTGACAAAAGAAAAGTCCTCCTTGTATCTGTATTAAATGGGTGACCCTTTACTCTCAGGTTATGTCCTAGACTGTTGGCTAGGTGGTGAGTAGTGTGGATCTTAGAACTGCTCCTGAGTTAGAGGTCTTTAGTTGGATTTCCTCTATCCAGAGCAGGACTTTTTATTTTCATTTTAGAAATGCTTTGGAACTTTTAAAGTTCAAAAAGAAATTAAGAAATGGGAAGAAGGAGAAACAGGAGACGGCAGTGTTTCGGGGAGAACCTTTCCACGCGATTGTCGTGGACACCGGGATGAATGTCGTAGAAGCAGAGGGAACTTGGGAGAGCGGCCTGTTCCACACGGTTGTTGGGGTGTCTGGAGGGGATCGTCTTAGCAGCAGTGTACAAGCAATCACCATGGGAAGCAGGTTCCTGGGACCGTTGTCTTTGCAAGGCAGAATCCAGAAGGCCAAGGGACTAGCACACCATCACTTAGAGCAGGAGAGGGTTGTACCTGATTGTGAACCTGAGGATCAGCAACTGTTTTCAAATTCTGGGAGTTGGAGGATAGAACAGATGAATGGGTGGCTGAGGAGCTGGTGCAGGGAGCAAAGATTCATATTTTGGTTCATTGGGATCTCTTCTGGGGCTGGAAGAGACCTGTAAAAGAAAGTCTGGTTGCATCTTAACTGGAGGGGTTCAATATACTGGCTAGGGAACTTGGGGAAATAAATAGTGATGTCTTGAGAAGAATCCACATTACAGAAGATGGGGTGCTGGAGTCGTAAACTATTTCAAGGTAAATAAGTCCCCAGGACCTGATCAAGTGTATCCCAGTGCAGTGGGAAGAAATTGCAAAGCCATTGGCAGAGATATTTGCATAATCTACAGGCACAGAGGAGGTGCTGGAAGATTTGAGCATGGATAGTATTGTGCCTTTATTTAAGAAAGGCTGCAAGGACAAAACAGGGAACTGCAGACTGGTGAGTCTAACGACAGCGGCAGGTAAGTTGTTCGAGGGGATTCTGAGAGGCAACATTTGCATGGATTTGGAGAGGCAAGGACAGATTAGAGATAGTCAGCTTGGTGCTGTGTGTGGGACATTGGGTCTCACTAAGTTGATTAATTTTTTTTAGGATGTGACCGAGAGGATAAATGAGGGCAGATGCTAGACATTATTGACATGGTTTAGCAAGGTCTTCAACAAGGTTCCTCATGGTAGATTGGTTAGTAACATTAGATCACAAGGGATCCAGGGAGCGCTGGCAAATTGTCTTGACGGCAGGAGACAGATGCTAATGGTAGAGGGTCGTCTTTTGGACTGGAGACCTGTGAACAGTGGTGAGCCATGAGAATTGGTGCTAGTCCACCGTTGTTTGTCAGTTACATAAATGATTTGGATGAAAATATAGGAGGCTTGGGTGGTAAGTTTGTGGATGATGCCAAAATTGTAGTATAGCGGATAGTGAAAAAAGGATATCTCAGAGAACAACGCAGAGGATCTTGATCAGCTCGGCTAGTGGGCCAAGGAGTGGCAGATGGAGTCTTATTTAGGTAAAAGACAAAACAGGGCAAGACTTCCACAGTTAATAGCAGGGCCCTGGGAACCGTTGTTAAATAGAAAGACCTAGTGGTTCAGATACATAGTTCTTTGAAAGTGGTGTCACAGGCAGACAGAATTGTGAAGAAAGCATTTGCCTTCATTGGTCAGAACATTGAGTATAAGAGGTGAAAAATCATGTTGCGGCTATACAGAACGTTGTTGAGGCCACTTTTTGACTACTGCATACAGTTCTGGTCACCCTGATCTCAGAAGGATATGATTAAATTAGAAAAATTGTGCAGAAAAGATTCACAAGAATGTTATTAGGACTGGAGGGTTTGAGTTATAAAGAGAAGCTGGATAGGCTGGGACATTTTTCCCTGGAGTATAAGAGGCTGAAGGGTGACCTTATAGAGATTTATAAAATCGTGAGGAGCATAGATAAGGTAAAAGCAAAGGTCATTTCCCCAGGCTAAGGGAATTCAAAACTAAAGGACATAGTTTTAAGGCGAGAGGGGAAGGATTTAACAGGGGCCTGAGGCGCAACTTTTTGCACAGAGCGTGGTGTTTATATGAAGTGCTAGAGGAAGTGGCTGATGCAGGTACAAGTACAATATTAAAAGACATTTGAACAGGTACATGAATAGGAAAGGTTTAGTGAGATATGATATGGACCAAACGCAGGTAAATGGGATTAGTTTAGTTTGCAAAATCTGGCCAGCATCAACAAGTTGGACCGAAGGGCCTGATTCCATGCTGTATGTCTCTATGAGTCTGTAACTCTCTGACTGTCTCGTTAGGAGAGATAGTCTTTCCATAGCTACCTTGTTAAGCTCCTTAGGAATCTAACATGTTTCGATGAGATCTCCACTCATTCTCCTAATTCCAACCTATCAATATCAGTTTTTAAGAAAATCCCCCTTACATGGTATCAAGCTAGTGAGCCTCTTCTGCATTGCCAACTATGCTAGCAGGTCTTTTCTTAGATAAGATGTCCAAAGCTGTTCAGAGTATTCCAAATGACCAATTTTAGCAAGACCTCCCTTTGAAATAAACATTGACATTCATTTGCCTTCCCCATTATCTACTGAACTTGGATGCTAGCTGTTTATGTATAAGGACTCACAAATCTTTCCATGCTGCAGCTTTCTGGAACCTTTCCCCATTTAAATAATATTCAGTTCTTCTATTCTTCATACCAAAATGCATAACCTCACATTTTCACACATTATATTTTATTTGTCAGGTTTTTACCCATTCACTTAACCTGCCTATATCTCCCTGTAGACGCCTTGTGTCATCCTCACCACTTGCCTTTCCATCTATTTTAGTGCCATCTGCAAACAATTCACTACTATAATCTAACTAATTAAGATATATTGTAAATAATTGTGGGGCCCACTATAATTCCAGTGGCACTCCACTAGTTCTAGGTTACCATTCTGAAAATGTCCTATTTATTTTAAGTTTGTGCCTTCCATTAGCTAACTAATTCACTCTCCAAATATACTACCCTCAACATCATGGGCTTTAACTTCCATAACTAACATTATGTGTGGTTTCTTATTGAGTGGAAATCCAAACAGGCTATATCTATTGGTTCACCTTTAGTCACCTTAACTACCTTATCTCTCAAAGAATTGTAAAGTATTTCATAGGCATAATTTGTTCTTCATGAAACCATGTTAACTCTGCTTGGTTATATTGTGGGTTTCCGAATGGTCTGCTTTTACATCCTTTATAATGGACTCTAATGTCTTTCCAACAACAGATGTTAAGTTAAATTAGTATGTTATATTGGCATTTTATTTAATCGTCGGGGGCTTTTCCAGAATATAAAAATTCTTGGAAAATTACTACCATTGCATAGATTATATCTGTGGCTACACTTTAAGAACTCATTGGTTCGGGCCTCACCGAAGATCCAATTCTGCCCACAAGACTTTCAGATCATGTCAGGTTCTTAGGAGTACCTTCAGGAGTACTAACTGACTTTATATAAAATAGCACAAGGGACGTAGAACGTCTTCAGAGAGACTAGAGAAGTTGTTCTTCTCTGATCAGAGGGTTTAAGAGAGATTTGACAGAAGTGTTCATTTCTTGAAGGATTTTGACAAAGCAAATTTAGAAAAAAATAGTGGTGGTGTCATCAATTAAAGGGCACAGATGTAAGGTCATTTGCGAAAGCGTCACGGGTAAGATAGAAGATTTGAGACTCAGAATGTGTGTTGCAAACAGAGTAAACAATAACTGTACAAAGAAAATTGGATATATACTTGAAAAGGTAAAAAAAGACTTACAGGGCCATATTGGGCAAGAGCAAGGACTTGGAATACTCGAATAGCTCTTTCAAAGAAACATACAGGCGCATTGGCCTGAATGCCCTCCTTCTGGGGTGCCTCATTCTATGATTCTATCAGATTACCGTATGAAAAGAAATAAGTTTCCCTTATTTCTTCATTTATGAAGACAGCAGTGCCTTCCCCATTGGAAGAGCATTATTTTTTATTCATTCTTGGGATGCAAACAACACTGACCGAATCAGAATTTATTGGCCATCCTTCTTGCCTTTGAGTAGGCAGTGGCTGGGGCATCTTGAACATGGGACTCAGCCTCAAGAAAAGGAACCAATCATCTCAGATTGGGATGAGAAGGAATTTCTTCACTCAAAATGTTGTCAATGTTTGGAATTCTCCAGCACAGAAGATTGTGGGTGTTTTGTCATTGACTATATTTAAAGCTAGGATAGGCAGTTCTGAATGCCTAAATGCAATGGTGTGGGAAAGTTTAAAGCCAAAATCAAGCATGGCCTTATTGAATGATGGAGTCAACTGTATGGCCTAATTCCGCTAATTCTTTGACTTATGTTATGTTGACTTGTAGTAAAATGTTGTATAGTAGGCCAGGGTGAACAACCTAGTGAAAGCAAAGGTGTGAGATCGATGTAAAAATCTGAAAATACCCAATTTCATTAATGCTTTTCTTTGGAGCAGAAGTATTAGTGTCAATATTAACATAGTAACCAGCACCAGATGTATGGAAATCAAATGGAGGTGTCGGACTAGTGAAGCTACAACACAGGACAATATGCCCACTAAACAAGGAAAGCAATCCGCCATGGACAGAGCCAATTGGTTCTACAGCTGACAGATCCGATCAAAATCCTGAAGCCTTGCCACTGGTGACATACTGTCTGGCAATTAATGTGAGGAGAAGGTTCCATGTCCATCCTCGACGATTATGGCCTCCACAGTTGGCTCAAAACACAAGGCTGCAATATTGGTAACCATTGAGTGGACTGTCTTGACACTGGGTATGAAAGATTACATGGTATGTAACGGGTGGTAGGCAGCTATTTGATTGTTTCATGCCCAGATTTCAAGAAGGAATTGATAAATCACTAAATTATTAGAGCTAGGAAAATATAAGAACCTCATTGATCTAAAACCAATAAGTTAGAGATTTAATTTGACATGTCTAATCTTAGAAGTTAGAGAAAGTTGCTTAAGCATTTGTAAAACATCAAAATGACACTCAAAGGTACAGATTTCATTTTGAAGACTTCATTTGGAAAGAAAAATCCAAAGAGATAGTGGATTGAAATCACATGAAGTTACACTGTATTCGTGGGAATGATAACCTCTCAGAACTGATGAAGGTCAGTGTGTTGCTTGGAGCCTAGAACAAATAACGGCCTCTGCATGACCCATTAGAATTTAATTTGAAAATTGAATTTGGAATTTTTAAATCTACCAGCAGTGTGTGAAAAATGTGCTGAGTAGTTTTCTTTGAATTGAAGATATACAAGGATGTGAAGAAAAGGTATAGCATCAAGCAAAACTTCCCATTATCTAAAATACTGGCCAAGACCCTGGACTTTTCCGATACCTAAAATACTGAGTAGAACCCTGGACTCAGACTGCAGCAACTACAGAACAAAGCCAGCAGAATGGGGATTTCTGTCTGGGACCATTGCTCAGCCTGGAATTCCAATTCACACCTCCTGTCCAAAAGAACAATCAACCAAGCTTAACACGCTAGCCAGAGACAGCTTTTACACATTGGGCTACACAGCACAGATAGTATGGGGCCTACAGAAACACCAGACATTTAAGTTCAATCAAAATCCATTCACACATTCTCATAATGATCATAAAACCAATTAACTTCAGAAGGAACATCAGAACCACAATAATAAGCACAGATTTGGCATGAAGATAAGGAATTCACAATGAGTACGATTGCAGGTTCCGATCTCACCTGAGGGAATGTTCCATTGAGCTAACTCCAGAAGAGTAATTCTGGCAGAAATTCGATAGTTATGCCAACAGCTAATTTGAGCATCTACTTTCTGAGAGCAATCAAAGAATGTCCTGAGAGTTTCCAAGCAAGAGCTACCAGACACAGGCCTGTTCTAAATGAGGGGAACCAGTGGCAACCGACCACGACCAGCAGATCCAAAAACCAACAAACTCCGAAAACCAATTCAGGTGACCAATGCCACAAGGCCTCAGACACATCCTGAGGTGAAAACTGAGCGCAGAAAACCTGCAGAAAGTAAATAAAACCAAGTATTTACCCGATACATCCAGTACACATCTCACTGCTTCTGCAGACTCAATCCAAACTGAAGAACCCACACAGTCTGAAGTCTTCGTCCAGGCTCTGGGTATGGCAAATGGGAACAACCACGGATATTTCAAAATCACATTTTCCTCAGTGATGAGCTGAACCTTCTGAGACCCCAAAGGTTCTGACCGAGCTAGCAGGGAATGAAAGGCGGGCGGAGAGAGTGCATGGGGACACCAAGGGTAGGGAGCCTGATTAAAGATTCTGTGATTAGAACTGTTGCTTTTACATTCTAATAGTGATTAATCTAGCTAATAGTATATTTAATAGTATTACTGTCCTCTGTATAGTTGATTATGTCAATTTCCCTGTCTATTGCATTTATCTGTATTTCTTGTATTATACTTATCGTTTGGTATTGTAAATAAATGCAGAGGTTCTTTTGCATTGAAACACCTGTCTACTGCCCTCTTCAATTTCACATTCCTTAAGTAAGACCAGTGTCTAGAACCAGGGATCTGCAGGTGATTTGAATGAATTAGAAATCAGAAATCACAAAACCAGCCCAGCTCGACCCCTCCCCCCACTGCATCCCAAAACCAGCCCAGCCTGTCTCTGCCTCCCTAACCTGTTCTTCCTCTCACCCATCCCTTCTTCCCACCTCAAGCCGCACCTCCATTTCCTACCTACCACCTCATCCCGCCTCCTTGACCTATCCCCTCCCCACCTCGCCACCTATATTCTCCTCTCCACCTATCTTCTTTTCTCTCCATCTTCGATCCGTCTCCCCCTCTCTCCCTATTTATTCCAGAACCCTCGCCCCATCCCCCTCTCTGATGAAGGGTCTAGGCCTGAAACGTCAGCTTTTGTGCTCCTGAGATGCTGCTTGGCCTGCTGTGTTCATCCAGCTCCACACTTTGTTATCTTGGATTCTACAGCATCTGCAGTTCCTATTATCACTGATTGCAAACCAGGTTGCTATAGAGGGATTCACTGGTTGTTGGACAATGGTTTAACAATTGGTAGGAGTCAGAGTATGAACCCAAACTTAAAACAGGTGAAAGTTGATTTTGTGTTATTGATGTCAGCTTGAGGAGAAAGGTTGGTGAATAATGGGCTCCTCGGTTAAAGTGAAGGTGAAGACTATTCTTTGGGCCTTTTCAGTATTGGTGTTATCCTTGAGGTGAGGATAAAGATTGCCAGTGCTAATTAATTCAAATGTAGATGTACAGTGGAACTGTAACTGGCTTCAGGCAAGATTTTTATTTCTTAATTACATTTCATGTCATTTAAATGCGAAGAGGAGTGACGAGATAAGTGTTTGCCCCATTGTCACCAGGGGCAGGGGAGTTTATGGGAACTGAAACAGATTTAAACTCAGTTGAATTAGATTCATTTGAGAGGCAAGTAGTTTTTGAGATCCAAATGTACTTGATTGAAAAATTTTCAAAGGTCTTTTATTTTATAGGAGATCCAATGCTTCATCTAAATGCTGATCAACCATTTCATAATAGATGTAGAATTTAAGGCCACAATGACAATTAGCATTTTGAATTGAGAGTAGCCATTTGATGCACCTTGATAAAGAGGACAATGTAGCTGTGATGGGAATTACTGAATATTTCTCCTTCTGCTCCAAAGATAATGCAACTGTCTCTACTGTTGTAAGCTACAATTATACTTGCACTCTCCTGCTGAAGAGTGGAACTTGAAAAACTACAGATGATATTTTGGAGAAGATTGATAATCTTAGTTGAAAATGAGTCATTTATTTTTGGGTCCCACATTTAGATTTATTTCCAATTGGGCAGCTTTAATGAACTAATGGAAAGCTGTGTTTGAGCCTCAAGTTGCAACCCTCTTCCATGACATTTTGAATCATTCAGCTTCAGAATGAGAGAAGAGTTTTAACAATCTCTATGTCAACATCATAAGATAATAAAATGTGAGGCTGGATGAACACAGCAGGCCAAGCAGCATCTCAGAGCTTTTGTGCTCCTGAGATGCTGCTTGGCCTGCTGTGTTCATCCAGCCTCACATTTTATTATCTTGGAATCTCCAGCATCTGCAGTTCCCATTATCTCTATGTCAACATCGATGGTTTCACCTCGTATTTGATGCGAAAACCTCTACCCTTTGCTCATTATTCACTTCCAATTAATTTGCACAAATGTATTGATACATTGAGAGTCTTCTGCACAGTGATAATGAGCAGAATGAAGTGTTAGCTTTACTACATGTCAAAATGTATGTGCTCAAACTAGCTTTCAGATACATGAGAAGTTGAGAAAAACACAAAATCTTCCAGACCTGTGTTAATCACAATACAAAATGATTATTGTCACTCCTACAGAGATGAATCAAAAGAGGATTATGTTCCTTTGCAACTGGAGATTGTCTCAACAGGGGCATGTTTGGTAAATCGAACCTCTCCCCACATGTAACCACGGGCTGCCTGCTGTTGCAATTGATTGTATGTGAGCGACGGTTATCTTTCTTTTCACACCAATTTACAGAATAAACTGAGATTAAACTGAAAGAAAACAGAGGAAGCAAAAATAAAATGATTGCAAGTTCCCATCACAAACACCATTTATCCTGCACACTTTTTAAAAAAATGATTAATAAGTGACCCCTTGAGCAAACTTTACCTTGGCATTATAAAAATACCCTCCCAAGAACTTCCTCAAATCAGCAGAGTAAATCTTGAGTTGGTGTTTCATTACCTAAAGTCAGATATAAAGAAGGGTTTTATCTCCATGTAGGGAACAAATATGTTCTGCAGAAAGTTGAACTGAAAATACGGTTTAATAACACCAAGCAAATATTCAGCTTATCTTGAGCTGAGCTAGAATAGTATGCAGTAATCATGCATTTAAGGTGGTTTATTTTGAAAAAAAAAGGATTTTTGAATATCAAAAACAAATCCGAAATAATTGTTAAATAATGCACTACTTAGGTTTGAGCATTTTACAGGAATACAGTGTTCATGTGTACAGCAGGTGAGAAATTTGGCATAGGAATTTGGTCTTAGATCAGATGGAAAAAGGTAGCAGCTTGGAAAAGTGTAGATAGTGAATACCACATTTGTGATACCTTCTGTTCTGCATTACTTAGTGTAACTGTTCCACTCCTTTTTGACCACTGCCTTTTTTTTGGCAGGAAAATAATGTTGTTGACTTACATATTGGATTTCCTGTAAACATTTTGTATATTAGATCTCTGGCATTTTTATTTGTGCTTTAACTGATGACATGGGAAGGAAGTAGAATTTAACAGGATAAAGGTTGATCATTTGTTCCAAGTTGGCACATCCACCACTGTAGTGTTCCAAATCTGGTGTTTTTCAAGGACTTGAGGCAAATGGAAGGTCAATCACAGGTTTAAAAAAAGCAAGATAACAAAGTGTGAAGCTGGATGAACACAGCAGGCCAAGCAGCATCTTAGGAGCACAAAAGCTGACGTTTCGGGCCTAGGCCCTTCATCAGAGGCCTGAAACGTCAGCTTTTGTGCTCCTGAGATGCTGCTTGGCATGTTGTGTTCATCCAGCTTCACATTTTGTTATCTTGGATTCTCCAGCATCTGCAGTCCCCATTATCTCTGTCTAAAAAAAACATGCATTTTTCACAACCATCAGATGTTAAATGTGTTTTAAAGTTAATGATCGTCTGAAAATAATTACCCTGGGCCAGACTACACACTTTGAATGCCTGAGCTCTGATGATCAAAGTAAATATTCTTGGCCATGCTCAAGGAAAGCACTTGAATGACAGGAGGACAAAGAAAGTGTGATCCCCTCAGAAATGCAACATAGATGTAATGCAAGGAAAACCATTATTTAGAGGAAACCAACTTGGAGGAAACTCCTGTAGGATGAGTCACCATTCTTTGAGAAGACCCAGTGGGAAGAGGAAGTATGGAAGAGGAACCAGAGAAAAGAATATTAATGATCTTGAAACTAAACACCACTTTAACTCCTGAAATACCTGCTGGCTGTGTGATTGGAAATGCGGCTCTAGGATCAGACTCATCAGCTACACAAGGACACCAGAATGCAGGAGCGGTGACATGGAATTTTTAGGCTAATAACCATACTCATTAGCGGGTTATTGCCGATAATGACAAATCAATGAAATAGTTTTTGATGTGTCATTATGATTGTAATATTGGGTAGGTAGCAGTCAATTAGCACACAGCAAACTCCACAAACGGTAATGTGATAATGAGCTGAAAATATGTTTTATTGTGACATTGATTGAAAAACAAACATTGGCTAATTCTGCTGCTCTGGTTTGAAATAGCCCACAGAATCCTTTGTACTTGCCAGAGTTGGTGGAGAGGGATCTTGATTAACCTCATTGACCAGCTTGACCTCATTGGGTGGCATGAACCCACTTCATGATCCCATTGGCCAAAGGCCACAGAACATTATGGAAGGATCTAGGGCAAGTGGGGATAAAAATGTACAACTGAAAGTTGGCCTCTCGGTGAAGAATTGGACAGAAGATTCACAGCAAGACTCATGGTAGGAGACCATGCAGGCAACCCAAGAAGACGCAGGAGAAGATTTACCCAGACCTGTGAGACTCTCCTTTGCACAAGGGAGCCAAATCTACGCTGAAGTGGAAGGAAATTTCAATGATCAGCTCAAACATGTGGATCGTTGGCGGTAATATTCTACCTCAGGTGGATAGAGCTAGATAGAGAATAAATATTGTGGGAATTATTGTGCTCACATAGTGTTTTAATGAGGAATAGTTTACTAATACAATCAAGTTGAGCCCCAAAACGAATCCTGTGTCACTTTGTCAACCTCACTGACAAAAGCACTTGGGTAAAGTGTATTTAATAAACTGGTTAATAAGCACAGACAACAGTTTTCCACTTGAGTGTTACAGTTTGATGTAAACATGGAATCTTGGCAATTCAAAATCGAACTTAGCACCATTTGAATCATAGCAAACAATTACATAACACTTGAAATGCTTGGAAAGATCTCTAAAATGCTATTTCAGGAAATGTTTTTATGACTTGGTGGAATATTATTGACTTATAGTGCAAAATATCTTGTTTGCATTAGACCAAAAGCAGATTTTCAGAGCAATAAACTAGTTCACTGGAAAATTCTTCAAATGCAACATATAAGAACAGAAATACAAATATATGTATAATAGATTTTATATTTATATATCCATAAAACAGACAGAAATCAACGAAGATTGATTGAACATTATCCTGCGGACTATCCCACTGAAATTTTACAGTGAACAATTACTAAGAGATTGTCACAACTGTAGATTGAAATAGAGAAGTTCAATTAAACTTTCATACTATTAAACTTGTTCAAAGCATAATTTAAAAGTTGCTCCAAACAAAATAATCTTTTTTGCTGTCAAGTGGCACAAATCAAAGGAGCCATGAGCAGTAGTTTTGCACAGGTTCTGGGCAGAAGTCTATAGACTTAATCTTAGCTGGAAGTACTGTTAATTTGACAGTCAGGCTGTGACAAAATGCTTGATGGTTTTTGAAGGATTCTGTCATAGACAGGTTATTTGCATTTTAAAAATCTAGGCCTGTGTATGTCAGCTTAAAACCAGATGTCTATACATTGTTATGCAGTTGCATTTCATACCTTAGACTTTAAAATGCAAAGCAAATATTAGAACAATGTACAGGAATGGAAAAAAATGATCACAGTTCATCTAGTTGGCCTCAATGTTTGAAAAGTGCTGCATTTTATTATAAATCACATTTTAATATTTGTGCATATTATGGATTTTAAAAAATGTTTAATTTGAAAATGAACATACATGGAAATAGTTTTCCTGATGGTTGTTATCCCTAAATGATTCAGTCAGGCTAGAAATGAATAATTTTGAATAGAATTTACAAAATAAGACAAGAGAATTAAGCTCATCAGACCCTTTTCATTTCACAAGTCATGCAGAACTTGCCCTCAATGGACTTCTGTTTAAAGATATGATGAGAGACCCATACTCAAAATACCTTATCTTGTCTCTCTGCAGATGCCACCTGATCTGCCTAACGTTCCCAGAATTTTCTGAGCTTCTATTTGTAAACCTAGATGCTTCATTGATTCAGCTTGTTTTTGGAGTCAAAGAAAACTTTCACATAAATATACACCAATTGAACCATATTCTTTAGGAAATGAATAAATGCTGGTAGTGGCCTGTTCCAGAACATTTGACTCATTTAAAAAGCAACTGGAAACAGTAAAACAGAGATAATATAGTTGGTGTCTATCCATATGATAATGTAGTTGATGACTATCCATACATTTAAATTTCTTCATCTCCAGCCTCTCACATAAACAAACATTCTCCAACCACAGTTTAACTTAACTGTCTGGCATTTACCTCCAGTGTCTGAGTCCTTGAGTACTTTGACCAGCTCCAAGCTAGTCAAACTAAATTACTCTTGCCCAAAACAACTACATCCACAGAAATTTGACATATGATCAACCAGCTCTACTTGATCACTCCTAATTCTAAATACTAATCATTTTCTAAATGCAAGCACAGTTGATGGAAAGTTTCATGCTTCTGACTTCTCTTTGCATGATCCACTGTATAGAGGAAAGCTGCTACAGTTTGTCCAAAGTTTGAAAACTCTGCAATATTGTGGGTAATCCAGAAGATATATATCTGGCAGGAACATATACATTTTAGGTCAGCACGGTGGCGCAGTGGTTAGCACTGCAGCCTCACAATGCCAGGGACCCAGGTTCGATTCCAGTCTCAGGTAACTGTCTGTGTGGAGTTTGCAACTTCTCCCCATGTCTGCTTGGGTTTCTTCTGCGTGCTCCGATTTCCTCCCAGAGTCCAAAGATGTGCAGGTTAGGTGGATCGGCCATGCTAAATTGCCTGTGGTGTTCAGGGTTGTGTGGGTTATAGGGGGATGGGTCTGGGTGGGATGCTTCAAGGAGCAGTGTGGACTTGTTGGGCCAAAGGGCCTGTTTCCACACTGTAGGGAATCTAATCTAATCAAACACGTACGTTTCGCAAAATTTGACCATAATTGGCAAACAACTAATTTCTGTCTATAGAACAGAAATCTAATAGAATCCAAAGGATATGTCTAAAAGAAATGCAACATAAAAACTGATTTTGTCATTGCCTTGCAATGTCCTTAAGTTTATAGTTAAATACCACTCAGGGTTTTTTCTGGACTTTCAGTCAGTTTTTGCTATTGAAATCATAGTAAGATTGCATTGGTTCTGACTACCTTAAAAGTAAAAGGAAACATATAATCATTCTCTTCAATGAAGGCACTGTGGGCTTATATTTTTCAATTGCTTAATTTACAAAAAGTCATAGAGGGAAAACAATTAGCAGATAACATTTCCTTCAGAATTTCATCTTGCGGCAGCATTATTCATATTCTGGCATCCTGAGAGTTTTGAGTCATTCCCTGTTGCTGGGAGACAGTAAAGCAGAAATTAAGTGAAAGTCTACACTTCATCTGTACATGTGCAGATCAATATTGGTTCAACAAATTCGTGCTGCAAGCAACAATTGTTTAAGAGGTAGGTTTTTACTTTGACCATCATTCACAATTCACAAACCATTTCATTTATATTACACTTAGTGCATTCTGCAAGCAAGTAGATGGATCCAGAAATAATTTATTTAATCTCGACAAAACTATAGATGGTTTATGACAGTGGGCTTAGATGAGTAAAGATGGGAGCAGGCACATGAGTATGGACTGATTGAGCAAAATGATTATTTCTATGCTACCTTTCCTGTGTTCAACCTATGTAGAAGTAGGTTGGAATCCATGGATTTGGAAAGCATCTACCATAAGGGAAGCTATCAGTATTGCTAATACATCTTTCCAAATCCTAAGATTGCAGTGATTTACTTTGAACATAGAATAGTACAGCAAAGGAAGGACCTTCAGGACTACTATGTCCGCACTGAACATGTTTTTCCCTCTATGCGCTGCTTCTTCATGCATCTGTCAAAATGCCTCTTAAACATTGTTATTATATCTGTTTCTACCACCTGCCCTGACCGTGCATTCCAGGTATCTACCAGCCACTTTGTATAAGAAACTCTCCTGCCACATAATTTCTCCTGTCAATTTAAACCTATTTCCCTAGCAATTGAAATTTCCACCCTAGGAAATAGATTCCAACCTTTCACCCTATCCATGGCCCACTTAAGTTCAGGTTGCCCCTCAGCCTCTGATACTCTAGTGGAAACATCTAAGTTTGGCCTGCCTCTCCTTATAGCTAATAAACTCCAATATAGACATCATCTTGGTAAGCCTCTTTTCACTCTCTCCAAGCCTCCACATCCTTCTTACAGTGTGGTAACCAGAACTGCAGACAATTTTCCAAATGTGGCCTAACTAAATTTTATACAGCTGCAACATGGATTGCCAGCTTTTATGCTCAATGCTCCAACTGATGTGGGCAAGAATGAAGTAAACCCTCTTTACCAACTTATCTACTTGTGTTGCCACTTTCAGGGAGCTATAGGCTTGTACCCCAAGATCACTCAGAATGCCAATGCTTCTAAGGGCCCTTTCATTTGCTGCCTATTTTTATTTTGCCTTTTACAATTTTTTCTGCCAGCTACAGTTGACTGATATGTTTTGCATTTTCACAGCTTGAAGGAATGCATAGATGCTGCAAGTCAAATAATGGTTCTTTAAAGAACATTAAATAGTATCTTGAAATTGCCTGTGTAGTCATGCCTTTTAATGTACCTAATCCTCCTCAGCTAATTTGTCTCCTGAGATGCTGCTTGGCCTGCTATGTTCATCCAGCCCCACACTTTGTTATCTTGTGCCTATGGCTCAGGCCTTCATAATTTCTCTTATTCAACATCTGCCCTTACTAAAGTACTGAACCATTACAATCAGCGCACCTCCTTTTTCTTTGTTACTGTACTTCCTTTCTAAACCAAAGATCAAGCTCATGCAGCCTACATTTCCTGCAGAATTGTTTCACAGCATTGGCTAATTCAGATCATGTGGCAATGTGTGGAATGTAGATGGGGTATTGCATTTCACATTAGTCATTGTTTATTTAAAAATGTTTAGTTATTAGTGCAGGAATATCATTAGGAACTTCTAAGAGTTACAGGCATATGAGAAGGCGCAAAGCATTAACATTTCTTGTCTACTAACTGTATACTTGGAGGTAGCTTCTCCTTTGGGTCTCATAGATAACAATTGGAATAAACCATTTAAGCTTGTTCCACCATTCGTTATGATTATGGTTTAATGTGGCCTCAATTCCATGTGATCTTACACCATGATAACACAGCTCATTTTGTGCATGCTTAGTATCTATTGTCTGTAATCATAGAATCCCTACAGTGTCGAAACAGGCCATTTGGCCCAACAAGTCCACATCGCACCTTCAAAGAGCATCCCACTCAGACCCATTCTCCTACCCCTGCATTTCTCTTGTATAATCCATCTAACCTAAACGTTCCATGGCACTATCCTGCACATCTCTGAGCTGTAGGAGAAAACTGGATTACCTGAAGGAAACCCACACAGACACAGGGAGAATGTGCTAATTCCACAGTCCCCCGAGGCCGGAATCAAACCTGGGTACCTGGCACTGTGAGGCAGCAGTGCTAACCACTGAGCCATAGTTAACATGGTTAAGCCTTTATTAGGTTATAAAATTTTGATTTGGCTTATGTTTGTGGGCCACAATGGCTGAGTAATTGGTTTTCCATTGACTATGATCTCGAACTCATCAGTGATGGCCAGCCACCACTCTGAAACCAGTAAGAGGGCCATTTCAAAGTTGTTTCTGTTGTGTTATGAAAAAATAATTAATGTAAAGAGATCCTCTGTGATCTTGAGTAAAGACCTTGTGGAGATATTTTCCTTGCACTGTGCTTGTATGCTCCTTAACCCCTTCAACGTTTTGAAGATACTTATAGTAAGCTATAAGGAGTTTCTGGCTTTGCCGTTATTTCTTGCAATAGTCCCGTTTGGAATACAACTTCAGAGGAGGAGATAGAGGACAGGAGGAAGATGATCAGGAGGGAGGATTGACATTTGCATTACATTTGTGCCATCAAAATGTCAGACAATGGCCATATTCAAAAACAATCTACAAAATTATCATTGCCAAATTCCCCATTATCAACATCCTGAATCTGATCATTGACCAAACATTTCACTGGATGGGCTCTGTAGCACAATGGCTATAAGAGTAGGCTACAGGCA
This sequence comes from Stegostoma tigrinum, assembly GCF_030684315.1. Lineage (NCBI taxonomy): Eukaryota > Metazoa > Chordata > Chondrichthyes > Orectolobiformes > Stegostomatidae > Stegostoma > Stegostoma tigrinum. The sequence continues at coordinate 25,003,187 of NC_081375.1, forward strand.
AGGTCTTTGCTGGCATGTGACACTTCCCTTAACTCCCTAAAGTCTGTTCACCCTTTAAAAGGCACATTAGGTGTCTGTTGCTTCCCATTTGTCTGGGTAAACTCTAAAGGACAAGGGAATCCCTTTTGATTAGTATCCTATTTACCACTTAAAAATTCACTCCTGGCAGCCATGTATATACCAACTGGAGCAACTCAGAGGTTCCTTATCTGCACCTTCCACACTTACAACCTCTACCAACTGGAAGAACAAAGGCAACAGAAACATGACAACACCACTACCTGTACGATCTCCTTCAGGCCACACTTGGAATGACACTGCTATTCCTTCACTGTTGCTGTGTTAAGAATCCAGAACCCAGTTCTTAACAACAGTAGGAGTCAACATTGACTGCAGTAATTCAGAAAGACCATCTCCATTTCTGAATGGCAATTAGGGATGAGCACTGAACCTTTCTTGTGATGCTCTTTTGAAATGAATTATTAAATAAATGAGAACAGCTGCAATTGGAGGCAGAGATGTTGGCATGCTCAGGAGAATTGTGACTTACCCAGAATTTATTAGCACAGAAATTCTCATAGGAATAAGACAAATGGGGTATTTGATTTTATCTGCAGATGTTGACAGAATGGTATCATGTCCTGCAATAAGAGCTGCAGCCAAGTGCTACAGCTCATACAGCTCTGCTGATCACAGACATGATTACTGCAAACTTCAGCACCTTCACTCCCAGCCCTTTCTGGGATCTCACTGTGGCTATTTGTGTGAGCCAGTCAGTCTACGGGCCTTGCTTGTGTAAACAAGTGATTAATGTCTGCTTTGCAACACATGCCCCCTGGATATCTAGAAGAAAGAGAAAAAAGGCTCTGGAGTTTGCACTGATTGCAGGGTCATCTTGTGTGCCATTTCACACAATATCACCACCTTCATGAATCGTGAATTGTGTAGCAGTTGTTGATTGAGGGATTCACCAGCAATATACTCAGGAGGGGAAATCCAGAACATGAGTTATTAATATTATAGCAAGGCTATTTAGGAGCAAAATTAGGAAGCACCGTTTTCATACAATGGTGTGACAATCTGGAGTGCCTTCCATACAAAGGCTGTGGATGCTGGGACTTCACGACTGAGATTAATGGAGTGTTGTTGGCAACAGTATCAAGGAGTAAGGAGCAAAGGATGCTAAGTGGAGTGAATGTCAAAAAAGGCTTGAGGTTTGAATGACAAAGAGAGAGATAACTCCTAAACCATGACAGATGAATAGTGTTCACTAGTATATCACATTATTAAAGTAATTGGGCTGTACATCCCTTATCTTGGTATTGCAGGCAGATCCACACTGACATTTTCACGTATTAGTATTGTTTCAAAAATGTAGAATTGAAAAAAATCTCAGAAATGCCATTTGTGTTCAATTACGTGAGTTTTCTTCTTCCATTTGCAGCAGTTCTTACGGAAGATAATATTATAAAATAACCTTTGATTTCATTTAGTTAAGCAACTCGGGAGCATTTATATCTGAACTGTCAAAAATAATAAAGGCTTTCAGCATTGATATTTCAAAGTTAATGTGTAAGTGACACTTTTATCATGTCTGAGTGACTGATGTGAATACAATAGGAGTTGCAAAAGGCAGTTGTTTTGTGTGGTTAAATGGCAAAGTAGATATAACCCTTTTAATATTTGACTTCTGTAGAGCTTTATTCTTTACATACTTGTGGAGAGATGTATTGACAGTGCTAGAATGTAAATTTTATCAAAAGGAATTTTGTTACTTGCACCAACACAAAGATGTGCAGGTTGGGTGGATTGGCCATATTAAATTGCTCCATAGTGTCCAGGGATGTGCAGACGAGGTGGATTAGTCATGGAAGAATGCAGGCCTAAAGGGATAGAGAAGGTTGTGATGAACTGAATGGCCTGTTTCCACACTGTAGGGATTCTATTCAATGAAGTAGTCAGGTGACAATAAACCATCGTAAATATCATGTTTTTGGATCTAAATTCACATTTTTTTCCCCTTATAAACGCATGAAAATAGTGAATTTCTAATGTGACCATTTAAACCATTACAGATGTGTAGGATTTAGGAAGGCAGGTTGTTCCTTGTTGTGATAACCCCATTGGAGTGATAGCCCTTTAGGATTTCAACAAACTAAAAAAGCCAAATATGCAAATATTGTCACATTGCTACAGGCACAACCTCTCTTCATTGCAAGAGGTACAAGCTGTTGAGAGATTACTCTGTATTGAGAATACTGGCTTAGCTGCAAATAATTCAAAAAGTGAAAAAATTCCACACACCACATTTGTTTTACATTTAAATTACACAGAAATATTATTTTATGGTCTGTTGCTAAACAAAGAAGAAACCAGCCTTAAAAGCTTGAAGGTGAAGGGGAGCAGCAGCAAACAAAATGTAATAACAATGAAGAAGTTCCCACAGTACAGAAAACAGAAGAAAATAATATTTAAGTTTGCAAACTTTGAGTATCTCTGATTTAGCTAGTTTTGAGCAGGCAGCCAGCTGAATCAATCTTGCTCTAGCTAAAGGCTATTTCAGATTAGAGCAGACGTTGGATGTCAGCACTGTGATGAACAAAAAGAAAGTGTGTCCAAATCCAAATCATAAAAAAAGCAGCCCAAATAGAGGAATGGTGCAGAACCATAAAAACAAGCCCTCAGGCAGGTTTCAAGCCAAAAAATGGAAAAGGGTAACTCAGCAAAGTGCAAAAAGCACAAAAGGATAGATATCAAATCCTCTGGGCATGAATTGGAAAGCCACTGATCTACTATCCAAGCTCAAACTTTTTAAAGAAATGATGCAGCCATGCTATCGCTCCGACAGTAACAGAATAGATGAGGCCAAGCTGTGAAAACACTCTTAGTAAGTGGTAACAAATGATTACATAGAGTCAATACCTTGGGCTTTTATGAAGAGGACCAGAAGAATCTCACGAAGACATCGAAACTGCTGGAAGATGAGCTGCATCTGGAAGTCCACTTTAGAATTCATCACTTAGAACTGATGTCCTAGAGGCAAAAGCCATCAGAATCAATTTATCAATTTGTCAATAGAATCCATAACAAGGACATCAAAAGTGACTTTTCAGAGGCTGAATTGTCAGTGTGGATAATGGAGTTCACAATATTGGAGTTCAAAATCTCAGAAAAATCGTCTTCATGGCAAAAAGGAAAGGTCACATCATTAATTCACTGCTGGCAGATGACAGAAAATACAAGTCATCATAGCCAGTCAAAAGCATCTGCTAACATTAGATGCAGCAAATAGTATTGACACCATAGCCAGTTCATGAAAAGCAAGCTGTGTGGTCCATTATGCAATTATTTCAACATATAGTATGAAACACCTATTCTAGTATGTTGTATCAAAGGATTCCATATGTATCTCTTCAGACAGTAATTCACTGTGGAAACCAATTACAAACTATTGGAAATGATTTGCCAAAACCACCACCAAAACTACAATGGCTTCTGGCCCTCAACTGAAGGCACTGCGGAAAGTCGTTAGTGAAGGATGGCTTGCCAGGATAAATAATGGATACCCTCAGATGTTTTTGGTCATACAGAGATAAGCTCAGTATCTCAAGAGGAATTATCTTCAAAGGAAAACAAACACTTGTGCCTGAAACTCTTCACCAGGACATATTGTCACAACCACATCAGACATGTGGGCATAAAGTGGATAGGATGAAATGATCTATTGATCTATAAGCCAGGGATAGCAGTGACACTAGAGAGGGTGTAATGACATGGTATAGTTGTATGCTACAGTGAGGTAGAGGATCTCTGCACCCGCCAGAAATTTCCATCAGTTCCTTGTTCCAAAGTTGCCACTGATCTATTTACAATGAATGGACATAAATTCATCTTAGTCACAAATTCTCTGCTTAATGAATTTGTAGAACCATTTTTGGCAATAGGTTGCAGGAAATGGACAGGTCTTTTAGCTAAATGTGTGTTAATTGAGTCATAAACCTTGTGACATCCTCACCACATTACCACAAATTAACCATTCTTGCTGAGCGAATGTCTCGCAGCATTAAATCACTCATGCCAAAGTGCAGAACAATGAAACTGTTACCCATTACACATCTGTTACACATCTAAGCTACATCTTTGGACATGAGCTAACCATTGCCAATAGAGATCACATTCAGAAGGCAAAAAAGAATGATCTTGCCAAGCCACTACCTCTCCAAAATCTCTGAGATGTAGATGAGATTCTCCGCAAACAAGGGACGGTGAAGATGGTACATGGTCAGTGTGCAGATATGACAGTATTTCAACCACACTTAAGTAACATGGTAACCACAGAGGTTAACAAAGTGTCCAGTGACCCCAATTTTTTTTGAAATTGCCATGGATAATGGATCAATGCTGAAGAGGAAAAGACAGGGTTCTTGTTACATACTGGTAGTATGCCAACCTCTCAGCCAGGGTGAAGACTCACCTGCTCCAGCAGTGTCAATGCCATCTCTGACTCCCTTGTTCGCTCCACACTGCCCTCCAACCCCACTACACCCGGCACCTTCTCCTGCAACCGCAGGAAATGCTACACTTTCCCCCACACCTCCTCCCTCACCCCTATCCCAGGCCCCTAGATGACATTCCACATTAAGCAGAGGCTCACCTGCACATCTGCCAATGTGGCATACTGCATCCACTGTACCCGGTGTGGCTTCCTCTACATTGGGGAAACCAAGCGCAGGCTTGGGGGCCACTTTGCAGAACACCTCTGCTCGGTTCGCAATAAACAACTGCACCTCCCAGTTGCAAACCATTTCCACTCCCCCTCCCATTCTTTAGATGACATGTTCATCATGGGCCTCCTGCAGTGCCACAATGATGCCACCCGAAGGTTGCAGGAACAGCAACTCATATTCCGCTTGGGAACCCTACAGCCTAATGGTATCAATGTGGACTTCACCAGCTTCAAAATCTCCCCTTCCCCCACCGCATCCCAAAACCAGCCCAGTTCGTCCCCTCCCCCCACTGCACCACACAACCAGCCCAGCTCTTCCCCTCCACCCAATGCATCCCAAAACCAGTCCAACCTGTCTCTGCCTCCCTAACCTGTTCTTCCTCTCACCCATCCCTTCCTCCCACCCCAAGCCACACCTCCATCTCCTACCTACTAACCTCATCCCACCTCCTTGACCTGTCCGTCTTCCCTGGATTGACCTATCCCCTCCCTACTTCCCCACCTATACTCTCCTCTCCAACTATCTTCTTTTCTCTCCATCTTCGGTCCGCCTCCCCCTCTCTCCTTATTTATTCCAGAACCTTCACCCCATCCCCCTCTCTGATGAAGGGTCTAGGCCCGAAACGTCAGCTTTTGTGCTCCTGAGATGCTGCTTGGCCTGCTGTGTTCATCCAGCCTCACATTTTATTATCCATCTCTGAACAGGTTGATTTGAAAATATTTGGAGGAACAGAACCCAGTGAAGGGAAGTGTACAATGTGGCAATTGTACACGACAGACACCAAAGAATACACCTGGATGACAACAGTGTAGTGAAACACCAGGACAACCATCAACACATTGATGAACATCTGCAGACCAACAATAGCCAAGGGCGAAACTCACACTTCCAGAATATTACACCATAACAAGATTTGGGTGAGTTGTCAAAATGCAAAAGTGATAAATGGGCTTTTAGACTTCCCTACCACTATATAACTAATTTTACGACTATGTCTACTTGTTTTTACTTGTAGCATTTGTAGCTTTGGATGCAAGAGATTATTGTATTATCACATTTGGAGTGGTGTACCTTTAAGAGATCAACATGCAAAATAACCCAAGTACCCAGATATCGCTACAGGCCACTGGCTCTCTTCACTGCAATACCTGAGGCACAGGCTATGCATAGTGATTACTATATAGACTGTGTATCTTTAAATAAACCCATCAGAGGTTGTCAAGTACAAGAATCTCTGCACCTCATTTGTGCTACATTTAGATAGCATGTGAATATTATTATAGGTGTATTCTTAAGTACTTTTGTAGGTCTTGACTTTGTGTAGCTTTTTATCTTGATGGCCGTGAATCCATTGTTGATTGTCAGAAAAACCCATCTGATTCACAAGTGTCCTTTGGAGAAGGAAATGCCAACCTTACCTGGTCTGGCCTATATGTGACTCCAGCCTCACAGCATTAACCTCCCTTCTGGGCAATTAGGCATGGGCAATGAATGCTGCCCTGGACAGCAGTGGCCTCACCCCATGAATGAATAGAGGATTCTGAGAATTCCTAACTAAAAGACTTGGGGAGGACCATGAGAATTATGCAAGTGACCAGCTTCCAACAAAGCATGTCACATCTTGGTACCCTTTTTGTTGTAATGCTCATTCAGAGGAGTACAGGAAAATGGTGGACACAAAACACACAACGAGTAAGGAGGAATGTTGACAGATGTGGAAAGATGACAAAAATAGTTTAGATGGCATTGTTGTGAGATGAGGGTCTTGTCATGAAACTCCAGCAGTGGTGGGCCAGGCTTGATAAACAGCTCTTTTCCTGCCTGGCATTTTCACATGTTTGTAAAATGCAATTTGAGCACTGAGTGTAAGCATATGTATTATGGAAGTATTTTTCCAACAGCACCGTGGGTGTGCCCACACAAGTGCAGTCATTCAGGCAGACAGCTCACCATTACCTTCTCAAGGGCAGTAGGGCTGGGCAACAATGCTCATATCCCATGAATGAATGAAATAAACATTCATCACAATCAAAACTATATATGTATTTTAGCTTTTGTGCTCCTGAGATGCTGCTTGGCCTGCTGTGTTCATCCAGCCTCACATTTTATTATCTTATATATGTATCTTTATGTGTCTTCACTGCTCTGAAGAATACATTCCTTACTTTCTAGTTCTGTTGAGGTTGATTGTGTCAGCCCTTGGTGTCATAATTTGCCATTTCAATGCATTATGCAACCAACTCTTGCCCTATCCATTGCTAGAAGCCTTCCAGTCAGTAACACCCATAACAAATCTGTTTACGAATACAGAATAATGTGCCACAGTAGCTTACTTCTTTCATCATGAACAGCCTCATTATTTCCCTTTTCTGTGCTAGATCAAAGAGGCTGTCATGAGTCATGCTCCTTTTATAACTAATTTTCGACAAATCTGTCGCACAATTATTTGAACACCTCCGGTTCCCTTTATTGTTCAAGGCCCCATTTCCAGCACGATAATAGTACAATAGTCTTACAGCACACTATATAGTTAATAAAATGTGAGGCTGGATGAACACAGCAGGCCAAGCAGCATCTCAGGAGCACAAAAGCTGACGTTTCGGGCCTAGACCCTTCATCAGAGAGGGGGATGGGGAGAGGGAACTGGAATAAATAGGGAGAGAGGGGGAGGCGGACCGAAGATGGAGAGTAAAGAAGATAGGTGGAGAGAGTATAGGTGTGGAGGTAGGGAGGGGATAGGTCAGTCCAGGGAAGACGGACAGGTCAAGGAGGTGGGATGAGGTTAGTAGGTAGGTGGGGGTGCGGCTTGGGGTGGGAGGAAGGGATGGGTGAGAGGAAGAACCGGTTAGGGAGGCAGAGACAGGTTGGACTGGTTTTGGGATGCAGTGGGTGGGGGGGAAGAGCTGGGCTGGTTGTGTGGTGCAGTGGGGGGAGGGGACGAACTGGGCTGGTTTAGGGATGCAGTAGGGGAAGGGGAGATTTTGAAACTGGTGAAGTCCACATTGATACCATTAGGCTGCAGGGTTCCCAGACGGAATATGAGTTGCTGTTCCTGCAACCTTCGGGTGGCATCATTGTGGCACTGCAGGAGGCCCATGATGGACATGTCATCTAGAGAATGGGAGCGGGAGTGGAAATGGTTTGCGACTGGGAGGTGCAGTTGTTTGTTGCGAACTGAGCGGAGGTGTTCTGCAAAGCGGTCTCCAAGCCTCCGCTTGGTTTCCCCAATGTAGAGGAAGCCGCACCGGGTACAGTGGATGCAGTATACCACATTGGCAGATGTGCAGGTGAACCTCTGCTTAATGTGGAATGTCATCCAGGGGCCTGGGATAGGGGTGAGGGAGGAGGTGTGGGGGCAAGTGTAGCATTTCCTGCGGTTGCAGGGGAAGGTGCCGGGTGTGGTGGGGTTGGAGGGCAGTGTGGAGCGAACAAGGGAGTCACGGAGAGAGTGGTCTCTCCGGAAAGCAGACAGGGGTGGGGATGGAAAAATGTCTTGGGTGGTGGGGTTGGATTGTAAATGGCGGAAGTGTCGGAGGATGATGCGATGTATCCGGAGGTTGGTAGGGTGGTGTGTGTGAACGAGAGGGATCCTCTTAGGGCAGATTGGGTGCCGTGGCTTAGTTGGTTAAAGCGCCTGCCTAGTAAACAGGAGATCCTGAGTTCGAATCTCAGTGGTGCCTTTGACAGTACATTATATTGGGCGCCGTGGCTTAGTTGGTTAAAGCGCCTGTCTAGTAAACAGGAGATCCTGAGTTCGAATCTCAGTGGTGCCTTTGACACTATATAGTTAACCATTTTATGTTTTTACTGTTGGTATGATTTCACAGCTACATAGGAATTATTTCCTGTTATTAATGCATGTTATTTCAATCTTTTGATGTTATTAAATCCAGTGAGCCATCTTATTCACTGAAGTAGAATACTGAAGAAGCTGAAAATCTTAAATAAGTACAGAAGGTGCTGTAAATGTCCAGCAGATATAGCAGCACCCATGGAGACAGAAACAGAGGCAACCGATGTCCTTTCATCAGAATGTTTCATTTTATGCACTTAATGTATTTGCAATTTCACTCTGGCATAGTTGAAGACTTTCAAATTTGCTGGTTACAATCAGTATGAGACCACAGCTAATTTAACCCCTGAACCTCGGCAACATGTTGCCATTCCATTATCTGCTGGAGAGAGCTGGTGTAACTTTGGGGATAAGGGTTCTGGAGCAGCCTTGAGATAGAGAAGTACAGAAGACAAGCCCAGTGTAGGAAAGGCCTAAAGTTTCATTATGGTTCTTGTCTGAGCAACTTTGCTGTTCCTGGCTGGACAAAGGAAAGTGTTATTTTATCAGAAGTATCTCAGCAGATTCTCAATCTTCCCCACACTGTTTATTACCCAGTTGAAAAGCAGTGGAAATGTCCATCATTAGAACCATACTAAAATTGCCTTTGGAGAGGTGTCTGATTCCATCATTAGACCCTAAAATATCAGTACAAATGAATTCAAATCCTTTGGACTAATTGCTTGGCCAGAGAAATGGAAAAGACTAAGACATCATCTTCAGTTTGCTACTAAGGCAAATACTTTACCAGTCTCACTGCTTCATACAACATCTTCCCTTCCTCACCCTCACCAGCCCCAATCCCCCTGAGCCAACTGTCCTGTTGGATCTGAAGCCTGGATAGTGAGAACTGAGACTGCTCATGTGGTTGATTCCTGAACCACCATATCCTGGCAAGAAGCCATTTCTGTGCTATTCTCCCATTGCAGCCACAGTGAATGGAGTTTTAACTCGCACAAACTATTACACCTTGTCCATAACATGCTGTCTCTTCTGTCTCCTGCAGCTATGAATGGCATGTGCACAGACTTGGTACCTAAGAGAACAGCTTATATAAATCAGTAGGCCAAGCAGCACCTTAGGAGCACAAAAGCTTTTGTGCTCCTAAGCTGCTGCTTGGCCTGCTGTGTTCATCCAGCTCTACACTTTGTTATCTCGGATTCTCCAGCATCTGCAGTTCCCATTATCTCTCTCAGCTATACAAATCATTCTGCCTGTTTACCTCTGAGGAAGATGTCACAGATTCTCCAAATGATGCGCCAGAAAGACCGCATCCTGCACCCTCCACTAAATCAGATGTTGCCATGAGGGTTTAGGCAGCTGGCCAATGGATACCAATATCTGCAGATATAGGCTGCATGTGGCTGATGTTCATGGAAAGTGCCGAGAGATGTTGGTGTCCGGTGTCCAGCATAGAGGTCCTTTGGAGCAAGTGGCGAGCTGAAGTCACTAGGTACCTGGTCTGACTTCCGTGTCAAGAATTCTTATTGTCGAGCACATTTCGCACATTTAGTTATGTTGGGAAGCTGATTAAAGAGAATGTGCCTTTAAAAAGGTGTTAAACAATTAATAATTCCCTAAAGGACAACACATGGCTTCCTAACAAAAAGTTCACCTCACCATTTGGCAAATGCATAAACATACTGTGATTGGATCTTGACACAGAGACGGGTCCCGCTGCCCGATTCTGCCACAAATCCCATCAAAGTCTGTACTATTCAGGGCCCCACAAAACTCCACCCAACATCTCTTATTGGAAAATTAAATTTTACAAGTGCTGTACTTTGTTATTTTGGCAGAAATTTAGTGGTTGGAGATTTTTAAAAGAACTTTTTAAACTTTTCCTGTCTGCTTCTTTTGTCTCCCTTATGATTCTATTCCTCTGTATTTCATTGCCTGTACATGACTTAAGTCTCAGTTATGCTTCCTGGTTGAGATGCAATGGCCAAAATTATAAGCTCTTCACTCATGGGGGTGAGATGTTTGCTGTTCTTGCAACCTTCGGGTGGCATCATTGTGGCAGTGCAGGAGGCACATGATAACATGTCGTCTGAGGAATGGGAGGGCGCGTTAAAATGGTTCGTGACTGGGAGATGCAGTCGTTCGTTGCGAACCGAGTGAAGGTGTTCTGCAAAGAAGTCCCCAACCCTCCACTTGGCTTTTCCAATGTAGAGAAAGCCACACCGGGTACAATGGATACAATATACCACATTGGCAGATGTGCAGGTGAACATCTGTTTGATATGGAAGGTCATCTTGGGGCCTGGGATAGGGGTGAGGAAGGAGGTGTGGGGGCAAGTGTAGCATTTCCTGCGGTCGCAGGGGAAGGTGCCGGGTGTGGTGGGGTTGGAGGGGAGTGTGGAGCAGACAAGGGAGTCGCGGAGAGAGTGGTCTCTCTGGATGGCAGACAAGAGTGGGGATGGAAAAATAGCTTGGGTGGTGGGGTCGGATTGTAGATGGCGGAAGTGTCGGAGGATGATGCGTTGTATCCGGAGGTTGGTGGGGTGGTATGTGAGAATACGGGGAATCCTCTGGGGGCGGTTGTGGTGGGGGCGGGGTGTCAGGGATGTGTTGCGGGAAATGTGGGAGACGCAGTCAAGGGTGTTCTCGACCACTGCGGGGGCAAAGTTGCTGTCCTTGAAGAACGTGGACATCTGGGATGAGCGGGAGTGGAATGCCTCGTCCTGGGAGCAGATGCGGCGGAGGCGGAGGAATTGGGAATAGGGAATGGAATTTTTGCGGGAGGGTGGGTGGGATGAGGTGTATTCTAGGTAGCTGTGGGAGTCGGTGGGCTTGAAATGGACATCAGTTACAAGCTTCTCAGTCTCCATCTCAGGCAACCAGCTTGTAACTGATGTCCGTTTCAAGCCCACCGACTCCCACAGCTACCTAGAATACACCTCCTCCCACCCACCCTCCTGCAAAAATTCCATCCCCTATTCCCAATTCCTCCACCTCCGCCACATCTGCTCCCACGATAAGACATTCCACTCCCGCACATCCCAGATGTTCAAGTTCTTCAAGGACCGCAACTTTCCCCCCACAGTGATCGAGAACGCCCTTGACCGCGTCTCCCGTATTTCCCGCAACACATCCCTCACACCCCGCCCCCGCCACAAACGCCCAAAGAGGATCCCCCTCATTCTCACACACCACCCTACCAACCTCCGGATACATCGCATCATCCTCCGACACTTCCGCCATTTACAATCCGACCCCACCACCCAAGACATTTTTCCATCCCCACCCCTGTCTGCTTTCCGGAGAGACCACTCTCTCCGTGACTCCCTTGTTCGCTCCACACTGCCCTCCAACCCCACCACACCTGGCACCTTCCCCTGCAACCACAGGAAATGCTACACTTGCCCCCACACCTCCTCCCTCGCCCCTATCCCAGGCCCCTAGATGACATTCCACATTAAGCAGAGGTTCACCTGCACATCTGCCAATGTGGTATACTGCATCCACTGTACCCGGTGTGGCTTCCTCTACATTGGGGAAACCAAGCAGAGGCTTGGAGACCGCTTTGCAGAACACCTCCTCTCAGTTTGCAACAAACAACTGCACCTCCCAGTCGCAAACCATTTCCACTCCCCCTCCCATTCTCTAGATGACATGTCCATCATGGGCCTCCTGCAGTGCCACAATGATGCCACCCGAAGGTTGCAGGAACAGCAACTCATATTCCGTCTGGGAACCCTGCAGCCATATGGTATCAATGTGGACTTCACCAGTTTCAAAATCTCCCCTTCCCCTACTGCATCCCTAAACCAGCCCAGTTCATCCCCTCCCCCCACTGCACCACACAACCAGCCCAGCTCTTCCCCCCCACCCACTGCATCCCAAAACCAGTCCAACCTGTCTCTGCCTCCCTAACCGGTTCTTCCTCTCACCCATCCCTTCCTCCCACCCCAAGCCGCACCCTCATCTACCTACTAACCTCATCCTACCTCCTTGACCTGTCCGTCTTCCCTGGACTGACCTATCCCCTCCCTACCTCCACACCTATACTCTCTCCACCTATCTTCTTTACTCTCCATCTTCGGTCCACCTCCCCCTCTCTCCCTATTTATTCCAGTTCCCTTTCCCCATCCCCCTCTCTGATGAAGGGTCTAGGCCCGAAACGTCAGCTTTTGTGTTCCTGAGGTGCTGCTTGGCCTGCTGTGTTCATCCAGCTTCACACTTTGTTATCTATGCTACAAAGTTTCTTCTCCATAGCCTGTGTTTGATATCATCGATCTGCTCCATGTTCAGAAGACAGACTGGTTGATAGGCTTAGCTTCCAGGGAATTAGGAGACAAGGCCAGGCGGCTTACACATCACAACCTGTGCGTGAACTTCTCCCAGTTGAGGTGGGAGGTAGTCTGATCCGATGGCGGGGGAGGGGTGCTGGTTGCAGACAGCCATCTCAGTTCTGTGAATTGTGTTTGCGTATCCTCCACAGAACTCAATTCTGCTCCCATTTGGCTCTTAAATGTTTTGAAAAGTCCAGGGTTTCATCCATCATTGCAGGTGATAGGGTTTTTGCTCAATCATGCAAGGGTACTCTTATGATTCCAAAGATGGTATGCTATTAAGTTGAAAAAAGAAAGTAACTAATGCAAGTGAAGGGGATAGCAAGAATTGCAGAAACTGGAGTCAGAGACAACACAGGACAGAGCTGGAGGAACACAGCAGGCTGGGCAGTGTCAGAGGAGCAGGAAAGTTGATGGTTGGGTTGGAACCGTTCTTCAGAAATGAGAAATGCAAGTGAAATCTTTTCCTGTGTTTGGGTGAACGTGGCAGTGTTCAAACTGTTTCAGAATGGTTGGGCAAAATGGAGAAAGGATATAAAATAGATGTATCAGATATGGCAATCACTAATAGACAGAGAATGGCGAAAGAAAACATGACACGACACTCGGATGAATGTTACAGAAGGAGATTTAAAGAAACAGCCAGTGAAATTAATTATATCCAAGCTGCTTTTCTTAGAAAATCACTACAAAGCAGCGTGATGTCCAATCATTGGATACTGCCACCTATAGTATGGGTAAACTACAGTGAGGCAGTCAGACAGTGAAGCTTTTTAAATTTGTGAGTAAGTCATATTCACATTCAGCAATTTCATTGTGCTGCTTTTTCATCTTGAAGTTTAATTGTATTTTTATTTAATGTTGGTTCAAAGGTGTGTTCCATGTAAAATCATTCAAGATATTACAGCAGCATCTGAGCATAACATATTTATTGCTACAGATTAATGCAATAGTAATGTAAATTATGTCCTTTATTAGTGAAGAACTGAAAATATATGGATTGCCTTTTGTATTTATGATAATATCCCACCTCATTTTGAGGAGGGGTCAGTATGGCCCCTTATTTTCATTCCCTACATTTTTGCTTGTTACTGAGGTTGGCAATAACACCTATTTACTTTGACAACTGACATTTTATTCACACCCATCACTTGTCAGACAACACAGCTTGCACAGACTTGAGGCGCAAACCTTCTCTTCCTGTACACGCTTCTCTTGTCCAGCTTCAGTATCACGTTCAAAATAAAAGTTTGATCAAACTTCTCTGCAATTCATTCAGATTTTCACCAATTACACTTCAGGGTTGTTTCCATTTGAAAATAATTCAATCAGATCTTATTTACATCTGAAATCCACACATAGTATTAGGTTAGAATACCATTGAATGCAAGCTGGCTGGTAAATGTCCTCTAATTAAAGTATTCATTAGGCACAAAGAGGATTTTGTATTCTAGACTGCAATGTTACTCATACAAATTGTACCTGGCTACATTGGGTGCAAGTCAATTTCAGTAAAAACTGCATAGATTCAGACAGTAATTGTGTTGTAAATCCTTCTATTTGTCAGCATATATTTTTGTGTTCAGAAGCCAGAAATGTATGATTTGTAATACAGAGAACACACTTAGTCACAAGATGAAAGTATTCAATTCTACCCAGTAACATGTTGCTGATTGCAACATTTTTAATAAACCATTCAAGGCAATTCAGAGGTCACTGAAAGAAGGTTCAAAAGTTACAGGATGAGATTGACGATATAAGACAGGGAGGAATCATTCAGCTCATCAAACCAGGCCCACCATTCTTGATTGTGGTCATTGCTTCACTGACATTTTCCTCTACTATTTCCAAACCCTTAACAACATTTGTCTTCAGAAACCTACCAATTTCTCTCTTGAACCTGCAAAGTGGTTGGGTTTCTGCAACCCTCTGAGGTAGGCAGTTCCAAAGATTCACCTCCTTGTGAATGAAGAAGTTCCACTTCATTTCAGTCTTAAATGGCTTGCCCCTTATCCTGAGATCATATCCATTGGTTCTGTTGTCCCCACTCACACAAAACATCCTGCTCATATCCACCCTGTCATGACCTGTAAGAATTCTGCAAATTTCAACAAGATCACCTCAAATTCTTTGAAACTCGGAATAAATACAAATCTCTCCTCATAAGGCACTCCCTCTTTGGCAAATATATCCATCCTTAGATAAAGAGGTCAAAACTGTACACCGTTCTTCTGGTCAGGCCTCACCAAGGCCCTACACAACTGGAATAAGACATCTTTACTTATACTGAAGCTGTCTTAAAATGGATGCTAACATACTATTTTTTTTCCTCGTCTTTCTAATTACTTGCTGCTCAAGCAAGTGACACACGGGCACAGACAGCTAGGTCCCTTTGGACACCTACACTTTTCAATCTCTACTGTTAAGAAATTTTGAACCTTCCTTTTTCTTCAACCAAGGTCAATAAATTATTTCACTTGTCACTTAATGCTTTTAAGTCCTCTTCAAGTGTCCTTGCACCCTCCTGAGAATTTACATTCCCACTCTGTTTAGGGAATATTACAATTGGTCCTTAGATCTAGATCATTTCTACAGATTCTGATCAATTTTAGTTCTGATGCTTGCAGTACCCCGCTAGTAATAGCCTGCCATCCTGTAAATGACTTGTTTATTCCAACATTCAGTTTTCTGTCCATTAATCAATTTTCACGCTGCACTATATTTCCTCCAAGGGCTTTAATTTTATTTACTGGCCTCCTACGTGGGGCATTATCAAGAGCCTTCTAAAATTCATCATACATCACATTCACTTGTTCCCAGTGTCAATAATACAAATAAGATCCACAAAGCTCTTCAAACATTTGTCAGGTATGATTCTCTTCCATAGATTATACTGTCTCTGCCCAATTTTGCCATTTTTTTCCAAGTGTCCAGTTTTCACATCCTTTCTAATAATTTCTGACATATTACAGATCTCAAGTCAGCAAGTCAGTAGTTCTCCAGTCTCCTACATCCTCACTTCTTAAAATAAATGGGTTGTATTTGCTACCTATCCATCAGCAGAAACATTTCCACTATCTTCAGGGTTATAAAAGAAAACAAATGCATTCACTATCTATATTGCTACTTCCTTCAATTATGAAAAGCATTTGGTCCAGGAGATTTATTCATCACTTAATCCAGCTAATTTTCCAATTTCTACCTCTTTCCAAATTTTTTTCTAGTTCTAGTTCCTCAGTCCTTTAGTACTTCTAGAAGATTTCCTGTATTCTCTTCCATGAAGACAGTCACTGAATAACTGTTTAGTTTCTCAGTTTCCTCTTCGTTGTGAATTCTTCTGCCCCCAGTTGTAATGGGCCAACAACTATCCTTGATAATCTTTTCCTTTTAGCATATTGAGCTGAGGTTTTTCAGTCTGCTATTGCCTCTCAAATCTCATTGTGCATTTTCCCAAATCACCCTTGCCAACCTTCCCTCAGAGTTCCCTTTGCTCCGATTTAAGACTTTATTTTCAAAATGAACTGTCTCACATCAAAACATCACGTGGCTTTTGAGAATGCCAGAAATAGTGTTAAACCAAAAGATTTAGAAACATTTATGACACAGTAAAGGACGGACAATAAACTGATAAGGAAAGGAAAACAAAATAGGAAAGCAAGCTTTCAGGTCCAAAGACCCTTCTTGAAGAAAGGGGCATAGCCTCAAAATAAATGGGAGCAGATTTAGGACGGAGTTGAGGAGGAACCTTTTTCACCCAAAGGGTTGTGAATCTGTGGAATTCTCTGCCCAGTGAGGCAGTTGAGGCTTCCTCATTGAATGTTTTTAAGGCAAAGAAAGATAGATTTTTTGAACAGTAAAAGAATTAAGGGTTTTAATGAGCGGGTGGGTAAGTGGAGCTAAGTCTGCGAAAAGATCAGATATTGAATGGCACAGCAGGCTTGATGGGCCTGTGTGTGTGTGTGTGTGTGTGTGTGTGTGTGTGTGTGTGTGTGTGTGTGTGTGTGTGTGTGTGTGTGCGTGTGTGTGTGTGTGTTTGGTTCTGTTGTGGCTAAATAGTTCAATCCCGAAGCTGCGCAATCTGCCTTTGGTGGAGTATGCAGTGTTCAATCGGTCATGCTTGAAGTAATTGATGCCTCTGTGGATGTTCCTTCTCCCGTTGAGTGTACTAGGGCAAGTGATTGCCACATGTTGGTAGGGATGTTACATTTGTTTAGGGAAGCCCTCAAGGGTGTCTTTGTAGTACTTCTTCTGACCTCTTAATGATTGCTTACCATTGCAGAGCTTGGAGTAGAGCATTTGTTTAACAAGTCTTGAGACAGGCATGTGGCCATTGTGGCCAGCCCATTGCAACCAGTCATGCTTGATACTATGGATATTGGCCTGAGAGAGTACGCTCACACCTGTCCTGCCAGTGGAATTCGCAGGACTCTGCAAATGCAGTACTGGTGACAATTCCAGTACTCCAGGCATAACTTGAATTCTGAAAACCACGGACCAAGCTAGTGCAAATGTTGACACTTTCTGCAGATATGCTCATCTTGAACACAATATGCATCCATGACTTCTTACGTTTCACAGGCTATATACTCCTCACAGTTGAGTTGCCCTGCCATATGTTAACTGTGCTAACCTATGTTCCCTCTAAAGTTTCTTGCAATTGCATGGATGCCCAAGAATTATACATGGCGGTGACTTCCGGATCTAGAAGACAATGTGACCACATACTAATCATTGTACATGGGGTCTCTGAGCAGCAAGAAAGAATATCGTAGTTAACCAGTTACGCATCAACAGCTCCTCTTCTGCCTCAAAGTAGCAGTTAAGTGCTGGGTGATGAACAAAGTAAATATTTAACAACCCACCTCTTCCTAACTTTATTTAATTCACTACGAACCAAACCATTCTGCTTGAAATCTGTGCTCCACTTACAAGTTGCACAGAAACTATATTCACACTCTTTGTAGTAACATTGCAATACCAGCTTACCAAACTAACTTAATCATCTTCTCTCCAGTACAGATAACTTACCCTGTCTAAGGCTTGAAAAAAAAACACACTTTATTTTCTTACCTCACTTTAAATCTTCGCCCAGTAAATGCTGTTGACCACACTTTTGGAAAGCTAAAGAGGCTTAATGATTTAGATAACCAAGTGTGGAGCTGGATGAACACAGCAGGCCAAGCAACATCTTAGGAGCACAAAAGTTAATGTTTTGGGCCTAGAAGGGTCTAGGTCTGAAACGTCAGCTTTTGTGCTCCTAAGATGCTGCTTGGTCTGCTGTGTTCATCCAGCTCCACACTTTGTGATCTCGGATTCTCCAGCATCTGCAGTTCCCATTATCTCTGAGGCTTAATGACTTACTGACAAATTTCTCCTCCTTTACTGGCATGTAATATTGGAGACAAGATTTAGAAGAAATTCCAGGGAGCTGAGAAAATGGGAAGGTCAATGTTTTGTGTTGGTGGAAGCTGTGAGGGACTCAAAAAAAAAACTATGCATTAATACAGAGAGAGTAGGAACTGCCGATGCTGGAGAATCTAAGATAACATGGCTTGACTTTCTGAAGAAGAGTCCCGACCTGAAACGTCAAGCTTTCCTGCTCCTCTCATGCTTCTTGTCCTGCTGTGTTCATCTGGCTTCACATTGTGTTATCTTGTATGCATGAATACTTCAGTACAGCGGAGAGGTAATGGCTGGCAAGTCCATAAGCAGTATTTACTGGATGCTACTGAGCAAGATTGGTATATAGGGCAAAACCCATAAAAGATTAGCCAGGTGAAGCTAGCTGTCAGTGAGTAACTGGAATTATGCTTGTGGCTGACTACTGGAGTGTAATTTCAGTGTCCAGGGGAACATAAACCTAGGTAAGAAGCATTATCAACCAGACCAACTGCAATTGTTGAGCCAGTGGCTGCTGAGATGGAGCTGAAGGCCAGATGAACATAAGTGAAGAATTATGATCTCCTGTGATATTTCAATGAGATTTGATAACCTACCATGTCATTAACATCTGGGAGAATTTCTGCGAATTTCTGTGTGATCTGTCTTTATTGCATTTACTATTTAATGTGAGCTGTAGGGTCTTCAGTCACAGTGTATTAGTAATATTTACCACATATTAATTCCTGGTGTTAGAAATAAATTGTACACATATTATCAGTAGTATTATCACTCTAATGTTTACGGGTTATTGCAGTTTATTCAAACCCAAGGAATATTGTGTTTTTTTTTCCTCTCAGTGAGTCCCCTGAAACTCACACTTTGTCTACTTTAAAACTAGAATTTAATGATCTCTGACCAGGCTTTTACAGAAATTTAGTGGTCCGGTTTGACATTGTAATAATTATGGAGAGCCTGTCTGACTGAAAATGGAAGTTTATTTTTTAATGTTAGCATTGGGTATAGGGAATACAGCATAACAATTACTAGATAAACAAAGATAAAGTGCTTGGGTTGATAATTTTTGACACATTTATTATTTTGTATACAGAGAGCTCAGGAAATCATCCCAGGGCCTGAATGGGACAGGTCAACCTCCACTCAATACTGGGCCTCAGGTCTATTTACCATTACAATGTGAATATGACTTGGAGTTTGTTAGGGAAGTAGGGTTTCCCTGTGTCCTGTGGATGCCCCAAAACAAATCAACGTGCCTAAAATTTTATGCTTATAACTCTTGAATGAGACAGTGATCTGAAATAGGAAAAGCTGACATTCCTGGAGAAAGAGATAATGGGAACTGCAGATGCTGGAGATTCCAAGATAATAAAATGTGAGGCTGGATGAACACAGCAGGCCAAGCAGCATCTCAGGAGCACAAAAGCTGACGTTTCGGGCCTAGACCCTTCATCAGAGAGGGGGATGGGGGGAGGGAACTGGAATAAATAGGGAGAGAGGGGGAGGCGGACCGAAGATGGAGAGCAAAGAAGATAGGTGGAGAGGGTGTAGGTGGGGAGGTAGGGAGGGGATAGGTCAGTCCAGGGAAGACGGACAGGTCAAGGAGGTGGGATGAGGTTAGTAGGTAGCTGGGGGTGCGGCTGGGGGTGGGAGGAAGGGATGGGTGAGAGGAAGAACCCCTATTCTTTTCTTTGAATTTTCCATCATATATTCCAATGCAGACTTAGTGCAAAGAAGGCAAATATTGGGTATTATAAGCTCCAGATATAATAAAGTGTATTGGGAGTTTCCATGCTCCCAGTACATTAAAGATCCATTTGTTGCAGATGGATGTTTACGCTCTGTGCAGTCAGATCTCACTTTCACACCTGTGAATTTGATTCATAGCCATACAGTATAAAGATGATTTTGCTGGCACAATTCTATAGATATCAGTCTGAGACTGGTAGCTACAACACAAACACAATGTAAGGAACAATTAAGTACTGCGATGAAAGGCTTGTGAAGGTTACTTTTTATTGGATAGGCTGAATACCCATTCACATCCATTTTATCATGCAATTACGTGAAAATCTACTGAGCTACTGATTATCTCACTTTTTGTTGCATTCTTATTAATTGAAAAGAGAATGACTTAGACAGGTGGAGCCACAACTCAGCTCAGTATAAACCCAAATAAAATGTGTGAAGAAAATACTGGATAATCATCGATATTGTTAATATAAATCATGCATAAGTTTAAGGGTGTTATAACATTTTATTCTGTGTCTGACACAAAATATTATATAGATTATTTGTGATTGAATTATTGTGCAGCAGGACTGCTGGTTTCCAGAGGAGTAATTGACATTGGAGACCCCTTGGCGCTTTTGAAATGGTTTTGTTTTTATTACATTTGGAATCTGGCTGGGATGAGTCCTTTCATCCTTCTGTTGCAATATGTTGCTATAATGAATAAGAGTTCACTGTTCGACTGAGGTTTTCACTTTGATGGGTAATGAAGGATGTCAGGAAATCTTTGCTGCTGTGAACAGGGAAGATGAGCGACTTCATGTTCTCGGTTTGTTTTTTTTAAATGCAGGTTAGAGAACTCATATTCCCAATATTTCATTGCTGGTCAGAATTAGAACTAATGGCTGAGTTTATATTATATTTATGATTATGGTGGACATTGGCAGAGATGTGAAAGGAAGGTAGTCATTGCAGCAATGTTAACCATCTGCAAATTCAGATCCAAATCTCAAATTCTGGGAACAGTAATTCAAACTATTTTGGTTATTCTTCTAACTATATATGCTTGTGTCTAATTAGGACCATTCATATTGTTTCTTAAGTGGACTCAGACAGGAACAAAGTTATAAATGGTTAAGGTGAACAAGTTGGATGGATTTTTGTAAACCTGCTTTTTGATTGTTTAAGTGGTGCCTTTCAATAACTGACTTGGTATTTGCGTATAATATTGAGAAGGCAACAAAGAATTTGAGAGTTGACAGTTAAGCCCACAGTGAATGGAGAAAAAGATCAAACTGAGATCATTTTGACTCGAATCTTTTGGAGAAAATAATTTTAATAAGCTCTGGGATTTTTTTATGTTATTTGCATGAGAGCTGGAGAGGCATTCAATGGTAGAAAAACAATAATGGGTAGCTGGGAGACTGGGGCTAAAGTCTATAAAAATAGAAGTAAGTAACTACCTAACAATGCATGTAACTATTATGCATTCCGGCCACATCACTGCTGAAATTTGTCTTGCCTGCCTACTTCTCTGATATGATATTCCATGCGTGGTTCTGCCAGTAATGAGAGAATGTAACTAAAGAAAAAGTTGAACACAATTAATTAAAACAAAGGCAATATACTGTTGAAGCTGGAAATCTGAAATAGACAGAAAATGCCCTGAGCTCTCAAGTCAGGGAAGATCGGCACTCAACATGTTAGGGAATATTTGTAGAGACAGAGAGAGCTCAAGTTAGTAGTTCTGATGAAAGGTCATCAGCCTGAATCGTTCGCTTGGTTTTTCTCTCCTCAGTTGCTACCTGACCTGTGCAAGTTTCCAGTATGTTCTGATTTTATAAGACATATCATTTCTGTCCACCACATCACAGGAGAACAATTCAAATCATGTGGTAGAATGAATCTGACCAAATTGAATTGTGATTAAGAAATGAACAAATGACAGTCAGATATGTCTGTATCAATGCAGCAACAATTAAGTAAGTATCTCAGACCCTTGTCCTTCCTGTCTGTTTGACAAGAAAGACACACTATACATGTTGCTGGAAGTGATATTTGTGTGAGTGCATGGTTTACAATGCCAGAAGTTCTACTACTGTTGCTGTCAGATGTGTTAGTACTGGCAGCCTTAAGAGCCTGAGCAGAAATGCAAAACAACCAGAGGAAATGCTCATGGTTGAAACCATTAAGCCCAAGTGATAACTCTCACCAAGGCAAAATGAAACAACATTCCTATAGAACTGGATTCCACAAGCAAGACTGTTAAGAAATATGTATCTTTAATAATGAAGGAGCTTTTGCTTCTGTGTATTGAGATGTTCAGATGTATGGCCTGCATTTACTAAACTATACCTGCTTGGGATAGTAACTGAGGCAATTCTTGTATCTGTCTTCCCTTTAGCCATGTCAGTTGTTCATTTAGTTACCCAAAGTTACAAGTAACAGGTACGATGTGATCGTACATCCAGCAATTGTAACATCAGCAGTTATAACACTTTTGACTCTCAAACATAGATTTAGTATGAATCTAGTTTTTATAATGGAAGTTTTTCATTGTTCTTCCTAACTTGTTATAACTTTTGAGAAATATATTTCAACTTACAAATAATGTGAGAAATCTCTAATGTTTACTGCATATGGAGAGATATTACAAGGCAGTGTCTCCTGCAAATTGGAATTTACAGGTAAAACAACGGCTGAAATAACGAAAACGACCTCAATGTACCATATTTCCTGATGCATAATCAAATTCAGTCTGTGAATTTCAGCATATGTAGCTTTATATAGAGTGATCATGCCAAAAATAGTTATTGAATGGTATCAATGTTACAGTTTCCATTAACATAGAGAATTAGAACTGTTGTATTAATGTGCAGATTGCAGTTAGGCACTATAACTGTAAGATGGCTAGGTGACATCTTGACAGTGGCTCAGTGGTTAGCACTGCTGACTCAGTGCCAGGGATCAAGGTTTGATTCTACCCTCAGGCGACTGTCTGTGCGGAGTTTACACATTCTCCCTGTGTGTGCACAGGTTTCCTCCGGGTGGTCTGGTTTTCCTCCAGAGGCCAAAGATGTGCAGTTTAGAATGGATTGACCATGAGAAATGTTGGATTATCAGGGTGGGTCTGGGTGAGATGCTCTTCAGAGGACCATTGAGGATTCGATGGGCCAAATAGCCTGCTTCCACACTATGTATGATTCTACGTGACACTCTAGTTGCAGACAAATTGTCTCTCAGTCTGTCATTTAAAATAACAGTCGGTCAGACAAACAACCAGTTGATTGGACAGTCAGTTAGTTGATCAGCTAGTACATAAGATAATGCTGATATAAACACACATAGAGGTCAGACTGTAAGTCTAAGACGTCATATTAGCATAGAAAGTTAATTGTTAATGAACCTACAGGTACCTGCCTCAATAACAGCCCAAGACTCTGTGGTTTTTTTTGTTGTTTATTCATTCGTGAGATGTGAGGCATCACATGCTGGGTCAGGATTTATTGCCCTTACTGAACTGCCGTAGGGAAGGTGGTAATGAACTACCTTAATAACATCTGCAATCTTTAAGGTGCAGGGTCACCAGCAGAACTTTTGGGAAAGGAGCTCCATGATTTCAAATTAATAACAAACAACCAAAGAACGATGAAATACTTTCAGGTCAGAGAGGTGTGAGGCTTAGATGGGAAATTGCAGATGGCTGTGTTCCCATGCACCTGCTGCCCTTCTCTTTCTGAATGTCATGAGTTTGAATGGTGTTGTCAGTGGAGCCTTGGTGGACTAACATACAGAAAACCACAATACATCACAGTGACAGCAAGTGTGATTCAAGGTTGTTGTAACAATTGAGTACCACAAATTCATTGCAGCAAGTTGCTACCAAAGGCTGAAAAAGTGATAGCAGCAGTGGCAGATGTGAGAAGATCTTTTCTTAACCATCACCCATTGTCTGTCTGAATTCAGAGTTGAAATTGATAATGAACAACAAAGACTAAAGGCTACACTTAAATGAAAACACAATAACCACAATGGAGGAACATTTGCAAGTGCATTCTTTCTTTCAATATGACAAAAAAGGAGGTCACAAAGTGCCTGATTTTAAAAATGGCTGGAGGTCCAAGACAACTTAAGTTTGAATGCTTTCGCATTCATAATGAATGCTGGCCTACCAGGCTTGCGTTCATGTCAGATAAAAAAATGTGAGGCTGGATGAACACAGCAGGCCAAGCAGCATCTCAGGAGCACAAAAGCTGACGTTTCGGGCCTAGACCCTTCATCGGAGAGGGGGATGGGGTGAGGGTTATGGAATAAATAGGGAGAGAGGGGGAGGCGGACCGAAGATGGAGAGAAAAGAAGATAGGTGGAGAGAGTATAGGTGGGAGGTAGGGAGGGGATAGGTCAGTCCAGGGAAGACGGACAGGTCAAGGAGGTGGGATGAGGTTAGTAGGTAGATGGGGGTGCGGCTTGGGGTGGGAGGAAGGGATGGGTGATGGGAAGAACAGGTTAGGGAGGCAGAGACAGGTTGGACTCGTTTTGGGATGCAGTGGGTGGAGGGGAAGAGCTGGGCTGGTTGTGTGGTGCAGTGGGGGGAGGGGACGAGCTGGGCTGGTTTTGGGATGCGGTGGGGGAAGGGGAGATTTTGAAACTGGTGAAGTCCGCATTGATACCATTAGGCTGCAGGGTTCCCAGGCGGAATATGAGTTGCTGTTCCTGCAACCTACAGGTGGCATCATTGTGACACTGCAGGAGGCCCATGATGGAGATGTCATCTAAAGAACGGGAGGGGGAGTGGAAATGGGTTGCGACTGGGAGGTGCAGTTGTTTATTGCGAACTGAGCGGAGGTGTTCTGCAAAGCGATCTCCAAGCCTCCGCTTGGTTTCCCCAATGTAGAGGAAGCCACACCGGGTACAGTGGATGCAGTATACCACATTGGCAGATGTGCAGGTGAACCTCTGCTTAATGTGGAATGCCATCTTGGGGCCTGGGATAGGGGTGAGGGAGGAGGTGTGGGGGCAATTCATGTCATATTGCTAACAGCCAAGTTAGGCAATTCATTCATACAGACTTCAATGCAAAGGCATGCAAAACTAGTTTAGCTGAAAGACTGTGCAACTGCCCATTGTCTCTACTCATATCAAATCTTTTCAAAATGCCCTTCGAGGCAAACCTGAAGATTACGTCATTGATATACGCTAGAAGAAGAATGCAGGTTCAATGTAGCTGCAGAAAGATTGCAACATCTGCTGGTACCTGACTCTGCAACAACTTTTTCAGCAATCATTAGAGTCACTATAACATCCAAATCTGTACAAGATGTGGATAAGCCCATCCACCAAAACAGAGTCCAACATTTCCTTACATATGCAAGCTATGTTCTACAAGAGGATAAAATAGTATCAGAGATAATGGGAACTGCAGATGCTGGAGATTCCAAGATAATAAAATGTGAGGCTGGATGAACACAGCAGGCCAAGCAGCATCTCAGGAGCTTTTGTGCTCCTGAGATGCTGCTTGGCCTGCTGTGTTCATCCAGCCTCACATTTTATTATTCTACAAGAGGATATTGAGTTCAAAATGTACAAGTACTCCATGTAGTTGGAAAGAAACCAAAATTCAGCACAACGCTCCACAGTAATATGTGAAGAAGAGCCAGCCAAGTAACAATGTCAAAGATGTTTCCAAACTTCCATTCATGGTACACAAGCAATGCAGTGCAAGAGATAACTGCAATGTTGCAACCTACAGACTCCACTCAAACAGAACATGCCATCAATTTGACACACCATATGAACATTAGAAAAACCAAAACCCTTACCTCCACCCAAATGATGCATCCCAAAAGAATTGGACAACATGTGCCACATGCCAATATTGACAGTGGTTCAAGTACAAATATCCATCCCTTTAGGAATTCTGTACAAGAAGTATTGAGAAAACTGGCACAATGTAGCACAGTTCACGCACAATAAGCTAACTGTTTACAACTGGTTTGTAATTGCATACATTGGTATTATTTGTCTAATAGGGAGTGATGACCTAAAGGTGTTATCACAAGAAGTTTAGTCCACGTACCCAGGTAATGTTCTGGAAACTTGGGTTCTTAACCCGCTATAAAACAGAATGGAATTTAAATTCAACAATATACCTGAAATCAAGAGTCCAGTGATGAACATGGAACTGTTGTTGATTGTTAGGAAACTTCACCTGGTTCACTAATTTTTTTTGGGGTAAGGAGATCTGTCATCCTCACTTCGTCTTGTCTTCATGTGACTCCACATCTGCTGCAATGCAGTTTTCTCTTAACTGTCCTCTGAGGAATGAATGCACGCTTAGCTGGTAATGCCTACATACCAAGAATGGATTTTTAGAGATGTCATTAAGGTTCCAAGTGTTGAATATTGGCAACTTCTGACATTGTTAATGTAGCAGGGCTTTCTATCATTGTTCATCCAGATTGCACAGATCCACATACTAGAATTAGAATTAGAATGAGCTTTTTTGTTACATGTACTCACATGCATGAGTATAGTCAAAAGTTTACAAGCTGCCACTTACAATGCCATCTTAGGTACCAATGTACCTAGGCACAGAATCTTAGTACAAAGCTGAAAAACAAAGAAAGGAAGGCAAGAAATTAAACATTACAGTCCTTCCCACTAAAGCATAGAAAAAAAGAGAAGGAACACAGTTATTAGTTCAACATCACAGTCCTGGGCTCACATTCCTCAAAAGGCTTGAGTTCGCCCTCACCGCCCCAGGGGCTGCCTGGTCCCCATCTTACCACCTCGGGGCTGCCTGCTAACCCTCTCGCCACCTTGGGACTGCCTGTTCCCATTCCCACCACCTCAGGACTGCCTGTTCCCGCTCCCGCCACCTCGGGACTGCCTGTTACCTCTCCCATCACCTCAGGGCTGCCTGTTGCCTACCTCACCACTATGGGGCTGCCTGCTCCCATTCTCACCCCTAGACCCCAGAACACGCTGTCTGCTTGATGCCCCGGGGCTCGCCATCCACGCGCTGCTGCAGGGTTCGCCTTTCTGGGGGCTTGCCGCTGCAGTATTCACTTGCAGTGCTGAGGTAAGAAAAGCAGAAAGAGAAAGAGAAAAGGAAAAAGGAGGAAAGAGAACAGGTGGAGCAGAGGAGCTCCTACAGGAGCGTCCCACTGTGCTGCCATCTTCCTTACAACTATGATTCACAAGGTACTAAAAACGGTCATAATTTCTCAGGTTAAAGGCAGGAAGTTTAGAGGGACTTCAGGAAAGATTCTTGCGCACAAGAGTGTGGTGGAAATCTCAAATGCACTGCTTGGAAGGATAGTTCAGAAATCTCAAAACCTTTCTGAAAAGCACTTGGATGAACACTTGAAATGCATAACGTTCAAGGCTATAGAGTAAATGCTGGTAAGTTGGACTACTGTGGATTTATAGTAATTTTGTTTATACAGAGTCAATGGGCTGAATGGCCTTTATTATTCTGGGGATGATTTAATTATTCATATGTACATATTCAGCATTTCATTGTTCATACTGACTACAACTATTGGAAATGATCTGTTGAAAATCTCAGGTGCACTTTCATGACCAAAACATAGTCCAGTAAAGATCCAATAGTATGGTTGAGAAGTACAATATAAGTCTCAGAGACGGATATTCCTGATGCTCTTACACAAGTTCCAAATTCAGCTACAGCAAAGATATTCTTCTCCGAGCTACAAGTGAATATTGTTGATTCTGAGTTAGATGACAGTCTCTACATTGATCTCATTCACTTTGGCAACAGCAAAGCATTGCAGATTCAGTTAGCTAAGTCTGATCATGTTGAATGGTAACAGCTCAAAATGATCATCATCAATGGGTGCCCCAAACAATCGGTGGATGGCCTGAACATAATCAATAGGATCCTGAGCAAGCATGTTCCATCTGGTCATCCAGACATGAACTATCACTCTCTAGGGATACAATCTTCAGAGGAAAATGAGGGATTATTCCACAGGCTCAATGTTGAGAAATGCTTGGCCATATGCAGGGAAGTCACATTGGCATAGAAACAAATCAAAAAATTGACATGTGGGTCTACTTATTGATCCAGCATCAATAAGAACGTCGATCAATTGGTCAATTCATGTGAAACATGTCAATTCCATCAACCTCAGTAGGCAAAAGAACTTCGACAAAATTTGCTCCGAGCTGTGGTGAAAGATCACCACTGGTATTTTCCATGTCCATGGATAGAACTGCAGACTGGTTACTATTTCACCAAATTGCCTTTTATGAGACAAATCAAGGTTACCATTAATGCATCGATTGTTGACACATTAACCATCGTATTCAGTATGTTTGGTAGTCTGTAATAAACTGTATTCAAGTGCAGTCCACAGAACACTAGCACACATTTTCAAAATATATATAGGAAACTGAGTGTTCATCACATTACCTCCATTTGTCCTCTGTACTAAACTTAAAGAACTAACAGAAGCACTATGTTTGGTAAAATCCACAATCATTAAAAGCAAAGCTACTTGCTAAGATTTTCGGAGAAAAAAAGGTGTAGAGCTGGATGAACATAACAGACCAAGCAGCATCAGAGGAGCAGGAAGGCTGACATTTCGGGCCTAGACCCTTTTTCAGAAATTTCTGAAGGATCATTTCTGAAGAAGGGTCTAGGCCCGAAACGTCAGCCTTCCTGCCCTTCTGATGCTGCTTGGCCTGCTGTGTTCATCCAGCTCTACACCTTGTTATCTCAGATTCTCGAGCATTTGTAGTTCCTATCTCTGCTAAGATTTTTGGGTAGCTATATTAAGTCTACAAGCTTCTCCTCAGACAATGGTTTAACCTTACTGGAAGCTCTCAGAGCTCTTTCCTCACACACGCTTACCACCCACCCACACATATATGATGCTTTGTTGGCAAGAAGGGAGAAAATTATACAACAGGCATGCAAATTGAACCAGGACAAAGTGACAAAGTGCAAGAACTTGGTAAGAATACATGAGTTTATAGAAAGACTATGAAATTGTGTCTAGCCAGGCCATACAACATTGTCATAAACAGTTATCAAATCCTATGATGAAAGATGACACATAGGAATTCACGATCAACCACCTGTAACACAGGCTGATGACTTGGCTGCTGAAAACATCATAGCAGTCAGCAACCATTTATCTATAATGCACAACACACATCCACCTACAATGACAGACATCACATCATAGATTGAAATTATAAAGTCATGACATGTTAATAATTTAAGGGCCAGACCCTGCTGCACCGTGCCTCTACCAAAGCATTATACAAATGCATAAAGAGAATGTAATGATTTGCAACCTTGTACGTACTGATCAGAACAAATTTCCTATTCTTCAAAGGGAAAAGGGAATGGTTGTATTTTTGCATGGATATTAGACACTCACTATCCCTTTAAGATGGCTAGACGACAACAGGGCATGTGACACTCAGTTTCCATACTTTTGTCCATATAGCCAGTCTGACAGACAAGCATTCAGAAGTCAGACTAGTATCCAATTGGTCCCAGTGAATTTTGTGTATCAGCAGTTAGAAAATATCACATCCTGGGTGAGACAGAGCAAGAGTGAATATGGATATCTGGGAACAGGCAGCATATTAGGATCTAGAGTAGTGCAGCTCTTAGTTCTCCTCATAAGGCTTCATTTGAGGATCCTTCCAAAATATCATCACTCTTTGGGGCTATCAATGATTTCCTGATCAATATTGTGGCATGCTCTCCTTTTATCTCCTCCCTTGTCTTGTCTGAAGACCCTACATCCTGGAATATTGAGATTCTAAACCTGCCCCTCTCTCAACAGTGTCTCAGCGACAGCAATTACTTCATGCCCCCTTGTTTCAATTTGTGCCTTCAACTCATCCACTTGGTTTGGCAGACTTACATTAAAATAAATACTATTGAACCTTGCCAAACTGTTGTGCCTTAACAGGCCTCTAACTTCTAAGTCTTCTTGACTCCTTTTCTGTTGGTTCTCATTTTGACCATTCATCTCCCCTGTTGAACCTCTGTCTGGATTAGCAAGTCAGTTTAAATCCTCCACAACAGTGTGGGTGCAGGAAGTGTCTCCAGCTGCAGCTCCTGGAAACCTGGGTTTCAGAAGCTTTGGACACTCAAGCATTGGTGAGGGAGGGTAGCATGAATAACTCATACTGAGGTGGTCATATCGCAGGCTAGGACTCCACAGACAGGAAGGGACTGGGTAACCACCAGGCAGAGCAAAAGGGCTAGGCAGGCAGTGCAGGAATCTGCTGCAGCTATTTCCCACCAAATTAGATACACCACTTCAGATACTATGAAGGGGAATGGCTTCTCAGAATAAAGCTGCAACAGCCACATTCAATGCACCATTGTTGGCTTTGCTGTACAGGGGAGCAGTATGAAAGTGTGGGAATGCAATAGTTGTTGTTATATATTTGCCCCACTTACTCGATTGTAAGGTGAATAGATAATTGTTTCTGTACCTGCAAAGGAGACTCTAGGATGGTGTATTGCCTTCCTCGTGCTAGGGTCAAGGATGTTTCAGATAGAAAACTGGTTGCCAGACAGGAAACAAACAGTAGGAATACACAGACCTTCTTTTTCCGGCATGGCAAGCAACAACTAATGGGGTACTGCATCAGGTACCAATGGGTAGTGCCAGGACCCCAGTTATTCACAATATTTATTAATGATTTAGATGAGGGAACCAATGTCAGACATCTAACTTTGAAGATGACACAAAGCTGCATTGGAGGGTGTATTGTGAGGAGGATTCAGAAACGCTATAGTATGATTTGGACAAACTGAGTGATTGGGCACATACATGGCAGATACAGTTTAACATGGATAAATATGAGGTTATCCACTTTGGTAGCAAACACTGGAAGGCAGTGTGTTATCTGATTGAGAGATGGGTGTGCAATGAAACCTGGGTGTTTTTGTAAACCAGTTGCTGAAGGTAAGCATGCAGGTGCAGCATGTGGTAAAGAAGGCAAAAGGTATGTTGGCTTTCATAACAATGGCTTTGAGAATGGGAGCTTGTCTTGCTGCAATTATTTAGGTTCCCGCTGAGACCACACTTGGAATATTGTGTGCAGTTTGTCTCCTTATCTGAGGAAAGATGCTATAGAGTGGTTCCAGCGAAGGTTTAGAAACATTGGTGATGATCTTTCAGAAATCTTTGGAGTAAGGAAGGGTCTAAGAGGACTAGAAAATGGCCAATGTAACACTCCTGTTTAAGAAGTGGAGGAGCAGAAGACAGTAAACTATGGGCTGGTTAGCCTAATCTTTGCCTTGGTAAGAATTTAAAGCCCATTATTAAGGATGAGATTGCAGGATACTGTAAAAAAAGAGTGGAGTCAACATGGTTTTTTCAAGACTGATAAATCTGTTAGAATTCTTTAAGGAGGCAATAAGCAAATTATGCAAAGGAAACTGGTCAATGTTATTTATTTGGATTTTCAAAAGACCTTTGACAAGGTGTTTTACAGGAGGCTACCTTGTAAGGTAAGATCGCATAGCATTCGGGGCAAGATATCGGCATGGATAGAGGATTGGCTGACTGGCAGAAGGCAGAGAATAGGGACAAAGGAAGCTTTTTCAGGATGACAGCCGATGATTAGTGGCGTTCCACAGTGGTCTGGGTCAGGTCCACAACTATTCACATTATTCACTAACAATCTAGACGAAGGAATTGAGGGCATTGTTGCTAAGTGTGCAGATGACACAAACAAAGCTGGAGGGCAGGTAATGTTGAAGAAGCAAACGGCTGCAGGAGGACTCGGATGAAATAAGAGTGTGGGCAAAGAAGTGGCAGATAGAATACCATGTGGGAAAGTGTGAGATTATACACTTTTGGATAGGACTAGACAGATTAGCTGCAGGAAGGATGTTCTCAATAGTCCTGGAAGTCCAGAACCAGAGATCACAGTTATGATATGGAATAAACTAGTTAGGTCTGAGATGAGGAGAAATTTCTTCACTCAAGTGGAGTGACTGTGGAATTCACTACCAGAGACAGCAGTCAAGGTCAAAACATTGTATGATTTAAAGAAGGATTTAGTACTGGGGACTAATGGAATCAAAGGATTTAGAGGGAAAGTGGGGACAGTCTATTTAATTGAATGGTCTGCCATAATTGTTGATGAATGATGGAGTAGGCTGAAAGGACCAAATGGCCTCATCCTACTTGTATTTTCTATCTTTATATGTCAGCTAGCCAGTTAACCAATCAACTATTTATCCAATCTAATAGCAATATAACATTTAATCCAGAGTATATGTAACTCTGAGATGTCATATAAATGTGTTTGGTTAGCTTCTATTAAACATTTCAATATTGAATTCAATAAAAATGTGAGTCTCTACAGTAGATGATGTTGTGTGGGTTAACATAGAGAAAACTATCCCACATCGAGAACCATCGAAGTGTAAACATCAGTGGGTGACCCTTTGGGGTTCAATAAATACTGGTTAGTCTTTGCGAGAACATTAAAAAACAAACTAACTCTACTGACTTCAGAAGCTCATATTCAGAATAAACTTTAAACCAAGGCAGTTTCCTGCTCTTTGTCAGCAATGCCTTGTGTTATTTCAGCATTCAACACAATCAGAATCACAAAGGCTGTCATCTTTGGACGTTGCTGTTTCTTAAAAACGCAGTACAATGTCAAATTTGAATATTACTGTAATTAGATGGTCACAAATTTGCCAATGTTATAGGAAGTAATGAAGTCCTAACAATTGAACATGTTCAATGTCATAGCTTGTGAAAATTACAGGTTAGCTTCTGATTGTGTGCCTGAGACAAGTTGCAGAAACTGGTTACATGTTCCATTCTCAGTGAGTGTTTTATTGGTGACTGCTTGCAGATTGATGGAAGTCAAACTAATTTAGTTGCTGGCTCTGTGATTAAATGAAGAACATTCGCCATCTGAGGGGAAATTGGATGCTGGCAACAGGTGACAGTTTAATGACATTAAACAGAAGAACAGGACTCTCTCTATTTCTTCAGTGCTTTAATAAATATTTCAGAAGTCCTCAAGGTGTTAAGAATACTCATATTCAAATGAAAAATGCCAACATTGTCATATTTAGTGGCTGAGTGGTGAAATCTTATTGTATTTTTGAGGGCTCAGTGCACAGCATCAATAATTCACAGTGTGTAACTATTTGGTATTAAAGAAAAAAAATACAAATGCTATTTACTCAGATGATAGAGTGTTGCTTTTTGCATTCATTGGCCTCCTGTAGCCTTCAGTTCTATTCAGTAATAGCCCTGGTTCAGCGTGGAATGACATTAAAACATGTGATCCAGCACCATTGAGACCTATGGTTAATTAGTCTTCAGTCATCTGTAGCAGCAATACTGCTCTCTGAGGACTAAACAAAAAGGAATTTGCTATGCTGCTCTACAAGGAAAGCAGCTGTTTGCAAACATCACCTGATGCCAAATCGTTTGAAAATTTGAAAAGTTTGATTTGAAATGGAAATTAAATTTTGTAAAACCATGTTGGTGGTCCCTAAAAGAAATGAAGTGTTTCAGTTCCTTGGTGTTTGACTGAATTTCAGATAATTTGCTGGAAAATGCTTTATGAGGCAGTTTGTGTGACAGGACTATGTATGTCAATTTGTATCTGATGTTAAGATGCACCTGAACTTGTCATTTTTATTTTATCCTACAGGAATTGCCGCACATTTGAAATGTGTACAATGTACTACTGAATTTACCATTACATTAGTCATAGTCAGTTGGATGAAGTAGCATTTCATAATAATGGGAACATTATGTAATATGCACAAAGTATAACCAGGGCTTCTGCGGTCTGAAATCGGACTAAATAAAACCTAATATCTTTAATTACATAATATACCATGTGATGAAGGGTGTGCAATTTCTATCAGAGATAATGGGAACTGCAGATGCTGGAGAATTCCAAGATAATGAAATGTGAGGCTGGATGAACACAGCAGGCCAAGCAGCATCTCAGGAGCACAAAAGCTGACGTTTCGGGCCTAGACCCTTCATCAGAGAGGGGGATGGGGAGAGGGAACTGGAATAAATAGGGAGAGAGGGGGAGGCGGACCGAAGATGGAGAGTAAAGAAGATAGGTGGCGAGAGTGTAGGTGGGGAGGTAGGGAGGGGATAGGTCAGTCCAGGGGAGACGGACAGGTCAAGGAGGTGGGATGAGGTTAGTAGGTAGGTGGGGGTGCGGCTTGGGGTGGGAGGAAGGGATGGGTGAGAGGAAGAACAGGTTAGGGAGGCAGAGACAGGTTGGACTGGTTTTTGGGATGCAGTGGGTGGAGGGGAAGAGCTGGGCTGGTTGTGTGGTGCAGTGGGGGGAGGGGACGAACTGGTCTGGTTTAGGGATGCAGTAGGGGAAGGGGAGATTTTGAAACTGGTGAAGTCCACATTGATACCATATGGCTGCAGGGTTCCCAGGCGGAATATGAGTTGCTGTTCCTGCAACCTTCGGGTGGCATCATTGTGGCACTGCAGGAGGCCCATGATGGACATGTCATCTAGAGAATGGGAGGGGGAGTGGAAATGGTTTGCGACTGGGAGGTGCAGCTGTTTGTTGCGAACTGAGCGGAGGTGTTCTGCAAAGCGGTCCCCAAGCCTCCACTTGGTTTCCCCAATGTAGAGGAAGCCACACCAGGTACAGTGGATGCAGTATACCACATTGGCAGATGTGCAGGTGAACCTCTGCTTAATGTGGAATGTCATCTTGGGGCCTGGGATGGGGGTGAGGGAGGAGGTGTGGGGACAAGTGTAGCATTTCCTGCGGTTGCAGGGGAAGGTGCCGGGTGTGGTGGGGTTGGAGGGCAGTGTGGAGCGAACAAGGGAGTCACGGAGAGAGTGGTCTCTCCGGAAAGCTGACAGAGGAGGGGATGGAAAAATGTCTTGGGTGGTGGGGTCGGATTGTAAATGGCGGAAGTGTCGGAGGATAATGCGTTGTATCCGGAGGTTGGTAGGGTGGTGTGTGAGAACGAGGGGGATCCTCTTGGGGCGGTTGTGGCGGGGGCAGGGTGTGAGGGATGTGTTGCGGGAAATACGGGAGACACGGTCAAGGGCGTTCTCGATCACTGTGGGGGGAAAGTCGCGGTCCTTAAAGAACTTGGACATCTGGGATGTGCGGGAGTGGAATGTCTTATCGTGGGAGCAGATGCGACGGAGGCAGAGGAATTGGGAATAGGGGATGGAACTTGGTATCAATGTGGACTTCACCAGTTTCAAAATCTCCCCTTCCCCTACTGCATCCCTAAACCAGCCCAGTTCGTCCCCTCCCCCCACTGCACCACACAACCAGCCCAGCTCTTCCCCCCCACCCACTGCATCCCAAAACCAGTCCAACCTGTCTCTGCCTCCCTAACCGGTTCTTCCTCTCACCCATCCCTTCCTCCCACCCCAAGCCGCACCCCCATCTACCTACTAACCTCATCCCACCTCCTTGACCTGTCCGTCTTCCCTGGACTGACCTATCCCCTCCCGACCTCCCCACCTACACTCTCGCCACCTATCTTCTTTACTCTCCATCTTCGGTCCGCCTCCCCCTCTCTCCCTATTTATTCCAGTTCCCTCTCCCCATCCCCCTCTCTGATGAAGGGTCTAGGCCCGAAACGTCAGCTTTTGTGCTCCTGAGATGCTGCTTGGCCTGCTGTGTTCATCCAGCCTCACATTTTATTATCTTGGAATTCTCCAGCATCTGCAGTTCCCATTATCTCCAATCAAGGACTAATTTTAGTTTAGAAAAACCCAGAGATTAGAAATCTTTTGGACAGTTCTAAAGAGATCCAACTGAATTCATGTGCAAGTATGGTCACTCCTAGTAAAGGAGATTGTTTAGAGCGGTTAAAGAAATAAATTACTTGAGAGAATGGGTATAGTTTGTGAAACTTGCAGGCCAGGAATGCTTTGTTAGAACTTTGAAAAGTATTGAAAGACTGAAGAAGTTTAGTTGTTAGTAATGTGAGTTGTCAAGAGAAAAGGCCTCGCAGTTCTCAGAACTGGATCTGAGAAGAGACTGTTACATCATACCTACACATTTGATATGGGCAGAATTTCTTTAGATTTTTTGATTTCTGGTTTTTAAAAAATGGTTTTGAAGAGTTGATGGGACTTAGTTTCACCGTGTGTTTTGAAATCTTGCAGAGTTAAATTTTGAGAGCTTGGATTTGTTTATTTTAGTTTTCTGTTTTGTAACAAACTTCTGCTTTTTTTAAACTAAAACCAAATTTGAAATCTTGTGCTCATATGTTACAGTAAATGACCTCATATTTTAAAAAAAGACTATTAAGGGACATTGCCTTCTGGGCTCTGGCTTGTCTAATTGTAACATTAACTGAGATCATAAACATTGGTATCACTGTGATTCAAAAATTCAGTTAAGTCTTTAAGCTAATGGTATTGCTTATTATCAAACGTAGCTATTTGTACACTTAATTTTCTTATACTCTGGTCTCACTTGCAAAATTTAAAACAAAGTCAATAGACTGTTGGTAGAATTGAGATGTTTATCAGGATGGGACAAAGAGTGATATGCACTATTATTTTATCACCTGGCAAGTATGCGGTGGGACGGATTTTGAGGCTAGGGAGCTAGAAATGAGAATTCATTGATCAATAACAAATCAACATTGATTTTCGATCCCATGAAGTCTCATGGCATCAGGTAAAGTATGGGCAAGCAAACCGTCTGATACCTCTCTCTCCTTCCTGGACCTCTCTGTCTCCATCTCTGGTAACCACCTGGAAACCGATATTCATTTCAAGCAAACCAACCCCCACAGCTACCTAGAATACATCTCCTCTTACCCACCTTCCTGTATGAATGTCATCCCCATTCCCAATTCCTTTGCCTCTGCCGAATCTGCTCCCAAGATGAGGCATTCCACTCCCGGACATCCCAGGTGTCCTTGTTTTTCGAGGACCACAACTTCACCTCCAGAGTGGTCGAAAACGCCCTCGACCCCATTTCTTGTGTTTCCCCTACCTCAGCCCTCACACCCTCTCCCCACAATAACAAAGACAGAATTGCCCTTCTCCTCACGTATCACCCCATCAACCTCCAAATTCAACACATCAATCTCTGCCACTTCCGGCTCCTACAATCTGACCTCACTACCAATGGCATTTTTCCCTCCCCACCCTTATCTGCCTTCTGGAGGGACTGGTCTCTGCTTGACTCCCTTGTTTGCTCCACCACACACGGCACGTTTTCCTGCAACTGCAGGAAGTGCTACAACTGCCCCTACACCTCCTGCCTCACCGCCATCCCAGGCCCCAAGAATGTGGTATATTGTATCCACTGTTCCTGATGTGGCCTCCTCCACATTCGGGAAACCAAGCAGAGGCTTGGAGACCGCTTTGTGGAGCACCTATGCTCGGATCGTGACAAACAACTGCACCTCCCAGTCACGAACCACTTCAACTCCTCCTCCCACTCCTTGGACAACATGTCCATCCTGGGCCTCCTCCAGTGCCACAACGATGCCACCCAAAGGCTGGAGGAACAGCAACTCATCTTCCACTTGGGAATCCTGCAGCCCAATGGTCTCAATGTGGACTTCATAAGCTTCAAAATCTCCCCTCCCCGTACCACATCACAAAACCAGCCCAGCTCGTCCCTGCCTCTTTCACTTGTCCATCTTTTCTCCCACCTAACCGCTCCTCCCATCTCACTGACAAGACCCCTTCCCCACCCCGATTCTGAAAAAGGGTTCAGACCCAAAATGCCAGCTTTCCTGCTCCGCTGTTGCTGCCTGGCCTGCTGTGATCATCCAGCTCTACACTTTGATGTCTCAGACTCCAGCATCGACAAGTCCCTACCAACTCCAAGCAAACCTCGTGCTGTTTCCTAAGGATTTCTAGTTTCTGGGCAACAATAGAGATGATGAGTTCAAAGGTCCTCATACAGTGGCTGTTACTGACTTTATTACCTTCTCCCACTCCCTGAACTGTTGACAGTCTGATATAAAATTAAGGTTGGTTATGGCATCAAATATAGCCACTGTTTTGTCCAATTATATATTGATCAGCAATGTCCATTCTTTGGTGCACAAGTAGAAATAATCTGGAATGTTTCATGAATTGAGATAAATAGGGCACTGACAGTATTGCTAATCCAGATCAGTATGGACTGGGGTCAGTTACCAAAGGTGACGATGGTGAGCCAGAAACGGCATGTGACAGATATGAAAAACTTAAGCTTCAGGTATCTGACTGATGTTAGATCCGGGAGGAGATAATTTAAGAGTGACATGTCTGAAAGGACTACAAACATTTTATTACAAATGACAATACAATTTCCAAATGGTTCTTTCTAAAATGTATAATAGACTATAAGACATAGGAGTGGAAGTAAGGCCATTTGGCCCATCAAGTCCACTCCGCCATTTGAATTATGGCTGATGGGCATTTCAACACCACTTCCCTGCACTCTCCCCATAGCCCTTGATTCCTGCTGAGATCAAGAATTTGTCGATCTCTGCCTTGAAGGCATCCAACGTCCCGGCCTCCACTGCACTCCGTGGCAATGAATTCCATAAGCCCACCACTCTCTGGCTGAAAAAATGTCATCTCATTTCAGTTTTAAATTTACCCCCTCTAATTTTAAGGCTGTGCCCACGGGTCCTAGTCTCCCCGCATAACAGAAACAACTTCCTAGAGTCCACCCCTTCTAAACCATACATTATCTTGTAAGTTTCTATTAGATCTCCCCTCAACCTTCTAAACTCAAATGAGTAAAATCCCAGGATCCTTAGCCGTTCATCATACGTTAAACCTACCATTCCAGGGATCATCCGCGTGAATCTCCGCTGGATACGCTCCAGGGCTAGTATGTCCTTCCTGAGGTGTGGGGCCCAAAATTGGACACAGTATTCTAAATGGGGCATAACTAGAGGTTTATTAAGCCTCAGAAGCACATCGCTGCTTTTATATTCCAAACCTCTTGAGATAAACGACAACATTGCATTCCCTTTCTTAATCACGGACTCTACCTGCAAGTTAACCTTTAGAGAATCCTGGACCAACACTCCCAGATCCCTTTGTACTTCTGCTTTGCGAATTTTCTCACCACTTAGAAAATAATCCATGCCTGTATTCTTTTTTCCAAAGTGCAAAACCTCACATTTACTCACATTGAATTTCATCAGCCATTTCCTGGACCACTGTCCTAAACTGTCTAAAATCTTTCTGTAGCTTCCCCACCTCCTCAGTGCTACCTGCCTGTCCACCTATCTTTGTATCATCGCAAACTTCACCAGAATGCCCCCAGTCCCTTCATCCAGGTCATTAATATATAAGGTGAACAGCTGAGGCCCCAACACTGAACCCTGCGGGACACCACTCGTTTTCGTTGCCATTCCAAAAAAGAGCCTTTTACCCCAACTCTCTGCCTTCTGTCAGACAGCCAATCCTCAATCCAAGCCAGTAGCTCACCTTGAACACCATGGGCCCTCACCTTGCTCAGCGACCTCCTGTGAGGCACCGTATCAAAGGCCTTTTGGAAGTCTAGATAGATAACATCTAATGGGTTTCCCTGTCTAACATACTAGTTACCTCTTCAAAGAGGTCTAACAGGTTTGTCAGGCACGACCTCCCCTTACTAAATCCATACCGACTTGTTCTAATCTGACCCTGCACTTCCAGGAATTTAGAAATCTCATCCTTGACAATGGATTCAAGAATTTTACCAACTACCGAGGTTAGGCTAATCAGCCTATAATTTTCCATCTTTTGCCTTGATCCTTTCTTAAACAAGGGGGTTACAACAGCAATTTTCCAATCATCTGGGACTTTCCCTGACTCCAGTGACTTTTGAAAGCTCACGACCGAAGCCTCCGCTATTTCCTCAGCCCCCCTCCCTCAGAACTCTAGGATGTAGCCCATCGGGGCCAGGAGATTTATCAATTTTTAGACCTTTTAGCTTCTGGATGTGAGTTTGCTCGCTGAGCTGGAAGGTTGGTTTTCAGACGTTTCGTCACCATTCTAGGTAACATCACCAGTGAGCGTCCGATGAAGCGCTGGTGTTATGTCCCGCTTTGTATTTATCTGGTTAGGTTTCCTTGGGTTGGTGATGTCATTTTCTGTTCTTTTTCTCAGGGGATGGTAGATTGGCTCCAAATCAATGTGTTTGTTGATGGAGTTCTGGTTGGAATGCCATGCTTCTAGGAATTCCTAATTGTTGGCAAACTACTCATGTCTTCCACTGTGAAGACTGATGCAAAGTATTTATTAAGTTCTTCAGCTATTTCCTTATCTCCCATCACTAGCCTTCCAGCATCAGTTTGGAGCAGACTAATATTTACTTTTGCGTCTCATTTGTTTCTTATGTATTGAAAGAAGCTTTTACTATCATTTCTAATATTACTAGCTAGCCTACCTTCATATTTGATCCTCTCCTTCCTTATTGCTCTCTTTGTTATCCTCTGTTTGTTTTTGTAGCCTTCCCAATCTTCTGATTTCCCAGTGCTCTTGGCCACTTTATAGGCTGTCTCTTTTTCTTTGATATATTTCCTGACTTTTTTTGTCAGCCATGGCTGTCTAATCTCACCCCCGATAATCTTTCTTTTCTTTGGGATGAACCTCTGTACTGCGTCCTCAATTACACCCAGAAACTCCTGCCATTGTTGGTCTACTGTCTTCCCCGCTAGGCTCTGCTTCCAGTCGATTTTCGTCAATTCCTCTCTCATGCCCCTGTAATTACCTTTTTTTAACTGTAACACCATTACATCCAATTTTGCCTTCTCTCTTTCAAACTGCAGACTGATCTTTATCATATTATGATTGCTGCCTCCTAAGTGTTCCCTTACTTTAAGGTCTTTTATAAAGTCTGGCTCATTACATAGCACTAAGTCCAGAAGAGCCTGTCCCGTGTGGGCTCCATCACACGCTGTTCCAAAAAGCCATCCTGCAAACATTCCATGAATTCCTTTTCTTTGGATCCACCGGCAACATTATTCACCCAGTCCACCTGCATATTGAAGTCCCCCATGATCACCGTGACCTTGCCTTTCTGACATGCCCTATCTATTTCTCGGTACATCTTGCGCCCCTGGTCCTGATCACTGTTAGGAGGTCTGTACATAACTCCCATTATGGTTTTTTGGCCTTTGTGGTTCCTCAATTCCACCCACACAGACTCCACATCCTCTGACCCTATGTCATTCAGTGCCATAGATTTAATTCCATTCTTAACTAACAAGGCAACCCCACCCCCTCTGCCCACCTCCCTGTATTTTCGATATGTTGTGAATCCTTGGATGTTTAACTGCCAGTCCTGAGCTCCCTGCAACCATGTCTCTGTGATGCCTATCACATCATAATCATTCAAGAGGATTTGTGCTGTTAATTCATCTACTTTGTTGCAAATACCATGAGCATTTAGATAAAGTGCCTTAATGCTAACTTTCTTATCATTATTAGAGAGGTTGGAAATCCCAAGATGCCTTAAGCTATCCTTCCTTTTTGCTGTATTCCTAGTCTGCCTCGATCTTAAATCCACCTGTACACATGCTATCCTGTTGCTTATCTTTCCATTTAACTCCATACTCCCTGTCTCTTTCACTTTCCCTTCCCCCCGACTCAGAAGTTTAAAGTCCTACTGACCACCCTCTCTATCCTTTTCACTAGAACACTGGTACTAGATCGGTTCAGGTGGAGACCGTCCCAACGGTACAGATCCCCCCGGTTCCAAAACTGATGCCAATGCCCCATGAAATGGAATCCCTCTTTCCCACACCAATCCCTTAGCCACATGTTTACTTCTCTAACTTTCTTTTCCCTGTGCCAATTAGCACGTGGCTCAGGCAGTAATCCGGAGATTATAACCCTTGAGGACCTGTACTTCAATTTCTTTCCTAGTGCTTGATAATCCCTGAACAGGTCCTCTACCCTCGCTTTGCCTATGTTGTTATGTTAGTCCCAACATGGACCACAACAACTGGACCCTCACCCTCCCGCTCCAATATCCTTTCAACCCGGTCGGAGGGCAGGCAACACACCATGCGGGACTCCCGATCCGGCTTGCATAGGATACTATCTGTCCCCCGGATAATAGAATCCCCTATAACAACTACCTGTCTTTTTGCTCCCCCCTCTTGAATGGCCTCCTGCACCACGGTGCGACGGTCAGCCTGCTCATCCTGTCCACAGTCCTTTTCCTCATCCGTACAGGGAGCAGGAATCTCATACCTGTTGGTCAAGACCAAGGGCTGAGGCTCCTACACTCCTGAACTCGGAATCCCCCTACCTGCCTCACTTACAGTCACACCTTGTCCCTGAACACTTTCTGAATTTGAGTTATTTAATCTACCGGGTGTGGTTGCCTCCTGAAACAAAGTGTCCAAGTAACTCTCCCCCTCCCGGATGTGCCGCAGAGTTTGAAGCTCAGATCCCAGATTACTTACTCTGATCCGGAGTTCTTCCAGCAACCAACACTTGCTGCAGATGTGGTCACTGCCGTTCACAATGGGATCAGCCAGCGCCCACATCATACAGCTACACCACATCACCTGTCCAGCCATTACTACTTATTTAGTTAACTTTTACAATTTATGTATTAAATGCATTCTAGTACTTCTCTGCTACACTCTTTTTCAATTAAGCAATTAAACTTTTAAGCAATTATACAATACACAAGGATATAAATTGAAAAGCCTTACCTTAACAACACATGAGAGTCCTTCTCGGTTAGAGCTCCCGCTCTTTCTGCTGCTGGAACAGGAATGGAGGGCTCCGCCGGTCAAGGTAGGTATTTGCAAATCTGTAAAGCAGAGACTCACCCACCTGTAGGCCTCTGATCGACGCTCCCGCTCTTCCGGCTGCGAGTCTGTGGACTTTTAATTAGGTTAGAGGAGGAGGGAGGGAGGCCCTACTGTGCAGGACCTGGGGCTTCGAGGTAAGTGTTTAAATAATGGTCACTTACCTTCCCAACTGCCTCTCTGCTCCAACCTCACTTCCGCCCAGCTCCCACCGCTCTCTGCTGAAGAAAAGAGCGCTGGCTTCGAGGTAAGTGTTTAAATAACGGTCACTTACTTTTCCCAACTGCCTCTCTGCCCCGACTTCACTTCCGCCCGGCTCCCGCCGCTCTCTGCTGAAGAAAAGCAAATAGCTAGTATCTCATCCCATGCGACATAGATTTGCAATGGGCTGCATCCTTTCTGATTTTCTGTGGTACAACTGCAGTCTAAATTTGAGAAAAATTTATCCATCACTCTAGTGTACAAAATTACTCAAGTTCCCAATCCCATACCTTTTCCTTTACCAAGTCTGCCTACTTGCAGCTTTGTAATATTGTCTGTTTCCACTCCTGCCTCAACTCATTTACTTCTAAAACCTTTGT